>NW_015647124.1:1577049-1633840 GCF_001515625.1 Sinocyclocheilus rhinocerous
TCTGCAGAAAGTACTACCCTTGGCACCACTTCTGCAGAAACTAGTACCCTTGGCACCAATTCTATAGAAACTACTACCCTGGAAACCACTTCTGCCAGACCCACTTCTTCAGAAACTACTAGCTTGGGCATAACTTCTGTCGAAACTACTACCTTTGGCACAACTTCTTCAGAAACTAGTACCCTTGGCACCACTTCTGCAGAAACTAGTATCCTTGGCACCGCTTCTGTAGAAACTGCTACCCTAGGCACAACTTCTGCAGGACCTACGTCTGCAGAAACGACTACCCTTGGCAGCACTTCTGTAGAATCTATAACTCTGGGCACCACTTCTGCAGAAACTAGTACCCTTGGAAGCACTTTTGTAGAAACTACTTCCATTGAAACCACTTCTGCAGTACCCACTTCTACAGAAACTACTGCCCTTGGCACCACTTCTGCAGAAATGATTTCTCTGGTCACAACTTCTGCAGAAACCATTACTCTTGGCACCACTTCTGTAGAAATTACTACTCTGGGCACAACTTCTGCCGAAACTGCAACCCTGGTCACAACTTCTGCAGAATCTATTACTCTGGGCATCTCTTCTTCACAGTCTAGGACCCTGGGCACCACTTTTGAAGAAACCACAACCCTTGAAACCACTTCTGCTGAAACTACATCCCCAGTTAGTTCAACAGGAATACTATTGGAAACGTCCAAACATGTAATGACAACTGCTGAAACAACAACCTCAATCGAAACTACATCTGGCATAACATCCGCTGTTGAAAGCACAATGTCTCAAACTGCCACTTGGCACCACCACTGCAGAAACCACTATCATTTGCACCACTTGTGTGAAAAAAACAACTATGACAGATACCGATTCCTTAGAATGTACTACCACTTGTACACACACTACCCTGTAGAAACTACTACTCTGGGCACCACTTCTTCAGAAACTACTGCCCTTGGCACCACTTCTGTAGAAACTACTACCCTGGAAACCACTTCTGCAGGACCCACTTCTGCAGAAACTACTACCCTTGGCACCACTTCTGCAGAAACTACTACCCTGGGCACAACATCTGCAGAAACCACTATCCTGGAAGCAGAAACTACTACCCTTGGTACCACTTCTGCAGTCAGTAGTACCCTTGGCACCACTTCTTTAGAAACTACTACCCTGGAAGCCACTTCTGCAGGATCCACTTCGGCTGAAACTACTACCCTTATCACTACTTCTGCAGAAACCACTACCCTTGGCACCAGTTCTGCAGAAACTGCTACCATTGGCACCACTTCTGGAGAAATTACTACACTTGGCACAACTTCTGCAAAACCTACTACCCTTGGCACAACTCCTGCAGAAACTACTACTCTGGGCACCACTTCTGTAGAAACTACTACCCTTGGCACTGCTTCTGTTGAAACTACACCTTCAGTTAGTTCAACTGAAGTAGTATTGGAAGAAAACGCATTTGAAACGAGAACTGCTGAAACCACAAACTCCGTTGTATCGACACCTAAAGTAACATCTGATGTTAATAGCACAACGTATCAAACTGCTACTTGGCACCACTATTGCAGAAACCACTATCATTGGCACCACTTGTGTGAAAAAAACAACTATGACAGATACCGATTCCTTAGAATGTATCATCACTTGTACACGCTCTACCCTGTAGAAACTACTTCTGTAGAAAAAACTACTCTGGGCACAACTCCTGCAGAAACTGCTACCTTTGGCACAACTTCTGCAGAAACTACTACCTTTGGCTCAACTCCTGCAAAAACTACTACTACGGGCACCACTTCTAAAGAAACTACTACCCTTGGATTTGCTTCTATTGAAACTACACCTTCAGTTAGTTCAACGCAAGTAGTATTGGAAACATCCACATTTGAAATGAGAACTGCTGAAACATCAACCTCAGTTGTATCTACGCCTGGCATAACATCTGCTGTTAATAGCACAATGTCTCAAACTGCCACTTGGCACCACTATTGCAGAAACCACTACCACTGGCACCACTTGTGTGAAAAAAACAACTATGACCGATACCGATTCCTTAGAATGTACCACCACTTGTACACACACTACCCTGTAGAAACTACTACCCTGGGAACCACTTCTGTAGAAACAAGTATTCTGGGCACCACTTCTACAGAAACTACTACTCTTGGCACAACTCTTGAAGAAACTACTACTCTGGGCACTACTTCTGTAGAAAGTACTTCCCTTGGCACCACTTCTGTTAAAACTACACCTTCAGTTAGTTCAACGGAAGTAGTATTGGAAAAAGCCACATTTGAAATGGGAACTGCTGAAACAACCTCAGTTGTATCTACACCTGGCATAGCATCTGCTGTTGGAAGCACAACGTTTCAAACTGCCACTTGGCACCACCACTGCAGAAACCAACAGAAACTACTGCCCTTGGCACAACTCCTGCAGAAACTACTACCCTTGGCACTGCTTCTGTTGAAACTACACCTTCAGTTAGTTCGACGGAAGTAGTATTGGAAAAATCCACATTTGAAATTAGAACTGCTGAAACATCAACCTCAGTTGTATCTACACCTGGCATAACATCTGCTGTTAATAGCACCACGTCTCAAACTACCACTTGGCACCACTATTGCAGAAACCACTATCATTGGCACCACTTGTGTGCAAAAAACAACTATGACAGATACCGATTCCTTAGAATGTACCACCACTTGTACACACACTACCCTGTAGAAATTACTACCCTGGGAACCACTTCTGTAGAAACAAGCATTCTGGGCACCACTTCTACAGAAACTACTGCCCTTGGCACAACTCCTGCAGAAACTACTACCCTTGGCACAACTCCTGAAGAAACTACTACTCTGGGCACCACTTCTGTAGAAAGTACTTCCCTTGGCACCACTTCTGCTAAAACTACACCTGCAGTTAGTAAACATCCACATTTGAAATGAGAACTGCTGAAACAACAACCTCAGTTGCGTCTACACCTGACATAGCATCTGCTGTTGGAAGCACAACGTCTCAAACTGCCACTTGGCACCACTTATGTGAAAAAAACAACTATGACCGATACCGATTCCTTAGAATGTACCACCACTTGTACACACACTACCCTGTAGAAACTACTACCCTGGCAACCACTTCTGTAGAGAAAAGTTTTCTGGGCACAACTCCTGCAGAAACTACTACCTTTCGCACAGCTCCTGCAGAAACTACTACCCTTGGCACTGCTTCTGTTAAAATTACACCTTCTGTTAGTTCAACGGAAGTAGTATTGGAAAAATCTACATTTGAAATGAGAACTGCTGAAACAACCTCAGTTGTATCTACACCTGGCATAACATCTGCTGTTAATAGCACCACGTCTCAAACTGCCACTTGGCACCACTATTGCAGAAACCACTATCATTGGCACCACTTGTGTGAAAAAAACAATTATGACAGATACCAATTCCTTAGAATGTACCACCACTTGTACACACACTACCCTGTAGAAACTACTTCTATAGAAACTACTACCCTTGGCACAACTCCTGCAGAAACTACTACTCTGGGCACCACTTCTGTAAAAAGTACTTCCCTTGGCACCACTTTTGTTAAAACTACACCTTCAGTTAGTTCAACTGAAGTAGTATTGGAAAAATCCACATTTGAAATGAGAACTGCTGAAACCACAACCTCAGTTGTATCTACACCTAGCATAACATCTGCTGTTAAAAGCACCACGTCTCAAACTGCCACTTGGCACCACTATTGCAGAAACCACTATCATTGGCACCAGTTGTGTGAAAAAAATGATGACCGATACCGATTCCTTAGAATGTACCACCACTTGTACACACACTACCCTGTAGAAATTACTTCTATAGAAACTACTACCCTTGGCACAACTCTTGTAGAAACTACTACCCTGGGAACCACTTCTGAGAAAACTACTACCCTTGGCACTGCTTCCGTTGGAACTACACCTTCAGTTAGTTCAACGGGATTGGTATTGGAAACAGCCACATTTGAAATGAGAACTGCTGAAACGACAACCTCAGTTGTATCTACACCTGGCATAACATCTGCTGTTGGAAGCACAACGTATCAAACTGCCACTTGGCACCACCACTGCAGAAACCACTATCATTGGCTCCACTTCTGTAATAAAAACAACTATGACAGATACCGATTCCTTAGAATGTACCACCACTTGTACACACACTACCCTGTAGAAAATTCTACCCTGGGAACCACTTCTGTAGAAACTACTACCCTGGGCACCACTTCTACAGAAACTACTACCCTTGGCACTGCTTCTGTTGAAACTACACCTTCAGTTAGTTCAACGGAAGTAGTATTGGAAAAAGCTACATTTGAAATGGGAACTGCTGAAACAACCTCAGTCGTATCTACACCTGGCATAACATCTGCTGTTAATAGCACCCCGTCTCAAACTGCCACTTGGCACCATTATTGCAGAAACCACTATCACTGGCACGACTTGTGTGAAAAAAACAATAATGATAGATACCGATTCCTTAGAATGTACCACCACTTGAACACGCACTACCCTGTAGAAACTACTACCCTTGGCACAACTCCTGCAGAAACTACTACCCTTGGCACAACTCCTGAAGAAACTACTACTCTGGGAACCACTTCTGTAGAAACTACTTACCCTACTACCTGATTCCTTAGAATGTACTACCACTTGTGCACACACTAGTACCTTTGCCACCCATTTTGCAGATAGCCCTACACTTGTCATCACTGTAGAAACATCAGCATTGGTTAATTCAATAGTAATAGTGTTGTAAACATCCACACATGTAATGACAACTGCTGGAACAACAATCTTTGCTATATCTATGCCTGACATATTATCTGCTTTTGAATCCATAGTGGCTGAAAGTAACACTTCTGCAGAAAGTGCTACCCTTGGCACAATTTTTGTGGAAAGTACTATTCTGGCCACCACTTCTGGAGAAAGTACTACCTTTGACTCCACTTCTCCAGAAACTACTACCCTAGGCACCACTTTGACTGAGACACTGTTGTTCTGAAATTCTGCAGTAAGTACTGTACCATTTCTGTAGAACCAACAACTTAATTTAACGTTAATTCTATTTAGGAAACATCTGCATTTTTATTGACTTTAAAACAATAAGGCAAGAAGGAAACAGACCAACTACTACACCTCAAACTTTGACAGAGTAGGCTAAGTTCACACCGTAGGCAAATGTGGCCCAAACGGTTTTTTTTTTTTGTTTTTTTGGTACTAAATCCGATACAGGTCAGATGTTTTGCAGTGTGACCACAGTATGAACTGTCATATTGGAATTCATGCTACTTTTACGTCACCCTAGATCAACATTCGTCACTTATTCTGCGCTCATGGGAGTCACTTCAAAGATTTTACTTGCCAAAAGTTATCAAGACCGTTGTGAAAGGTAGTCAGTGGAATTACAGTGATGTGTCAGAACTCAGTGTGAAAGTAGCCTAAAATTCAACAACACCAGTAACTGCACATGCAGAAGCCACAACCTTAGTTGCATCTACCCCTTGCAAGCAGTTAGAGGTTTTACAACCGTTCACACATTTAATGATATTTAATCAATCTCTTTTTCTCTCTCACTATATATATATATATATATATATACACACACACACGTTTTGTCAGATTACAAACAAGATTTATCTGTGTGTTAGTAGATTAGCTGCAACTAATTAGCATTGGCTCTGCTTGTTTGTAACCTTATGCTAGTACTCACTGCTCTTGTTAGATTGCGTTGGTCATTATGGAAATGAGATGCGTCTGTGTTGTTTAATTTGCGCTTTGTCAGTATATCACCCACAGAACTTTCCACTCCCATCAGCGATTTTTCTGACTTGTGCTCACTAATTTACCTTTAGTAAATCTGGCCCTTAAAATTCTTAGGTCAACATAAGTGATGAAAAATGTCCACAAGAAATAGAGGAAAATTATAAATTTTATTGCATCTGTCCATTTTCAGTGAAAATATATTTATTTTGTCTTGTTCCTTCAGGTGAATAATCTTTACTTCCGTTTACCTTGTGGCAACAATGGAGGTTACAGATTTAAAGATGTATGGTGTATGAATGACCTGTATGACTCTTTTAGGCAAGTCTTTCAGAAGCATATCAAATGTCCAGATTTTAATTTATTTTAAAAGCTTAACAGTTCACATTGCTTACTGACTAACGTTGCACCGTTTACATTTGGCTAAGTCTGTTCATTTCTTTTTAGTAGTATGGGATTTGTTTTCCTTTTTTGCAGGCTACATTTACTAAACAGTTTTGCTGTTCTTAAAGGCATAGTTCCCTTTGTACAAAATGACATAAGAAATCCATCTGAACCAAGTGGCTTACTCAAAGTCTTTTCTTCATAGCATTTGTCTCTACAGAAAAATTTATTTACATATAAATATAGATTGACAGAGCAATACATAATGCATAGAGCACATCAAATACGGTAAACGAAAGCTCAAATATGCTTGTGATGCACAAGGAACAGGATGTTCATTCTTCTGTTTCTTTACATAGACTTTCAGTTGAAGGGCAAAAAAATATAATTATTTTCATTTGTGTTCTGAAGACAGTTTTTACGGATTTGGAGAGACATGAGAGTGAGCAAATGACGGTTTTCATTTTTGGGTGAACTAACCCAAATGAGTTGTATTCCTTTCATATTATGAAGTATGTTCATCAACATAACTTTTAGTAAATTAATTATAATGTTCATGTTTTGCAGTTGTACCTGTGGAACAAGCATACCATTGATCATGCCACTTCTAACAAGATATACAAGATGAGCAGATGATGGGCAATGAGATGAGGACAAGGTCTTGTGGTATTCCTTAAAGACTGCTACTCTACAGATACTGATCTCTGCGCTCCTGCTTAATAAAATGGGAATATAAATGTAAATTAATCACATTTAAGGATCTGATGAGGTTTTCTTTTGACAAAATATATATTAAAATATTTGCTGTAATTGATTTTTGAAAATGTGTTTTATGGTTTGTGTAATGTAAATGTCACCGTCAAATGAATAAAAGAATTTCACTGAGGCCATCATGAAACATTGTTTATTAGGTACTATATACTCAAAGCAATTCAAAACTAAACTTCTACCATTGAAATCAGCCAAACTGCCTGCACTGTAAGCAGTGAGATGTTTGTGTTTGCAGTTTTGACCGCTTTCTTGATTATGGTGGGCTTGATTGAGTGTTCTGCAACACTTATTTTGTAGTGTAAATTTGGTATAATAAATGGACTGTAGCATAAGTTTTGGTGTAAATGTTCAAATGATTTTGCTAGTAAGAAAGGTTCTTTCTGTCATTGATTTAAACACTTTGGCTCATTGATGTGTAATTGTGTTTGTCATATGGTGTGGTTTCAACAAAAACTTAATCATTTACTAGTTTTTAATGAGGCTATCAAGATGTTGATCTCATTAAGTTGATGAAACAAATGGAAAAGACATACAATTCTTGCATATGAGTTGGGATACTCAGTAAAATGGCTGTTGAATCCATCTTTTTCCGGAAATCATATCTCGCTATCGAGTTAGAGATGTTGGAGCTGTGGGACAGAGAGAAGTGTGTTGCCCATTACATAGTAGTTATTGTGCTTGTGGGGACCCGAGTCTGGCCTGGTTTTATGTATCGGTCCTCTTTCTCCCTATACTTTAGTGGGGGCTGGTTCTCCACTAGGGCTGCATGATATATCGAAATGATCAAAATATCGCAGATGTACATATTGCGATGGCATGCGATATCTGAATTATTTCAATAATAGGCTACTTCTAAATGTTGCGAAAAGTTACTTGCTTGACGTTAAGTGCAATAAGTTGCAAAAAACAACTCGTTGCGGTCTCGTGCCGTCTGTCTGACAAACACATGAAGCGCGTGCACAAGCAGTAGTAAATGCTGCTCCATTAGAAAGGGCAAGTTTTTTTGTCACTTATAACATGCATTTGAAAAAGCAACAGGTGTCAAACATCTTTCAAACATGAGAAGCATTTATGAACCTCTTGTCCAACAAAAGTCAACATTTAATGTTTTTACTCCAAACTCACTTCATAACAGTCAAGTGTTTAAAATCCTTCTGTGAGATGATGTGGCTTCTTACACAAAATAAGGCATGCAACATATTTCATAGTACTCTATGCCGTGATAAAGGCTATGTTGATTAGCATTGCATTATAAATATACTTATAATGAAAATTATAATAAGAACTCCGATAAACCATATGTTGTCATAGTCGTGTGTTTATTAGTCACGTTAAATCAATGAAAGCAGTTCAATCTTTTTATTCAGCTGCAGCAATAGGGTATATGTTGAACGTCACCTGACCAAACCCGGAAAACAGTTCTCATCTCTTTCGCTTGTCAGAGAACATGTTAACAGCCGTATTAAATAATAACGATATCTATGGACTTTTAAGATAATCAGTTAAACTAGCTAGTTATTTTTGTTTTATTTCTATCTAAATGTTAGTGAAAAGAATAAAAAACTTTTAGATATCAGTCCGCATATGTGATGGACATTGGTTATGATCATCATTGGTATCTACTTTGACGGCATCTTGAGTAAAACTGCTTCATATTTAATTAAGTATATGCAAAACGGTTGAACCAGAAGCGATGAGAACAGGGCTGCGTTCAGCCCCGACAAAAACGGTGCAAAACGTTTTTTAAATGGAAACGGTGATGCGTTGAACACCCTGTTCTGATGACGCAAGAGTTGCAACTATGGCAGCTGAGAATGCCATTCTTTGTGTTCTTTTTGAAGAATTTTCGGAGCCTGATGAAATCGGTATAAATACGTGTTTAATACTGCAAAATACGCTCGATGGTACAGTCATTGCCCTTGCCGTCCAGAATAAAAGAGAACATCCCAATCAAATGAAGGGATTTGTGGAAACTGTGGTTCCTAATTATTGTGATCCAACATTGCCTCGCATTTCAGGATGAAAAGACAAAATTTCAGGTGAAGGATAATCCACTTCTTACCTCCAAGACTGTGTTATGATCTATATGACCTTATTATTTTTATTGTGAGTATTAGGCTTATCATTATTGCTGATCACTGTTGTTGTGCTATGTTATTGTAATATTTACCATTATATAATCAGAGCAGTATAGAAAAGTTTATGAAAGTGACACTCCATAATACAGTAGAAAAATATATAAATATGTATAGTATTTTTATGTTACATTAATCAGTATTTAGCACACCTTCCTAAGGAAAGGATATGGACCAGAAGACATTGCAATTACTAAATGATATTTAGACAGACTTAAAAAAGTTCCAGATCTATACTTGTGCTCTTATTATTTCAGTTATTTTGCCTTTAATGTAAATAAACATGTGCAAACAATATACTTGCTCTTGTGAATTTATTTGGATGTTAATTACATTGTGCGAGCTGTCTCTTTAATACCGCGTGGATTATATACATGTTGCTGCTGATTGGGCTGACATGTTTGACACACCCACCAAACAAGAGAAAACGCATCTCAAACCCCGTTGCACACCGTTTCCAGGAAACATGTCGTTCAAACCGGAAACCGTATAGCAAAACGGTGCACACCGGTTTGAGCTTGAACTTGCCCCTGGTTAAACAGAATACGGAAGTCTGTTGTGCATAAACCCCAATAGGGATTTCCTGAAACGACGTGCATTTCCTTTCTTCTGCGGAACAGAGTTGGAGTTTCAGCACGAGAGCACCCTCTGGCCTTCAGATGTAGCAGTATTTACTACTAATCACAGAACTGTGCTTCACTGACCAGCTGCACATGTAAAAAATCACAGCCTTTGCCAAATCGCGACTGCAGTTTAATAATCATGCAGCCCTAGTCTTAAGAGAATGTGAACAGTTTGGAAAGAAATAGGATTTGGAGCAATAGGATCCCAGCAGCCTAATACAGTAAACCTGCAGCTGTCTGTCAAACAACAAAAGAAAAAGAGAAAATCACTCACTGCTCTTGACTGACTAACCTTTGTAGCTTTATGAATCAATGTATATTAATTCATTTGAAGACTATGCAGTGTTTTAGTTTTACATTTGATTATTCAGTTTCTATATTGTTTTCTGAATGCTACTGTTAAATATATCTAATGTACGCCTGACTGAAAGTTAAAGCACTGTTTATTTCATTTGTATCTTTGTTTCTTAGTTTTTTTTCGATTTATGACTGCTTTTTATGTAACGCTAAAACACTGCTGATCACTTTCAGACGTTGTAGTGATGCTTTCTTTTCCAAGAAAGAATGTGAAACATATACGTTGGTTATATCATTTTTAGTTTTTAAATATTTTTTAAATATAATTTAAATTGATTTCACACACTTAAAGCAATATCGTATTGCATATCCAATACCGCATTTTTCTTCAATATCGCACAGCACTATTCTCCACTGTCCTATAGGTGACTTTTCTGATCTGTGTATTTAATTTACAGTCTTTAACTCATTACAACTTTGCACGCATATCAGCGCTGTGTAACATGCAATGATGAATGCTGCATTTTCCTGGTGCCATTTGTTTTATTTGTGCCTTGTGGTTAAAGGTGTCCATAATGTTAAATATGATTAAATATCATTAGGACCCGAGCACCGCGGTGCAAGGACCCTCTTGGAATCGCTCCTTTTATTAGGACCCGAGCACCGTGGTCTGAGGAACCTCTTGGAATTGCTCCGTTTATTATTGGGGCACAGGGCCCTATTGTTCCCCTAAGGTTTAGGGCCCAAGCCCTGAAAGGGTGAAGTCTCTTGAAGCAAAATTCGAAACTCAACAGGAAGTCAGTTATTTTACATTTTCTCAGCAAATTGTGTGTTGTTTTTGCCATTTTCAGGCATTGTATTTTAAAAACTTCTAGAGATTTAATCAGATCAACACCAAATTTGGTCAGTGTAATCTAAAGCCGTTGATGTTAAATTTGAGAAGATCTTGAGTTTTCATTGAAGGGTATGTCCGTGGACGTCTGACAAATTTCGATGTTTCACCATGAAACAGGAAGTTGTTATAACTCAGGCATACAGTGTCTGATCTGCCCCAAACTTCACATGTTTGATAGGAGTCATGTCCTGAACACATGCCCATGCCCATATTCAGTTATAGTGTCAGACTTATAACATAAGTGTTATAGCGCCATCCGCTGGCAACAGGACGTGACATGTTTTACTCTGTAACAAACTCCTAGAGATTTAATAACATCAACACTATATTTGGTCAGTCTAATCTAAAGGCCTTTTGCAATGTTAAATTGCGAAGATCTTGAGTTTTCATTAAAGGGTGTGTCTGTGGCGGCCTGACAAATTTCGATGTTCAATTTTCGATGTGGCCTGAAGACATCTACATCTCAATATTCAGCAGTAATCACAGCGCCACCAGCTGGCAGCAGGAAGTTTGGAACATAGAAAAACAACGAATGGTGGGCAATGTGCATTTATAAGGACACCAGGTGGAGGTGGTTCCGGGTGCAAGGGCCCTTTCAATGCTGCTTGCAGCTTTAAGTGTTGTATTTATTCTATTCTGAACATACTTGGTGTACTTGCATTAAAGTCCACAGACTAGTTCAGCAGTGCCATTTCACTTTTGTCAGCTAATGCAATGTAAAGCATTGTGATTTTAACATAAAACACAGAAGAAGCCTATTAGACTTCAGTCAATGAGTCACTGTTGCTACCCTTTTTTATGGGTAGATTAAATTAAGCGGAACACTGGTACGATCCTAGAGTTCAGACAGGATTCACATCATATGACTGACAAAATAAGGAAAACGATTCCACACTGAAATTAACACATCATATTCACAATTTTATTTTGGTACTAAACCGACAAATTGATCTTAAGGTATTCAGTGGTGTACCACACATCTGTGAGGCCCCCTGCAAAACACTACATAAAACACATATGTTGAAACCATCACTCATTTTCTCAAAACCTTAAACACAAATCCAAACCTTCAAACTAAATTCACAGAAACCCTGACTCTTCTGGCAAAATCAAAGAATCACTTCAAAACATTTCACCTGTACTCAAAATCAAACAAAGCTTTCAAATCATACACACATTAGTCAATAATATTCACACTACAGATCATTCATTAGACACTACATCAAAAAATGGAGAACACCGTGTCCAGTGCATGTAGTTACAAAAAAAACTGTTTATTGTATATAGTAAACATTTAGCAATAAACACACACACACAAACATACAAAAGAAATCACACCTAAGTTGTGTGTGTATATATATATATATATATATACACACACACACACACACACACACACATTTATCTATACCAAATAAATATAGAATATAGCAAATAAATAATCTCAAACCTACCCCATCTGAGGGATGTCCCCTTAAAATATCATTTAAAACCACACTGTGTATTGTAAATAATATAATGATATATACTTACAATGCATTTTATTTTGCCCCGTTTGCATTTGTACTGTATTGTTTTAATACTTTTATTTCACAATTATTTTTAAGTTTAGAAACATTTTGTAGCCTGCTAAGAGACAACGTTATCGGGAAAAGCACCCTTGATCACTTTCAATTTTGACAACGATCTTTCAGCAGTTGCAACCGTTACAAGTAAAGTTAGAAACAACTTGAGAGCTGTTGCAATATCGGGGAACACTGGGCAGGACAGAGTGGTGTTTAAAAGATAACAGCTGTGCAAGATCTGCAGTGGAGCCACACTCAATCTCCTGTATTTTGGACATCATGGCATTTCTGAACGATGCAAAATCTGGGGACAAGTCGTCGGTGTACTGAACTGCTAAAGCATTTGCCATTTGACACAGCAGCAGACCAGGGCATAAAAACATAGTTTGCATCATCAAGGTGTAGCTGTACTGAATTTGGTATTTTAATGTGTTAATGCAATAAGCCACGTTAAGCATAATGATAATCTAAAAATGTGCTTCATGTGGTAATATCTAAATGAATTAATTTTATTTTAAAAAACGTTAAAGTTAATTGACATTATAAATAAATTTAGTTTTGTTGGTGTAACCTAATATAAGGGTAAGAACAGGAAAAAAAGTTTTCTGGGGCCCACCACAGGCGTGGGGGTCCCGTATGCCACTGAAGGTATTCACTATGACTGGAGCCATATTATTTACCATTTTCACACAATATCTCTGTAAATCTTATCTCCATTTATATAGGCCTGAACCACCTCCCTCTTGCATGTTACCTAACTTAAGTGTCATACGATTCTAGAAAACGCTTAGAATGTGTCGTCAAAGCATACACTGCATTATTATGACATTTAGTGGTTATTCACGGTACTTCAACCGCGTCCAGTTGTGCAAAATTTCGAGGTATGAATGTGATATATAAGTTGCATCGGCCATTTCACTTGCTACATTCTGAAATGATTTTAATTATACATTGATTCTAATTATACTGAGAATCTGAGGTCTATTTTTTTTGTCCTCAATAATATACTAGCTAATTACACCACTTAAAAAGCGGGCATCCATACTCAAAACCTACTTGGCATGTTATAAGCAGGTGCTCAGGGAAGTGACCTCCAGATATAAAGAAACGCCTGATGGACAGGAAAGTCCAGCTCAAGACAAACCCTTTTCCCAGCTCTGGGAAAATCAATTGACAGATGTTTCTCTGGGCTCATGTCCAGAGGAGACTGAGAAAGAGAGAGAGACTGTTAGATGTTCTCAGAGTTCTTTGGTGAGTACAATTGTCTCTTGAGATTTCTCAGTACAAGTCTCATGACTGCTATGAGAAAAGAAGCAAATCATTTTTGGGGCCACTATCATTTTCACTTTGGCCAGCCAATACGTATTTAGACACTACCTAAGCCACTTAAAAATCCATGAATCTGCAAAGAAATGGCAGGACCCACTGGAGCTTTTCTCAGAATTACCTTGACTTTCCAAACCATTTTTGCGAAGAACCAGCTAATGTCAGTGATTTTAGTGGATGCATGAAGTTCGTTCACACAGGTGTTGTTTTGTCTGGTTTTTATTTTTTATTTTTTATTTTGCTGTCCTCACTCACAGTGAATGGCACTTTGTTTCATGTTTTGTAATGCAATTCCTTCGTACGTTTTGAAGAGTAGGCGTAGTGTCCAATTACTGGTACCATCCACAGTAAACAATACGCTTTCGATTTTCCCTCGAATAGACAAGTTATTATATTTGATTGAGCGCGGCGAGTAATGAAAGCTTATCAAGAAACCAGTTTATTCTCCCAGGCAGAGGACTCTCTGTCGTGTCTCTCTAGCGCCTCCTCTCTTGATCAGGCCGCTATAGAAACGGCAGGTCTCTTCGTGCGCTCAGTGAGCGACTGCAGCTGGAGGAGAGACAATAACAGCGACGCGTGCACAGGTACGTAAAACCTGCCAAAGCTGCCTTTAAATGCGATTTATTAATGTGTCCGCTGGTTTTTGTGCACTATATTCGAAGGTGATTTGTATCAAACATGAAACATGCGTCCCCTAGTTGTAAATTTTAATCGGCGCTGCATGTCATGTTAAATCGGGCCTGCGCTGCTTACGTATTAATAAACCAATGCCCTGTATATAGAATATGCTCGAATACGGACTCGCTTATTGGGGGACAAAAAAAGCTAGGTCTCATATGAAAAATACGTGAGTGACTAACAAGATTATTCAAAATGAACCAGGCATACATGTAACGGTATTTATGGGAGTTTTCACCAAATACCCACATTTTAACGTGGTCGTTTTCAAGATTAAACCCACAGACGTGCATACCTTATTCCTGTATGTTTCCTTTATTTCTTATCAGCTGAATGCAAATTGCGAGAGCTGTTGCGTTCAATGTGTCATTTTAATACCAGCTAAAAAAAAATCCTGCTGCACTGACTGCGATGCCCTCGATTAATGCGACTAATTCCATATAAAAAGGAATAATGTATCTTAAAAATCTGAATATGTCTGTGAGTTCAAGCTCATTGTAAATCGATTTTGCTTGAAGGATGCTTTGTTGGAACGCACCTCCTCCCTCCACCTCTAAAGAACAGAGATGCGGCCATGATTCCAGCTCTTCACGTCGTCTGACTGTTCACGGGTGTCTGAATTCAGCCCTCACTGTGTCTCTGTGTCTGATATCACGCTTGTGGCGGAATCCTGTAGAAATTATCGACGACTCATTTTTATTACAAGTCGTGGTTACGCTTCATCGCTGACCGAATGCTGATTCGGTGTTCTAATAATGGCATGCAACGCCTTTCTTCAACGACAGTGTAGTTGTTTAATCATGGGGATGCATAATTTTATTGAGTAACCAGAATTATTCTTCATATGTTCACCGCGCTTCGCATATGCGGTCGTTTTGGTAGCGGAACGTTCAGTATATTATCACTGTGTTACATTGCATCCCTGTGGACTGTAATCCGGTTGGAACGCACCTCCTCCCTCCACCTCTAAAGAACAGAGATGCGGCCATGATTCCAGCTCTTCATGTCGTCTGACTCTGTTCACGGGTGTCTGAATTCAGCCCTCACTGTCTCTCTGTGTCTGATATCACGCTTGTGGCGGAATCCTGTAGAAATGATCGACGACTCATTTTTATTACAAGTCGTGGTTACGCTTCATCGCTGACCGAATGCTGATTCGGTGTTCTAATAATGGCATGCAACGCCTTTCTTCAACGACAGTGTAGTTGTTTAATCATGGGGATGCATAATTTTATTGAGTAACCAGAATTATTCTTCATATGTTCACCGCGCTTCGCATATGCGGTCGTTTTGGTAGCGGAACGTTCAGTATATTATCACTGTGTTACATTGCATCCCTGTGGACTGTAATCCGGTTTAAAATGGGGGTTGAGTTGAGGATTTTTTGAATTGCCTGCAAACGCTTCTCTGGTTGTGCTACTGGGTTGCCTCGCCTTTTTTCTCGTTAATTACAGTTGACGTTTTCTATCGATTAGGCTACGTGAATTTGTGCTATGAGACTGTATTGATGTGACTGATTCTGGATTACAGACTAGATCCAAGTAACCAGACATGCCCTCTGAAAATATCCTGTAAAGAGCCCTGTAGGGTGTCTCCAGAGGCATATGCACATATTCTATTCTATTCTATTCTATTCTGTTCTATTCTGTTCTATTCTTAATTTTATTATTATTATTATTTTAATAAACCAAGGAAATGTCCAACTGACATTCTGAAATTGTCAATGACCACCATGCACTTTTGTTGTATGGAAAAGAACAACTGTGGCATTTTCATTATATATATATATATATATATATATAAATCCACACTAAAATTGTCAAATCTAATTCATAAAGTGTTAAGTTAATTGAACCAACCAATTGGGGGTATTTCCAAACACACTGATGGGGAATTTTGGCAGAAGCCATTACTACAGAATATGTAGAATCATAAACATTGCAAACCAGTGAATCAAAAAATGTAAATGTACTTATATAATTAGATGTGTATTTTTTTTATTATTAATTAAAAAAAAATATATATATAGGTTATTTCTGTCCTTATCACATTGCAATGATTGCTGTCTGTGCTATTTGTGCAAACATGTCTATTGCAAACAACAACAACAACAACAACAAAAAAAAGATAAACTGTTTAGCTGCAGCATTATAAATATTAGCAATGTGAGCTTATTATTTTCAGTGGTCCCTAAGCTGCACGAAAGCATCTGAGCAATTTGTTGTGGTTTAGTGATATGGGCAGGCATACAAAGACCATAAAATCTCTGACGTAATGCCATATGAAGTCTCTCATGTGTTTAATTGGCATGGTACTGACAGAGGGGTTTAGTTTGCTGCAACACCAGTCTCCTCAGACTAACTGGCATGAGAGGGTGTGATTGGGATTTCTGCCACAGACCTAGTGGTTTGTGTAATTTGAGGTGAATTTGCAGCTGTAGAGACTTAGGCCATTAGCTCTCTGACAGAAGCGTGATGAGCAGAATTCCATGTCTACATGCATCCACATGGTCCTTTGCCCTGAGAACTTAAGCATGACTGTTCTGGAATGCTGTTAGCCATGATCTGAAGCATATGCAATGTGGGATACAAAAGTTTGAGACTACCAAAATAGAAGATAGAAACATTTTTATTAGTAATTTAATGATAGCAATTATATAGTCATAAGTATATAGATGAATTGAAAAATTAATAGTGATTTCAGAATTCAGTATTTGGTTTGTCCTCTTTTTACTTTAATGAAAGCAGCACTCAAGCTGCATGAATTCCACAAGTTGGTGCAAAACCTGATGATCCATCTTATACTGCGTGACAAGATCATTTTGTAAGCTGAATATTTCTTGTTTTACATAATTATTTGTATAGTGCTGTTCACAATACACTTTCTTATTTTAAAGCAGCATGATATTAATGTTTATAATATCATAATATCTTCATGCCTTATAGTCACATTTTGCAAATTAGAGCTGGCCTATAATATAATTTACACATTGCAATCATACAAGCACTTGAGATTTGCTATCTCTTAGTATATAATATATCACTTTATGTGAGTATACTATTTGTATGCAGATACAGTTGGATATACTATATATCCAACTTTATTTATGAAAATAATTAAAAAATAATCCTTTGTTATATAAAAGTTCCAGACTGTATGTATGTATATATATATATATATATATATATGAAAATTATGTGAATATAATATATGAATATTACATATTTTTGCATAATTAAGTATTACATGATGGGGATGGGCTGCAATAATAAAAGACATTTAACATACAGTACATCATTTTCTAAAATGAATATTTGTTTTTCCACCACAGTACAGTAGAATCATTCTACACCCAGTTCATAAGGGAGTGACTCATCATAAGAATCATTTCACATAGTGGGATAATAGAAGTTGCTTATGTCATCACAGCACTCAGAATGCATTTTGTGGCGTCAGATTTACAGTCTGTATTCTTGACATCTAATCCAGCATCATGGTCTACATAGACTGCAATTATGATCTGGTGCATTTCATATTTAAGTCGTTGTGAAGGAGCCTGTTATGGGACTGTTTAAATTGGAACATAACTGGCCCTGTCCGAAAGGAGGTGGGGATCGAGAGCAGAGAGAAAACATTAGAGAGGAGTAACTTCATAGTGATGCGGAGCAAATTTAGGTCAGGGATACGAGGGTAGTCAACCGTGATGAGAGCATCACAGACATTCAGCTTTTCTAAAGCACAAGCCCAGTGTGTGCCAATGGAGAGCGGCGTTTTTCAGTTTGGTGCCAGATAAACAAGCAAATAACACCTAAGAAAATATATTCAGATTTTTCCTGCTGCCATCCATGGATTTATCTTCTAATTCCAACCAAGCCGTTTTTGACATAGTCTGATTACATTATGCCTGGTTACATAACAGATAATACCTGTTGGTGTACACACACATGATTTATTTTATTAGAAGTTATGTAGGTTGTCTGCCTACTGGGCCTCAGTGCAGGCCGTAACCACCATTGACAATAATTAGAAATGACCAACTTATCCTCCGCAATATATGATATAATATGTGATGCTGCTCTGTTTATTGTTGGGAAGGGATGACAAAATATTTCAGGATTTTTTAGACAAAACCTGTGTTACATTTTTAGGCTGGTCTGCCTCAGCAGTCTAACAGCGCTCGTCAATGTCAAAATAATCAAGATGACCAGTCAAATCAAAGAAGGCTGTTCACGTTCTGAACATGAATTCAATGTTCTAGTTTGCTTCAGTTTTTAAAAGTGTGAGGTAAGATGTAATTAGCCCAACATTTAATATTTGACTACTGTTTTATGACAGAAGTGTGAAATGACTGAGAGTAATATCCAGTGATGTTTGTCATCCAATGGTGTCACCGTTTTGAATAGAATATATAGGTATGATGAGACAAGAAATATTTTTGAACATATTAGGCATGCAAATAAGAGTGAGTTTGTGCGTATTTTAAAATAAAAATATTATTTGCTGATAGTTCAAATTGATTAATTTACAAAAAAAAAAACATTCATGTTTTTTAACGGTTAAAAGACTTTTTATTCTCTTATTTCTTTATTCCCTTAAATCCATTTAAATAATTTAATTATTTAATTCCTTTAGATGCAAGAACCCAAAATGGTTACAGCCTTGCCTCAGTGTATCATTGTATGTATATCTTTGCAATATACAAGACTGAAAGATTGAATCACTATTTTCGATGTTGACTAGATTGATTGGTGTTAGAAGCACAGTTTAAATGTCCTGCAAAACAACAAGTACCACACACGCTGACAAGAACAGCTTAAAAATTCCAGAAGTTTGTTGACATCCTGTCAGTGTAACAGTGGGAGCTTTGTTTCGTGAGACGTCTTGACACTCCATGAGAAGAATCAAATGCTCCCACGTAGTGCTGGGCAGTATACCGGTTCATACCGAAAGTGTTTATTTTTGTTATGATATGAATTTTTAAAATACCGTAATACTGGTGTATGTCGCTTAAACAACGTTCGGAACGCGACACTGTTTGAAAGGGGTCCCTTTTCACTGTTGCACTGTGGTGAGGGAACAGCTGTATGTGTTACTAAGCGTGAAAGTTCTGAAACTGAAGCTGTAGAACTAATAGAACGTGATGACACCGAAGAACTCATCCACAATATCCACACTGACCACCACAAATATCCACCGCCCCCTGCCGTTAGTTCCTGCGTCTCACACACACGCGAGCGCGACTTTAGCACTAGATTTAGCAACTTTCAGACCCTTTTAGCGGCTTTTTTCCATGGAATATTCATACTGACAAACCTAGCGACTTTTTTGGATAAACCTTAGCTATGGTTCAGTTGGAAGATTTCGCCAGTGCTGTCCCGCGAACGCGAGGTCTGACTTTCCCGGAGAAGTGTCACCTCTCTCGGCGTCTGTTCTGTGCAGTGAGCGGCAGAGAAGCAGCGCAGCCACCTGGTCATGCATGAAAAAAAAATACCGTCATGTACCGTGAAACCGGTATAATTTTGAAAAATTCTGTGATATTAATTTTTGGTCATAACGCCCAGCACTACTCCCACGTCTATTTGAACTATCAGTTTCACAGCATTTAATGAAAGGGGAAGTGTGTTTACAAGGAAGCACTCATCTGCATCTATTAGTAGAAGCTGAAGTTCAAACCAGACTATTGAGATGACTCAGAGTGCAGCGTCATGCTAATTTTTCATGTATAGGAGAAAGAAGCAAATCTTTTAGATTTTATGTGAGACCAGGTCTATATATTCAGAATGACTTACTAACATACTACTATGTACTGTATACTCTGCACATCTTGCAAAATTTCTGAATGCATGTAATGCACAGATGGCCTGCCACCATGAGCAGCATATAACAGAGCACATTGCGTGGTAAACTGTATCCCACAATGCAATGCACCTGACACTATTATCAGCCAACATATAATTTTTAACTCAACATTTATTAGTCTGATGAAATATTAAGACACTTTACACAAAACTGAATTAAATAAAATGTAATAGATAACAAAATAACATCTTTTATTTCTATAATGATAACTGGTCACCATTCACATGCAATTTGATCATGTCATGTGACATCAATTCAGCCTAATACTCTTTGAAATGTTTAATGTGGATTAACGAATTTTGTTTCATTTACTATTTTTAAAAAATAGTACACAGTATACAGTGTAAACGGCAATATTCAGAAATAATAAGTTAGTTGGCGCCAATGGCCTCGTGGGCAGCGCGCCGACATGTAGTGCCTTTGCACTTCGGGTGTCCCGAGTTTGAGTCCCGGCTTGTGGACCTTTCCCGATCCCACCCCCCTCTCTCTCTCACCCACTTCGCTTCCTGTCGACCTACTGTCCTATCTAAATAAAAGGTATAAAATGCCAAAAATAAATCTTTAAAAAGAAATAATAAGTTAGTGTTCCATTACCCATTGCTTCATTTTAAAATGAAGAAGACCTTAACTATTGCCACATGTTGTCCGTTAGAAACTCAAAGGCAATAAAGAAGGAAAGACAACCGCGATCTGATCTTGTGTCCAGGCAACTATCCATGTTAACCCTCACCTCGCCTTAAAAAAAGAGATTAGTTTGAATTCTTGTGTTCAGTTAACGACATATATGATGGCTTTATGTGTGTACTGCGGTGAATATGTCTTTGCATAGTATCCCAGGTGCTGTGCAAACATCTATGTTGATCTTGTGCTTTCTCTAGCCGCACACACCCTCGCAGTAGCTCTGTTTATGTGGCTTTGCGGAAGGGCCATGAGCCACG
Organism: Sinocyclocheilus rhinocerous; assembly: GCF_001515625.1. NCBI lineage: Eukaryota > Metazoa > Chordata > Actinopteri > Cypriniformes > Cyprinidae > Sinocyclocheilus > Sinocyclocheilus rhinocerous. Next base: position 1,598,324 of record NW_015647124.1, read on the forward strand.
CCAAGTTCATCATTCTTGTTCCCTGAACACACACACAGACATCCACATACTTTAGAGCACCAACTGTGCAAGTTTTTATGCTTTAACACTCAAAATGAGGCACCACCGCCACACAAAATACAACAGATGTTAGTGCCTGGTTAGATGGTGCTCTTCAAATGCCCTTGGAGGCATGTGGTGTTATGGTCCATACTAGGTGGAGTCAGGACATGTTTAAAAGGTCTTTTAACTCAAAACTCATTGGATATACAGTGGGGTCTAAAAGTCATGTTGAACATCAGGGATTCAAAATGTACATTTGGAAAGTTATGGCATAAATAATAAAGAGATTCTGCACTATTTAGGTCACTAATCAAATGAGCAAATTTGTACAAAGGAGTTCACATGATCGATGTGACTGATGGTCAGATGTTCTTGCTTCCATTGTAGAACAAGTTGTTCTTTGGACCATTCTCAAATTATATGGGAAAACATGATCACAAATCATGATTTGTTGCTGTAAATAAAGCAAAAGGGTGACATACCAAATGCTAAGATGTTCTGAAATGTAAATCATGTCAATTCAACTTTTCACTACAATTGTGATTATCATAATGTAAATTGTAAAAAAAAAAAAAGGAAAAAATTCCATTCTAGAAGTCTTTTGGATCCCACTATATAATAGTCTTTTTTGTTATACCCTAGAATTTATTTGCTCTATTTGAAAATATACTGTATATTAGGTAAACAGTAACACATGTTGAACAGTCATTACATTCCCAGTGTACAAAAAGCTTTGAGGAAAGGTAAGAGAGCAAAGATCCTGAATCCTTGTGCAAACACTGTGTTCCAGACAGCTTGTGCGCCAGATGAGATGCACATAAAGCAGGTGAGATTTTTCCCACTGTTCAATGCAATGACTTGGAGAATCCAGACAGGTTTTTTTTTTCTTGGCTGTGGATTTTAGTAGAGTACACAGAGCAGGGAAACCCATAAGAAGATGAAAGAGAAGAGCAATTTTTTTATATAACTAAGAAGGTATTCAATAAATGCTAATGGAATACATCAACAGCTGTGTTTTGTATAGTCACACTGCTGTGGCAGTGACAATGCTGTTAATGCTCTACAGCATTCTTAAGGCCTGTTCACACCAAGGATGATAACTATAAAGATATAGTTCTAAAAATCGTTTTCAATATCAAAGAATAGCAGAGTCCATTCCACAGCTATAACGATAAATGCACAGAGAAACTATATCATTGGAATCACATTCAGGACGATTTTTTCCACATGATGAATGATAAAAACATTGACACCCAATCAGAATCAATCCTGCTATCAGGAGCTTGAGAATTGAAAGCGGTAGACGAGGGTGCGCTTAGAGTAAACAGATGGTATCGTCCATCTTTGTAGTTTCTTTATAGTTATCATTCTTGTTGTGAACGGGCCTTTAAGCTTATTTCTTCCCTCTCTGAATCATTTATCTACTATAATATGCTGCTACTCCAATCAATGTTTGCCATCAATGTTTGACACTTTTAAACCTCAGATGATGAAACTAAATAATGCATGAAACTTTCTGTGACTGTACATAGATAGTTCACCCAAAAATGAAAGTTCTGTCATCATTTACTCAACCTTATCATGTTGTTCAAAATCTCAGGTTATATTATATTATAGTTTAATAAGGGTTAGTAATGTGAAAAGCTATTTAGTTGGCTTTACCTTGATTCATCACCCTAAAAATTCTGAATGGGTGTAAATCTTAGAGAGAGAAAAAAAAGCTATAAAAAGCTGTTTATAGTTGTCTTGATGTCTGGAGGGCTGGGCTGTGAAATACAAAAATTGTGAATGTTTTATTTAATGTTAATTTCATGTAACTATATATATATACAGGTGCATCTCAATAAATTAGAATGTCGTGGAAAAGTTCATTTATTTCAGTAATTCAACTCATGGATGGATGGATGGGTAGGTAGATACACACACAATAAATAAAAAGCTTTTGTAACAATACCGTTCGAGTTTGGGGTCAGTACATTGTTTTTCTTTTTTTTCTTTTTGGAAAGAAATTAATACTTTTATTCAGCAAGGATATGTTAAATTAATCAAAACCAAGTGATAGTAACGACTTACATTGTTACAAAAGATTTCTGTGTTAAATAAATGCTGTTCTTTTTAACTTTTTATCCATCAAAGAATCTTGAAAAAATATTACCGGTTCCAAAAAAAAAAAATAAGCAGCACAACTGTTTCCAACATTAATAATAAATCAGCATATTAGAATGATTTCTGAAGGATCATGTGACACGGAAGACTGGAGTAATAGCTGATGAAAATTCAGCTTTGCGTAACAGGAATAAATTATATTTTAAAGTATATTAAAACAGAAAACCATCATTTTAAATCTTTAAATAAATGCAGACTTGCATTTCTTTTAAAAAACATGAAAAACTTTACTGATGTGTGTGTTGAAAATCATTACACTCCCATTGCACTAGAAAGAAAATGAAAAAGCACACCGTTTCTGAGTGCTACAAGCACACACGTCAGAATGAGCTGTCGGGATGTCTGCAGGGCTGGGTGCTGTCTGTGTAATGAGTGTGTGTTTGTATATGTAGGTTGAATAGTGCATCAGGATGGCTGTGAAATATCCAACATGTATAATCTGCTTTGGGCTGGGTAGCTGACTAAATATCCTAATAACTAAGTACCACTAATGGGATGGATTTTCAACATTAGCGATTATTATAGTATTACTAACTATGTAGTCATTAGCAAATATTTGGATTTCTAACACTTCGTAGCTCTGGAGCGGGAGTGTCCCATGTAAAAACAACAATTGCAGTCAGTGGAAAAAAGGGGTGTTTTCTGTGATTTGACAATTACAATAAGAACATACCAAAGCAGTTTTGCAAGTGCACTGTTACGTTGTGCGATACAATGGTTTAAATAAAGTGGCTACAGAAAGGCTTGCAGGAGGTACATAGAAACACGTTGGCTTGACTGCACTATTTTAGGCCACATAGCAGTAACCTTAAGCTAGACCGGCATGTTTGGCAGTATAAATATCCAGGTTCACACCGGCACTCTGGCTCTGTTTACGTTGAGCTTGTGACAGCCCTGTGTGAAGCCTTTGGAAGAGACAGGTCCTGACAATTGGATATTGATTCAACCCACGCTGTCTTTTGAAAAGTTGGTGGACACCTCTACTGTTGACTCACTCACTCAAGTCATATGGTTGGCCTGACAGTTGTTTCTGAGGTTTTCAACCAGAATTTTCCCCCGGAAATAACAGTTTTTTTCTTCTGTCAGCACTGAAAAGTCATTTTTGCCACAAGGAATCAAAGCAAAACAATTAGTGCCAGGCAAAAGCATTTTGAACTGCTTTTCTCTTGTGCATCCACTAACTTATTCCTTTTATTTTCCCTTCTTTCTTTCTTTTTATACCCTTCTTACTCTTTTCTCTCTTATCTTTACCCTCCATCCTCGCTTCCCCCTCCAGTATCCTCATTTGGACTTGCTATGGACCAGCAGCACGATTTATTGAGCTCCTCGCCCAATAGCCACACGGCTCACTACAACTCTAGCGATACCATGGCAACCTCCCTTTCTGGAATGACCATCAACGATCATCACCATGGCAACCAGTTCCATAAGGAGATTGGAATTGCGGTGGGGCTTGTGAGACCAGGGGACTGTCCAATGAAAGGTGAGCTTGCTTCTGTGGGAAAACAGGTTGGTTGTGTCACCGCCGGTCAAAATAACTACATAATGATTAACCTAACTGATTAGTCAGAACTATTAAACAAGCTCTGCAGTGTGAACAGGGTGTGTGTGTATCATGACAGCATTCACATGTAGTTGAAGGATAAGTTTAATTGTCCTTGAAAGACATACTTGTATGGAATATGATCTACACATTCAGCGGAAGTCCTACCACAACTTAAATTTGAATTTTAACTTTCAACCATGCATTTATTTATTTAATTAAACCTTTTAAGTAAATAAAATTTGTAGTAGCTTAATGAAATTGCCTTGATAGCTTTGAGAACTGGGCAGTAGATTTCTAGTTTTGCATACAATTCGATGCGGAGAATAAATGTTTATTCTAAAATGTTATTTTATGTGTTTTTTAGTGAATGGAAAGTGTTTAATGCTGATGTGTTTGAATTTTTGACATTTAAAAGAGTTTATGTTATGTTGAAGTTTTTGTGGTTACCGTTGTGCTGAAAAGTAGTGCTTTCGTTTAAGTTGTGAAAGGCTACATATGAGCAACAATATTTAGCATGTAAATTTAATGAACAAATAAGATAAGTTAGCTTGTGATGTGTTAGCTGTTAATTTAAATTGAAATAGATAAGATTAGTTGGTTCAGGGGCCTCCATTCAATTATACATACATTTGTTAGAACAACTTACAATAATTGCATCAGAAGTTGTCATAACTCAAAAAGATTGAAAAATAATACAATAGTTTGCACCAATGTTGTTGAGCAAAAATATTTGTTTTTAGAGTGTAAAAAAGATCCACAGCCAATAAGGATGAAATATAATTACAATTATTCATAAATGATATCTATTTACATGTAGTGCACACTATTAAATATTACAAGGACAATGTTATGACAGGCAAAATCTGATATATCTTGGCTGCCAGGGGATGATATTATCAGACAATGTAGCCTAGTTCTGCATTATACACCAAAGAAAGATTTGCACGTATGCCTACTAAATAATGAGATTATATTAATGACTTCATTAGCAGACAAATTCACTGTGATACTACATACACGTAGATGTGTAATCCCTCTGAGCGTCAATTAGCATGACCGCTAACGTGTGTTTCCTCCCGTCATGAGCAAATAAACGTATCAAATGATCAAAGACATTGCAGGGCGTATGATCTTTATACATATTTTAGTGATGAATGTGGCCGCAGTGGCAGCAACGCTTTGATACAGCCTTGTGTTTTAATTCCTTTACATAAACCACAAGGCTGTGCTTGACTGGGCCCTCAATCCAGGCTTTGCAGCTGCGTCGTGCTGTAATCCAGGCATGTGGGTCACCCTCCACTCAGGACGTTCTCTGGTACTAATTTAACACCATCACACACCCTGCTTTCTTCTTCAAGTGTATGAGGTTTTGTGTTTTCTGCTTGCAGACATTAGGCTTTTGAAAAGCACACAGTAATGAAATTGGTTCTCAGTTGAGTTACAGAAAATATAAGGCGACAGTGTACAAAGGAAGGCATGAGAAAGGCATGAGAAAGGCACAATCAATGGACGTTAAATGAGTTTGAAACCCTTTCATTCACTGTTCGACCAAAAGTATAAACAGTTGTCTTATTCAGTAGCTGAATCAAAGCTACTGATTAAACTTTGCTCATTTGACATTCTTTACTGTGATGGCATCAGTCATTCTAGCACAGATTCTAGTTTCTCAAAGCAATAGCTCACCAAAAAATTGCTGAAAATGTACTCACCCTCAGGTCTTCCAAGATGTAGATGAGTTCGTTTTTTCATCTGAACAGATTTGGAGAAATTTAGCATTACATCACTTGCTCACCAATGCATCCTCTGCAGTGAATGGGTGCCATCAGAATGAGAGTCCAAACAGCTGATAAAAACATCACAATAATCCACACAACACACTCCAACAACAGGGGATGGACTTTTTCACTGGAGGAGGTGTTATTATGGATTATGGGAATTTTCTCAGAAGCGAAAGTAAAAACATCTTGATGGATTTGTTTCTTACAAACAATGCAGGTTTTGACTTCACAAGATGTCAATTGATGGAATGGAGTCATGTGGATTACCTGTGTATTATTGTGATGTTTTTATCAGCTATTTTGACTTTTATTCTTGGTATTAAACTGAGACTATTCCTTTAAATTAATGATGTTGCATCATAGTCCTGGGAAAATCCTGCTTTTTTTGGAGAACACAGAGTTTTCTAAACGTAGTTGTTTGTTTAAAACCACAGCCAATCGTTGAACTCCAAGGATGTATATGGAAAGGAACAAACACTGGTGGTATTGACTGACAGTCTTTTGTAAAGGTGCCAGCTTGTCACAGAGTCTTCCGTTGTGTTGTATGTATTCACATGCCTTAAATGGGACCATAACACTCTCTCTTTTTTCTTCTGTGACCCCCTGCATTCTTTAGTGCGTGGCTTATATTTCCCTAGTTTACAGCCTTCACTAGTGCACACTTTCTCCCCTTTTGCTCTTCCTGTAATTCCACACACAAGGAGGAAACACTGCTCAGAGCATCTGCCACCAATAAATGGCAGATACTGCAATGGCACATCAGAGAGTGAGTATGTTATAGATAGTAAAGCTAGTATGTTAGTGGCTCTAGGAACACAGTATTAAACATTCGCTGCTTTCACACAAGCGAAAGCTTAACATAAGATATCATTCACACATCTTCACCAAAATACAGATAAATGTAAACGTAATGTAAATCATCAGAAATTGTTTTTAAATGCTGAGCCATTTAGCCTGCCTGAATGAGGAGAAATACTTCAGTTTCACTATTTGACAGTATTTTTTGACTTCCAAATGGCTGGGGCTAATCAACACATTACGACACAACACTCATGTGCAAGATGCTGGAAAACCAGTGAAATGTGGTGCAGTGGTCAAAGATGTCCATCTAGTGCTTGTTTACATAGAAAAACAATTCAAAAGCAGCGCAGTGGAACAAAAAAATGTGTGAACCGGCTTTTACTGTAAACAGTGCAGAGTAATTTCATAATTACTGAGAGAACGGTAATTTTACTAGTAAAATTACAACTTTTCATTCAGGAATTTCTAGAACTAATTTCCAGGTATTTTTCAAAAGGTCCTGTTTATACATGTGCCAGGGAAACACACACTGGACAGACCGGTAAGTTTTCAAACAATCCAGAATCAAACATATGGCAGCAGAGCAGGTGAAATTTGTGAGAGGAATGGTGAGTTGCCACACAGACACTATTAGTATCTCATTGAGAGATACTGAACACTTTCCTGTTGTCTTGTAGGAGGATCACCAGGAGACTGAAAGGAGAAGAGGAGTTGGAGACTGGAAACCAGGACGAGGATAGAATAACATAGGTAAGTAATCTTCAAGTAAGTAACAATCCGAACGGATGCAGTTATAGCCATAGACAAAACCAGACAAAGTGTGTGTGTGTGTGTGTGTGGAAAGTCCTTTTGTATGGTGCTGGAGTGATCGGTGACAGCTGGTAATAATTAGTAAGCCGAAGATTGTGAGCGCCGATACTGGGTGAGGGTGGAGCCTGGTGATTCCGTGACAGTACCCCCCTCTCCACAGACCGCTTCTGAGGGCAGATTACCCCGGCGTCGAGGTGGATGACCTCTGTTGCGAGGTGCAGGTTTCTCCGGATGAGCATTGTGGAAAGTGGCGAGTAGATCAGGGTCCAGTATGTCCCTTCTTGGGACCCATGAGCGTTCTTCTGGACCATAGCCCTCTCAGTCTACCAGATATTCCGGTACACCACCTCGGCACCGGAAGTCTAAAATTTTTTTGTACCGTGAAGACTGCTCCATCCTCTTCGACTGGCGGTAAGGGAGGTACATCACCATCACCAGGCTCTGTGGAGGAAAGGGATACTGGTGAGTGATAGGGTTTGAGTTGTGAAACATAGAATACTGGGTGAATGCGGTAGTGATCAGGGAGTTTTAACTGGAAGGATAATAAGATGATCTCCTTGATGATCTCAAAGGGGCCAGTGTACCTGGGACACAGCTTCTTGCATGGTAGGCGCAACCTAATAGTCCTGGTTGAAATCCATACCTTTTGTCCAGGTTGATAGTTGGGAGCTGTGGATCTATGGACGTCGACAAGGTCCTTTTGCCTCCAGATGGCTCCTTGTAGGTGATGAGTCCCAGACCCTCTCACTCTCCCGGAACCAGTGATTCACCGATTGTACATCAGAAGGTTCCCCAGACCATGGGAACATTGGTGGTTTATGTCCGAGTATGCACTGAAATGGGGTAAGATCTGTGGTTTGCTGGCACAGAAAATTCTGTGTGGACTAGGCTCAGGAGAGATACTGGCTCCAGGAGTTCTGGTGGTTATGGCAGAAGGTTCGGAGGAAGAGTCCAATTTCCTGTACCTTCCGTTCTGTCTGCCCATTCAATTGAGGGTGGTATCCTGAAGACAGACTGACTGTCATATTTAGGAGTTTCATGAATGCTCTCCACACTCTGGACATAAATTGAGGGCCTCTGTCGGACATGATGTCTTCGGGTATACTGAAGTATCTGTAAACATGGTTAAAAAGGAGTTTGGCGGCTTCCATAGCTGTGGGTAGCCCTTTGAGAGGAATGAGTCTGCATGACTTGGAGAATCTGTCCACAATCACAAAGATGCAGGTATTACATTGAGAAGGAGGTAGATCCATGATGAAATCCACCCTAGATGCAACCAAGGGTGATTTGGAACGTGCAGAGGAAGGATTTTGCCTGATGGAAGATGATGGGGACTTTTGGAAATGGCGCAGTCTGTACATCCACTCACAAACCTTCTCACATCTTGTGCCATGCTGGGCCACCAGAAACTATCTTGAAGTAGTGAGAGGGTTTGATTGGCCCCTGGGTGACCAGTACTAACAGAGGAATGAGCTGTATGGAGGAGTTTGGTTTGTTGGATTCTTGGTACATATTGCCGGACAGGAGGACAACCTGGTGGTGGACTCTTAGAGGCACTGGCTTGGTTTTCCTCAGAGGTGTCCACTGGATGGGGTTTAAGAATACTTTCGGATCTGCTCAGGTTGTTTGGAAGAATCATCAGAGGAGTAAATGCAAGACAGTGCATCAGCCTTGCCATTCTTGGAACCAGGATGGTATGCAATCTTGAAGTCAAGTCTGGTGAAGAATAAGGCCCAACGAGTTTGACGAGGGTTAAGTCGTTTGGAATCACTGAGGTATTGGAGGTTCTTATGGTGAGTCCACACTGTGAATTGATGGCAAGTTCCTCAAGCCAGTGCCTCCATTGGGTAATGGAACTGTAGTTTTGGATGTAGAAATTGGCGAATCTAAGGAATCTTTGGAGCTCTTTGACAATCTTGGGAGTGGGGCAGTTACGAATAGCTTCCACCTTCCTCTCGTCCATTGAGATACCATTTTGGTTGACAATGTACCCTAGGAACTGGATCTCTGATTGTTGGAACTGGCACTTTTCAGCCTTGAGGAACAGGTTGAATTCCCGGAGTCTCTGAAGGACCTTCGCAATGTGCTGGCGATGTTCAGCCAGGCATCTCGTGCATAAAATCCTGAAACAAGGAGGGGGTGTTTACCAGCACATACAGCATAATGCAATATTCAGAGTGGCCAAGAAGGCCATCTTACATTCATCCCCCTCGTGTATCCGGATGAGGTTGTACGCGCTGCGGAGGTCCAATTTGGTGAAGATCTTGGCTCCCCTCAGATGTTCCAATGCAGCTGGGATGAGAGGAAGGGGATACCTGAATTTGACGGTGATCTTGTTGAGGGCACGGTAATCTATATAGGGCCGCAAGCCTCCATTCTTTTTTGCCACAAAGAAGAAGCAAGAAGTAGCAGGGGAAGTAGATGGTCTGATGTATCCTTGTTGTAAAGCCTCCTGAATGTATTCCATGGCTTCTAGTTCAGGTAGTGTTAAAGTATAGATTTTGCCGCTGGCTACTGGTTCACCTGGAAGGAGATCAACAGCACAGTCCCATGGCCGGAGTGGTGGTAACTGGGAAGCTCACTTGGGACAGAAGACATCTTTGAACTGGGAGTAACAGTCAGGGATGTCAACAGATTGTTGATTCATGGGTGTCTTGACGAAGGCGGAGTAGACGACTACTGATTTCGGTTCCTTCTTGAGTGGAATGGGTAATGTAGGAAAACATCGCTTGCTTCATTTCTTAATCTCACCAGTTTCCCAAGGGAGATCTCGATGATGTTGCATTAACCACGGTTACTCTAGGATGACACCAGAGGTAGAATTCTGAATTTCCTCTTGGTGGAGCATTCCAACATGTAAGTGAAGTGGACCCACTCTATACCGGATGTCTGCACAGTTCAGGGGTTTTCCAATGATGGATTGGGCTTTGTAATGTCTCTCACATGGTGTCTTCTGGAGGTGGAACTGGCGTCAGAGAGCACCAAAGATAAAGTTCCCGGCTGACCTAGAGTTGACGAGTGCGGTGACTGGAAAGGAGATATTCGAGACAGTAATGAACACTTTGGTAGTAAGATGCGATGAACTAACATAGGTAGCTTGGACAACACTCATCAACGGTCAAGGAGGTCGGATGGGGCATTCGACAATAACATGCCCAGCAGCACCGCAATAGAGGCATAATCTCTGGGTCAGCCGCCACCTGCGTTCCGTCAGGGATAACCCGTGTAGATTCCACTTGCATGGGTTCTGGTTCTGGAGAGCTGGTGGGCTCTGGCTGACGAGAGGCGGAGGAGATGTTAGGCTGACCCTGGAAGATCTCTCCACAACCCTGCATACAATGGGCTACTCAAATAGAGAGTTGGATAAATTTCTTGAGGCATATGGAATCATTGTATGCAGCGAAATGCAGCTGGAGTTAAAGGGTTAGTTCAGCCAAAAATAAAAATTAGACTGTGTTTTACTCACCCCCAATGCATCCTAGGTGTATATGACTTTCTTCTTTCAGACGAATCCAGTCGGAGTTATATTAAAAATTGTCTTTGATCTTTCAAGCTCTATCGTTGTACTCGGCGGGTGTTGCATTCCTTCTGTTCAAAAGACGTGACATAAAGGGCGGATGACGTATGAGGTCAGCGGGTGAACTAACCCTTTAAGGCTACAATCCCTGTCGGTAAGTGGTGATAAGAGAGCTCTCCTTCCAGCCGCTTGCTGCTGCTAGGGTACGAAACTTCAGGGCATAATCATTAATGGACATTTTTCCTTGCTTCAATTGATAAAGTTGATCACCAGTAAAAGTAGCTCCAGCTGGCTTACCAAAAACTTCGCGGAAGTGCCACAAAGCCGTTTAATGTCTGCGTTACAGGGTCATTTTGCCCTCTGCAGTACTCTCCATTTTAATAGGGTGGAATGCAGCTCCATGTAGAATGCGGCTGCATCTCGTGGGCCAGCAAACATTGTAGCAGAAATCCGTTGCACTCCTCCGCTGAACCAGAGTAGGGCACCAGGTTGGCCATGGGACTGGCGACAATGGTAGGTGGTGAAGAAGTGCTTGGTGCAGTGACTGGTGCGGCAGTGGTTGGGTGAGAAAGACTAGCGAAGCAAATCCACCAATTCCTGAAATGGATAGGGTTGCTAAGTGCAAAGTGCCCTAAGTGCTCATGCTGCCGGTTCCTGTCTTCGGTCTGGTCTTCTGTCAAGGAAACACACACTGTACAGACCGGTAAGTTTTCAAACAATCCAGAAACACTTTATTAAATTACTTGGATCAAACATATGGCAGCAGAGAAGGTGAAAATACGGAGTCGTGAGAGGAATGGTGAGTTGCCACACGCACACTATTAGATAGTCACTGAGAGATATTGAACACTTTCCTGTTGTCTTGTAGGAGGATCACGGGAGACTGAAAGGAGAAGAGGATTGGATCATGGAGGTAAGTAATCTTCAGGTAAGTAACAATCCGAACAGATGCAGTCTTAGCCATAGATGAGACCAGACAAAGTGTGTGTGTGTGTGTGTGGCAAGTCCTTTTGTATGGTGCTGGAGTGATCGGTGACAGCTGGTGATAATTAGTAATTGGGAGACTGAGAACGCTGATACTGGGTAAGGGTGGAGACTGGTGATTCCGTGACAACATGATCTCTAAGTTGTAATTTACTGGTAATTATCCAGAAAGGGCTGTATGTGTGAAAGCCCCTATTGTGTACAGCTGCAAATGAACTATAATGTAAAAAATTTTGAATGATGTTTTTAAAATTGTTTTGACATATTTTGCTTGCTTTTGTAGAATTCATAGTATTGCACATTTATTTACTTATTTTAAATAATTTGAATAATAGGAAATTGTCATCAGGATGTCATGGATGCTCAAAACAATGTTTTCACCAGTGTCGTCCCATTTTGCTGCAATCAAATCGTAGTATGGCCCAATGCTGGCCTGTGATGATGACCTTTGTTTTGGCCCGCCATGCCATTGAATCATATCTTTGTTTCTAATTAATTATTTTATTTTTTCAATTATTAGATGACTATCAATTCAATTTGATTCGATTCGGTTCAATTTGACATTTTATTATGATATAGTTGGATATAATGCATAATTTACTTTCGGTCCACAGCCCTCAATTAATTTTTGTCCCTCATAGTAAAAAGTTTCCGCACCACTGATTTATTCTGTTTGAATGCCAAAGTTTTTGAAAACCTAAATGGACTAAATTTCTTTTAGATATTTTGGACAATGTTTCTTGTTACTTCAATAAACAGTTACTTTCCAGCACTGCAGGTTATTGCTGATATGGGTTGCCAGCACATTCAGCTGGGATCAGTTTCTCGCCTTATATTTAATTTGACGGTAAAATTAGCAGTGTATTTTTACATTTAAATGCGTTCTTACAACAACTGAATTAATTAGTTTTTTCCCTACCAAGTTCAGAGATCCAGTTGCAGAGAAAAATTGATGAGATTGCATAGAGTTCACAGTACAGTGTGACTGATTGCTTCAGCTGTTTGACATCAATTTATTGCCGTTGAAAAACATAATACTTTGCACAAAACAAAAACTAAACAAAAAATACAAAATTAAATAGAATAAATAAATATTGTTTTATTATTGTTTTACAAACTAAAACAAAAATGTCTTATCTGTATAAAGTGATCATTTTTGTCAATTAAGATGAATACAATGTCAAATAGAACCTTTAAACATATGAATGAATACTCTATGAATACTGATTGTCTCAAAACAACAGCTGACTCTACATAAGTTGTGCCTTATGTGTTTTTTAACCAACATTCTCTCTCACAGAAGAGTTTTCAGAAGAACGGGTGGATGTTGAGCTCAGTAGTGCTGAAGGCACCTCCTCTGCTGAGGAGAAGCAGTGTGGTATGCATTGCTGCACTTATAATAAAGATGCTTTGAAATGCAGTTTGTCTTCGCTTTCCCTTACAAATTGCCCTTTTTTAAAATAAAAAGTTAATCAATTTTTATTTTATTTTTTTAAATATTAAGTAATTCTTTTTATTCATGCAGTGCAATGCCTATTACTAACTTTGCCTTGTTAAATATACAGAGTTTCAAGACTGTGTTAGCTTTGTTTCCGGTTGTTTGGATATGTGTTTTTTTCCCCGTTTTAATTGATCTTTTGTTATAGTGTTCATGTGAGTTAATCATCCAGTTATTTGCTTTCAGCAGAGCACTTTTGAAGTCAGCTAAAGTCTCACTGCAGCTGAGTTGGGAATCTAAACCTTCCATTTCTGGCTTGCTTTTAGACTTTAACAGCAGCTTCACTTGCACAAGTAAACCAGGACTTCCTTTAGGAGCTTGGTGTGTGAACTGTTCAAATGATTGTTTTATAGAAAGCCCCCAAGATTCAAGACAGGAAGAGAAAGAAGATCAGTCCCAGCCTGCTGTGGAAGTGACGAGCGGTACGGACCTTCTGCTCCATCAACTGCTGCCTCTTTTGACTGACATGCTTTGCTTGACTGCCCTTTTGTGCCTTTATTGATGTGGATGCCTTTGTGCCTTACATCCTAATGTTTCTAATTTTCTATAGCATTTTTTTTTACTGATTTGTTGCATATTTTAAGCCTGCAGGATGCATTTGCTTCTGTTTGAAGTGGGCCTACTGGTAACAAGAATGCCATCTTGGATGCAGTTGTTTCAAATTGCCATTTCTTGCTTTGAAATCCTTTTTATGTTGCGCTTACATTGGGGTGATTTTTAAAGTGTAAGGTAATATGTATGTCTGCAAGCACACTGTTTAATTTTGACATCACTGCTGAAGCATGCTGACAGGTTTCAGGCTTTTAAATCAAAATAAACTCGAGGGAGACTCCAGCGCCATTCTCAGATTAGTTCCCATGTGATTAGTCACAGAGACCTCAGAGAGCTCAGCTGCCTTTGCCAGGGTAGGTGTGATGTTATGCCAAGTCTGGAATTAATGCTTTGTGCCAAATAGGATCTCAGCCAAAGCTTTTCTGTCATAGGTCACAGTGCTTTAATTGCAAGTATTTGTTTCTTTTGTGATTTCGAAATGAAGTGTAGTATATTGATGGTCTGATTTCACTCTAGGTTATAGTGTTTATAGTGCATCTCTGTAGCTGAAATTGCCAGAAAATATGCTATGTGGTTCTCTAATATTGTCTTTTATGTTTCTCTCTCTGTTTGCTACATATCCTGATCATTAATAAGCTGGAGGAACGGCACCCGCAGGTAAAGCACTATTTTACTCTTACACAACTACCACATTAGTGTCATGCTTTGTAGAATAGCCATTATGCTACATGAATTATGATCTCGTAGATGTTTTTTCCTTTTTTTATTAAAATATATTTTTTAAATTTAACAGTTTGTTTTCTCTGTTTTCTCTGTTCTGGTAGTACTCCACCTCACTCATCTGTATTTTGTACTGGTTATTTGGTTTTGTGAATTCACAGAGATATGTCCATTTTATTTTAATAATCAGTAGAAACTAGGTGCTTTTAAAGAGCAGACTCCAATAATTACTTTTGTAATAACGTCAAATGAAAAGTGTTACTTTTTTTAGGGCCATACAAATTTTACATTAAAATTTTTTTTGACATGCTTTAAAGAAGTGCATTTATTTTGATTTCTTGACTCACATGTAAAATATTTAATAACAATTTTAACTGTTTTGTAATTTGATATTACAGTTAAAGTTAGTATATTTTAAATATACTTTTATAATAAAATGTACTTGTCAGTACATTCGGCGGTGTGCTTTAATCCTATTTCAAAGACAATTAAGTAATTAATAACATATATTTAATTAAGTGGGTCAAAAAGCACTCTTGCACTTAATAATCCGTTTTTATTTAATTGTAAATAACATAAAATAAACATTACATTAAGTTCACACTTAAGCAAATTCTTTTATCGTATATCAATTATCGCATATCATTATCCATAATAAATACTAAATAAACAGTATACTTTTTCACAAGGATAGTGACACAAAAAGAAAATTTTTTTATGTTTCAGTTGTAAAAAAAAAAACACTTATTGCCAACAATCTTGCTCTTTAATTGCACCTATCAGCTCATATTTTTGTGTTCAGTGTGAAGTCCGGTTTCATCACAGCTGTTTGTTTTGGATGTTAGCAAAGGCCAGCAAACCAGTTTGTTATGTTTGCTCATCGTCTTTCCTCTTCGGTTGTCACCACAAGTATTTTTGTTCCCTCCTTATCATGTGACAGTTTCCTTGGGAAAAGTGATATCGATGTTGTCATTGCTTTCTATAAATCTTCTGACCACTGTCTGTCCATGGTGAATGGGACGTGCATTAGTGAAAGGCAAGAGCGGCTTTGTTTCCAGCTTTAGCAGCAGGGTTTTCACCGGATGGTTATGATCAACACTCGGACTGGAGCTGTGTAGACCACCAGAAAATACTAGAGCAGGACGAAGACCTCCTCAGAAGCAGCTGGTCTGGACGACCGGTCCATTCCCATCATCGACGGACATCCGTCAGTCCAGACCGCACCAGGAGCCTGTCTTTGGAGAATGAGCCACCTGTGACTTTCCTGGTCTGCAGCGCTGCCCTGGAAAACCTGACATCCGTCGGGGAGAGGATTGTAGAAGCCAGGGCTCCTTACAGCGAGACCCTTCAGGAAGAGAAAGAACTGTCTTTTTATGGCAATGAGAGCCATGTTGAAGAAGGAAAGCTTCCGGCGTGGGCCAGCAGGGTTCAGACAACTCTCGCTGAATATGCACCTTCTGAAACCAAAGAACATATTTTTACAAAAAGTCTACCTCATGAACACATGGAAGCAATGGGCAAAGTGCAGGAGAAAGTTGATGCTACGTTATCTGGGGGTAATCACAACGTTATTGTTACCGCCAAAGATGCAGAGACCAAAAAGACAGAAGCCACTGCTTCCTCTACAAGCACAATTGGCTCTCCAAAAGGTGTCCACGTCTCAAGAAAATCCCTGGTGCCGGTGGCTCAGTTCAAAGGTCTGTGCAGTTAACACAGAATCCCAGTGCAGTGTCTCTTCCTTGGTTTGCCTCCACCTATGTTTTACAGAGCCGCTTTGCACCAATTTCTGTCTATAACGAACATCCTACAAAATGAACAGCGTGCTGAGGAGAACGATCTGTTGTTCTGCAGTTGTTTGCTACATGTCGTCCTTTTTTAGGCACTCAGTCTCACTCTGTCATTCTTTTGTTCCCTCTGGTGGTCTTGAAGCCTGTTTTGCGCCGCTTTATAAAATCCGTGTTTGCTGGCCGTGTTTCAATGAGTTCAGTTTGGCATGTCTGTGTGCATGAATGTGCTACTTGCATGCGTTCACAACACCATCTGGTGCAGCACTGCTTTAACAGATCCCCTCACTTTCATTTACAGCTTACTTTCTCATATGTTTCTTAAAAACAATAGAATTAATATCCAGTTAATATTCACAAGTTAAGAAAAAGAGAGAAAGCATTAGGAATAAATGTAGCAAACTGTAGTCAATTTAGCAAAGGTATTTCCACACTGTTAACATAGCTGGAACCTAGTCAGCGGCCTACACTCTTAAAAAAGAAAGTTTCCAATGGGATTTTTTCACAGCGATGCAATAGAAGAAACATTTTGGTTCTCCAAAGAACCTTTCTGTTAACAGTTCTTAAAAGAACCACTTTCTCATTTTGAAGAACATTTTAAAATCTAAAGACTTCATTATAAAGAACCTTTTGTAGAATGGAAAGGTTCCATATATGTTAAAGGTTCTTCATGGAACCATCATGGCCAATAAAGAACCTTTATTTCTAAGAGTGTACGGAGGAAGAACTTTAAAGAAGCGTATGTGCATTATTGCAGACCTCTTATTTAGGCTTCCTTCATGGAAAAGGCAGTATCAGAATGTATTACGATCAACTTTTAAATCCAATATGGCAGGCCAGGTGAGCGAAATGTTGATTATAAACTAAAACCATTGAATTCAATACTTTAAAGAATGTATAAAAACGGTTTTACATCATTTGAAACAAACTATTTTATCCAGTAATTGTATGTGCTATGTATTTGTTTCGCCTTGTTAGCAACATGTGAACATCAAACCTCGTTGAAATTGATTGTAAGTTGAGTCTCTAGTGTTACAGATTAGTCACTTGTGAGGTTTAGTAATGATTTAGTAATGGTTAGGCAGCTCACTAGGCTTAGCAACACATTTATTCGCATTCTATTTCTGATATACTGATTGTATTCATATTGGTGCATTTTTTGGTTCTTCACAGCTCAGTCCAAGACCAATGGTGATGCAGAGAAGAGGGTGAGTGCTAATAGCTATTTTGCATCATCTTTCTGTTCTCTTCCACTTTCACTGTAGAATTGTTTTGCCTTTTATTTTGCTTTCTGTCGCTATTTGTACTCCATGGAGTTTTCGTCCACTATGGTTTTGCTCTTTATGTAAAGACCCCTAAAAACAGTAAAGTCAGACCCTCCTCCCATAAAACGTCTTCCTCCATCCCGAAAAAGGCCTTGGCCTCCTCTAGTAGATCTCCCTCAGTACCTGCCACCAGTTCTGGACCCAAAGAATCCAGGCCAAGAGTGAGTACAGCGGCTGGTGTCGGACCCCGTGTCTTGCTGCTGCTGTGGAGAATGGTTTAACTTTGCGCCTCTTTTACTGCCAGTTTGCACACTGTCTGGTGTGATTAACAGCATCTTTTTCTCTCCTCCTACTAACTGGCCAACATCTCATTCACACAAAATTCTGTCTTTGATGTTAGTTTTGACAAGTTAAAATAGTCAGCATGATTTTAGAATAATTGTATTGCATAACTTGGTTGTGCTTCCAGTGGATGGGTTAATAATTACTGAATGTTCTTTCGATAAACTGTATGTTTGAACAGGCAAACATGTCATTAGGCCTATAATAAATTTTTCTCATTTGTTTATGAATGCTTCTTCAAATATGAGTGCTTTTGTCTAACAATGTCCAACAGTGGGCATACATGTATCGCTAGAGAATTGTCATTTTGATATGCTAACAAATGTCATGTCCAACACATCTTTATAGTGGAAATGACATACTGTGCTGGAAATTACATTCTTTGTCATAAAAATGGCAAAATTCTTTGTCTTGTTAAGGCTAATTTCACATAGCATTTGTGTCCTTAAATAATATTTTTACAGCTTTTGCATAATTTGAGAAAATTACAGCTTGGTTGGAAATGACTCACAAATATTTTGTCGCAAGTGATATTTATCTCTTTTCTACTTTAACTTATTTCAAGCTCTCGTCAGTTTTGTTCTTGTGAAACTGAATTTACACTAACTGAAAATTGTGGGTTATGGTGGAAATTATGGCAAAACTGAGGGGAGAATGTGCTTAGTGGATATAAGTATATGTTCATATGTTACATGTTCCTATGGCTTAGTGGTAGAGCATTGCGTTAACTGCGCAAAAGGTTGTGGGTTTGATTCCCAGGTCGCAGTAGATTACAACTCTCCCTATCTTCTTCCTTTCACAGGTACAAATTCTTGATCAGAAGGTGGATTTCAGTAATGTTCAGTCTAAGTGTGGCTCCAAAGCCAACCTCAGGCATGTACCAGGAGGTGGAAATGTGAGTAACTCTGGAATGAATCCAACTAGGGCTGCACAATTAATCCAATTTCTAATCGCAATTACAATTATGGATGCCACAATTACGTAATCGTTCAAAGCGGCAATTAATCGTTCAAAGTCCACTTATGTTATTCTGCGTGCTTAAGATATGTTTTTTTCTTTCTACATGTTATCTTAAGGGTTTTTCCATTGTTTTAGTTTTAGTTTTAGTATAACATTATAATACCATTCATATTTTTACTTTTTTATCATTTAAAGAAGAAACCAATCCGATGTATAGTTGACATTTGAAGCTTAATACTATAGAAAAGCACTAAAGGTTTTTCAGTTAGAGTGTTTTCAGCTTGTTTATTTTCATATAAACAGTGCAGTTGCATCAAACAATGGTATAAACATCATCATGATAATCGTAAATTAATAATCGCAATTACAATTTCAAGGGAATAATCGACAATTATGATTTTTGTCATAATCGTGCAACCCTAAATTGGCTGTACAAGTCATTTCAGCTAAAATTATATTAAACTGACTGAGTTGAATCTTGTAAAACGTTGAAATTTGACATTTAAAATTCGATTTTTTTTTTGTTGTTAAAAACATATTTTACCATGACTTCTTGATCAATCATGTGGTCATTGTGGTCAAAGGCTAATGAACCTGTTTATTACTCAAATAACTCTCTCAAGAATAGTTTATAAGTCGCAGTAGATTACAACTCTCCCTATCCAACACATACATTTTATTACTTATTACTTATTTTATTACATTTTATATTGTATTTGTCATTGGCTATCCCAACATCATCAGTAAACTGCCACTGTTTGCCAAATGTTAGCTAAGAATTATACTGTACAATGAGAATTGACTAATATATTATCTCTAGGTATTGTAATGGTTACATTTCCCAAGAATGGTAACTATCCAGTTGTGCAAACAACCTAAAATGTTTGCCGTTCCAAAGTCTATTTTTGGAAAGCACTTAACAATATGTGACCCTGGACCACAAAAGCAGTCTTAAGTCGCTGGGGTATATTTGTAGCAATAGCCAAAAATACATTGTATGGGTCAAAATTATAGATTTTTCTTTTATGCCAAAAATCATTAGGACATTAAGTAACTCAGATTCCATATTTTCAAATAGTTGCATCTCAGCCAAATATTGTCCTATCATAACAAACCATACATCAATTGAAAGCTTATTTATTCAGCTTTGAGATGGTGTATAAATCTCAATTTTGACCCTTATGACTGGTTTTGTGGTCCAGGGTCACATATGTCTTTATGCTTCATGAGTATCGGGGAACTTTTACCAATTTGCAGTTTTTGTTCATGAAAACTTCCAAACGTTTACTTTAAACAGCAGCACATTTTTGATCAGAAGATGGACTTTAGTAATGTCCAACTAATGTCCAATGTGAAGTGTGGCTTCAAAGACAATATCAAACACACACCCGGAGGTGGCAATGTAAGTTACTATTGGATAAAACGGTATGGCGAACCAGTTCACTCCTAAATTTGCCATTATTCTTTCATTCCTTACTTCTGATAGATGGGAGTCTAATCAAACTCCCAGCCATACTGTACTGAATCGAGATGTCCCTTAGATGTTCCTCATGAAGTTGTAAATACTGTATACTTCAGATGTTATTAGTAAAAATCAGAAGGTTTCTGATTTGGCTTCAACCAAAAGGGTAATTCTTCTTTTCCTTGACCTCTGCACTCTTTCAGGTGAAAATTCTTGATCAGAAGGTGGACTTCAGTAATGTCCAGTCAAAGTGTGGCTCCAAAGACAATTTGAAACATGTACCGGGAGGTGGCAATGTGAGTAACTATGGGATGAACTCAACACCCTCTGTCTTGGTTCTTCCTGAAGTTATGAACATTTGTGGAAACCTTGTATAAAAGTGAAAGCTCTCATTCAATGTAGTAGTTGTGTCTGTTACATAGTCACCGACTACACTTTTGGTTTGACAATGAACTGTAAAAGAGGGTTTTTACAATTGTTGAGTCAATTGTTGAACAAGTCAAGAGTGAGTGGGAGAAAAAAAAGCTATTATAGTGAATTCATGTTTGTGCTGTACCATTCACATACTCACGGCTCTTTCTCATTGGTAGTTCTTTCTGTCTCTGAGATCATTGGAAAGATAACTCCTGCTCTTCCCAATTTGATTTTCCAGGTAAACAAATTCTGGATCAGAAGTTGGACTTTAGTAATGTCCAGTCTAAATGTGGCTCCAAAGACAATGTCAAACATGTACCTGGAGGTGGCAATGTGAGTAACTATGGGTTGAACTCAACACCTTCAGTCTTGGTTCTTCCTAAAGTTATGACCATTTGTGGAAACCTTGGACACCCCGTTCCATCTACCCTCTCAAAGTCAAAAACGTCTGCACTTTAATGGCCTAAAAAGCCTTTCCCAATGATGAACTATGTTAGTTTCATCTGGTGGCTCATTTGGTTCCTCTCTGGTCCCAAGTTAAAAAAATACAGATAACCCCAAACTGTTTACTCTTTCAGGTTCAAATTCTTGATCAGAAGTTGGACTTAACTACTGTGCAGTCTAGGTGTGGTTCCAAAGATAATATCAAACATGTACCCGGAGGTGGAAAAGTGAGTAAACAGGGGCCCGTTTGTTGGTGTTTTAACCAAAAATCATACTATAGAGACTTTAAAGTGCCCCTATTATGACATTTCGAATATTGCCTTTCATGCACTGTGTAATGTAGCTGTATGTGAATGTAAACTGAAAAATGCACGATAAATAAAGTTATTGTCTCCAAAAAGAAAGAATGTTCTTTGAACAGCCCAAATGAGTCGTCAGCAGTTCGAATCCCACTTCTGTGACAGCTACACGTCACAGGGTAACACCTTTGCATAATGCATGCCTATGTTCTACGTTGGCCGGCCGCAAACAACTTGACCCGCCCTCAAACACTGTAGCTTATTCATGTGGTTAACATCATGTCAAGAAGACGCTGTGTCTTACGCTGTGAAAGTAAATTCATTTTATTTTCACTTCCGAAAGATGAGGCTGCAAAGAATCTGGTTCAAATTCATTTTTTTCCACTGTACCTCAGCAGTACAACCCAAAACTTTTTTTGTGTTCCTGCCATTTTACTGACAACTGCTTTACTAATCTCGGGTGTTCAATGTGGGATTCACAAAACGCTTGCTCTTGAAAGATGAGCTCAGTACCCAGTTTATTTGGATCAGCTGGTTCCACTGAATCACAACCTGTAAGTATGATAAATAATAGATGTTTATATTTTCTATCGAGTGTTCAAAATACGGAACTATGGCAATAGGCGTATCGTTTCCGACACGCACTGTACACAGTACAGACTGACTGGGCCATCTGACCAATCAGAGCAGAGTAGGCTCAGGGAAAGGAGGGGTTTAGAGAGACTGAATCTTAGAACTGCTTTAAACGAATTGTTTGAGAATCATTGGAAAATGAGGCGATACTAAACGCATATTTTGAGAAAACAAAAGCGTTTTTTGACCTTGCATGCATGTAAACCTATTATAGGAAACTCCCAAAACAATGTTAGGAATCTTAAAAATGGCATAATAGGGGCACTTTAATAGTAGGGATGCACAGATATTACAATTCTGCCTGATACTAATAAGCCAATAATTATGGCCAATAACCGATAAATCGCTTTTGTCTAAATGCATAAAATATAAAATCAGTCATTTTAAATGCTAAAAGTGAATTTTGGCATCATAATGAAAGATGGTTATTCTTTTTGAGATTTGTTAAAGATTACATTTAACAGTGTTATTTATTAAAATATTAGTGTTTTTAAAGCTTAACTTTACCTAAATGAAGCTTCAATTCGCTCACTTAATCTAAATGTAAAAATACAGGAAATGAGCATTCACAATTAAATGGGTACAAGACCCTAATAAATTCAGTTTTTTTTTATGGTGATTTATTAATTGTTTCGACTCAGTTAAGCATGTAATAAACAATTTTCCATATAATTACAAGACTGATTTTTGACTTTGAGGAAAGCCTGTGTCCTTACAAAAACAGACCACCACTAAAATCCTAACCCTTAATGCCAACCGGCCTGTCATTAAGGACAATCAGTACACTCATTAAAGTACCAGCAAGTGATCCATAGAGATCCTTAGAGATGAGTTGCTCTCCTCTGCTGTTGAAGGACATCAGCTCTTTAGCACAGAGGGATCTCATTGTAGTGCTCTGGTCAGCCGAGTGCTCCTTTGTGGTGAGCAGTTGGCTAGAGCAGAGAGCTGACCTCACACTGAAGACACTGAGGCCTTTTTATACAGAAAAAAAACAACAACAACAACAGCTGTGGCTATGAGGTCATTGCTTCTATTTTTGGGAGCAGGGATGGTACACAATTGTACCGTTCTCATGTTGTATCCTCAAATCTATAGTCTAAAGTGAAGAACAAACTTGTTTAGTAGACAGATGACCGCCTAAAATAATTAAAGGGTTGTGGTTCATGATCATTTGAGGTTAGATTACAGTTCTATAAATAAATAAAAAAATGTAATTTAAAAAATGATATTCTCAGAGATGACTAAACCACCAAGAGGGTGTTTTGCATTCAAGGGACTGAAAAGTTTACTGAGCAGTTGCACTTTCAGATTTTAATTTGGGGACCAATTCTCAATACTAACTAACTATTAACTACTACTTTTGCCTCAGTAAACTCCTACTCTTCTGCTTATTAGGTAGTTGTTCAGTTTAGGTATGGGGTAGGATTAAGGGATGTAAATTATGGCCATGCACAACACAGCATTAATATATGCTTTATCAGTAGTAATAAACAGCCAATATACTAGTAATATGCATGCTAATAAACAACTAATTAATACTGAGAATTGGTCCCTATACTAAAGAGTTACAGTTTTTTTTTTTGTGTGTCTTTCTTGTGCAAATCTGTGGAAGTGTGTTTGGATAGTTTTAAACAGAATTTATTTTAATCACCTGGAAGAATAATAAAACCCTTGTTTTTTGTTCTGAAAAGGTGCAAATCCTCCACAAAAAGATTGACCTGACCAATGTGCAGTCAAAGTGTGGATCGAAAGTCAACATTCGCCACAAACCAGGTAATCCTGCTCGTCCACCTTGGATTTTACAAACCTTGGACTTGATTTACTTAGCGTTTTGAATGCATGTAAATATATAATGCGTTTAATTTGATTAAATCATGAGCAATTTCACCTGCTTTTTCAAGGCGGAGGAAACATTGAGATCAGGTCTGAGAAGCTTGAATTCAGGGCTCAGTCAAAGGTGGGATCTATGGACAACATTAAACACACACCTGGAGGAGGCAACAGGAGGGTAAGACGACATGTCCTCCGCTGATGGGATATGATACTCCCAATTATTCACTCTCCACCCTGAAGTCAAATAAGAACATTCAAAAATCCTTATCATTTTACAGCCAGACGTCTGTGTAAATCTGTCTTAGGTGCTCTCTGGGTTTGAATCATTTGGTTCTTAAGAAGATCGGGTTTAAATAAATCCCCTGAACTAATTTAACTTCTTTAAAATCGCATCTCATTGTCCTTTCTTTGGATTCTGTAAACTTCAGAATGAATGTGTCGCTTAGAAATGTCTCTGCATATTAAACTGGGATTTAAAAAATATAAGTATTACATACTTCATCTTTAATTTGAATACTTGTTTATTTAGTTTTGTGTTACCATCATTTTCCTTTTTGTTGAACCCATATCATTTTGTTTCTTTCTGTTTTGGTTGACCATGGTGTTCATTTCACCACCCACTGGCCACCCTGGGGTACGTTTCTAGAGAGAGAAGGGAAGAGGGGCAGATATGCCCCGAGATGAGGGCTTCCTCACCCCAGACCCCTCTGATACCCCCACCCTCTCATCTGCCAGTATGTCCCCAGAGCCCATCCTCCTCAGCAACCCCCAGATAAAGATTGAGGACTCCAGTAAGTATTCAGAGCGGGGGAGATATTCATATCAAATTAACTAGCACTTGTACTGTTATGTATTTTGAGACAGTACTGGTGAATAGGGTAAAACTATTGTTTTAACTAATAGATATCACCATACTTTTCCCAGCTGATTAATCACAGTACTTTAAGACAATTGTTTTATATTACAAGTTTTCTGAAATGTAATGTTTACATTTTATGTTTGTTTTGAAGAAAAAAAAAAAGTGAAATATATATCAGGCAAATTATATATCAACAAACACCTTTGTAAAAACCTACAGAATATAGACAGGAATAAACCTGTAAAGTATGGTGTATGTATAAGTGTATGTAGATTTCTGGCTCAGTGCAGGAAGACAAAAATAATTTTGGAGTGTTACAAGCTCTTGGTGCAGAAAGAAGATCTGTAAAGTTGCAAAGACTAAAGTCTCAAATCCAAAGAGATATTCTTTATAAAAGTTAAGAGTCAGCCACGCCTACCTAAAACGGCTCGTTCTAACACGCCCCCACATATCTACCTCACTATGTGGGAAGATTTGCATAACGCCGCCCAAATGTTCACGCAAAGAAAGAAGGCGGAACTTTTATTCTCGCTGTAGTATTGTTGCCGCTGCCGCCATTTCGTGAAGACGCTGTGTGCTTCGTTGTGAAAGCGAAACTACTTTGTTTGGTCTTCCAAAAGAGGACGATATCCGCTTCGTCATGCCTAGAGCTAATTCTGAACTAATTCCAGGAAGAAAAAAATTATTTTGAGAAAACAGCCTTTAAAGATTATGTATTATAATTGATATCTACAGACGCAAATAGATTATAATAAAATCAACTTGAATGTGTATTTTGGATGGTTTCTTTACACTAGTCTAAAAGAAGACTAGCAAAATAGGCCAAATTTTTTAAATTCACCAGTGGATGAAAAAACAATGGTTTTGCCTGTAGTCTCTTGCCTTAAAAAAAAATAAATAAATAAAATGATGATGATAATTTAATAAATACATATGCAAATAAGAAATTACTGAATTAATTAATCTGCAAATTGGTAGATGATTAAGTGACCAACCACAATAAAATATTTCATATAAATGAATGAAAAATAAATTGCATATTGCTTATAATTGAAAACTTGCAGAAATATCTTGTGAAATGCATCTATGGTGCCATCTTCTGGCACAGAGTGATAGGAAATTGACAATACAAACAAAACAACTGACAAAAAAATTTAAAGAAATACTGAAAAAATGTTTAGTTTAAATAGTATTCATATTTATATGGAAATGTATATCAAAAACATCTTTTATTATTTTCTTATTTTTTTCTTCGTCTGCTGCTTTGACCCTTTTAACACGTCTTTTTTATTGTTTTATCATTTGATTGCTTTTTTTATCCATTGATCATTTGAGCATATTATTATTCAGCATTTTGAGGGTACTCAACAAATATTCTGGCTCTTAAACCAAATATAGTCATCCAGGATCATTCAGTATTAGAAACTCAATTTCTCCTAGGAGTTTATGGAAATAGCACCATTACAGTCCAGATTTCTGTTTTAATCTCCATCCAAGAATCTCAGGTCTGCTCTGAGCCAACATAAACCACCGCTGGATGCTGGAGGTTTCACTTGCAGTCATTAGTTCATATATATATTTCCTTTTCCCAGATTGAGTCGCAAAAACTGATGTTCCGTGAGCAGGCCAAAGCACGAACCGACCATGGCGCAGAAATCGTGTCTCTAGAGGAGTCACCACATGGCCTGAGCACCGTCTCGTCTTCTGGCAGCATCAACATGGCAGACCCGCTCTCCTCTTCTGGCAGCATCAACATGGCAGGCCCGCCACAGCTTTCCACCCTCGCTGACCAGGTGTCTGCATCGCTGGCCCAGCAGGGCTTGTGATTGGACCATACCGCCACCAAACCACGCCCCCAAACCCCGCCCCCTCCCATCCACGTACCTGATGGTATTCTAACCTCTCTCTGAAAGTCATTTTGTGGCCCAGAAAACAACGCCAAGTAACTTTTAGCAGTCACTGTTTGACTTTGTAATACTTGATATTATGTATGAATTTGCCTGTTCACTCGCCCTTCGCTTTAAGGCAGTGCCCACTGTGGGAATTTAACAATTGGAAATTTCCTCCAACTGCCCTCCCTTGACTATATTTAGTAGCACAAAATTACTTTCATGTATTTGTATGGCTTTTATTGACCATTATATATTTCCTTATGCATACCATTTTTTGGTTACCACTGGACTGAGGACAGTTCATACCGAACCCATTTTCACTTTCAAAGAGGATTGTTCTCATTTTTAAATCAGGTTCAATTTAGATTGAGATTATGAATGAGATGCTTAGCCGTGCTTAAAATTAAAATTAGAGCATGGTATCTTGACTTTGAGAAAGAAAGAAACTTAAAGCCCCACAGTTCACGTTTGAAATGATTTGCAAGGCTTATGTGAAGAAAGACAGGTGCATAACAGCTTTGTGCAGAAAGGTGAAAGCCGTTTAGTTCTTTTCAATCTCACGTATGTACTGTCGATCAGAGATTACACTCCACGTCTAAAACGACCATGACATTCAGAGTGCTTCATAAGGAAACGTTCCTTACAGTATTATTCTGTGGATGAATATGGGATGTTTGTGATATGAAAACACTTTTTTTGTGTGCCTACTGGCAGTCTTAAAATGTTGATTTGAATTATGTCAGTGCTTCATTGAAAATGCCTCTCCTTTTTTGTTTGCTTGTTCTTTAAATTGACAATTAACAGAGCATTGAAGTTGCATTTTTATTTTTTTAACATAAACATAAAACAAAATTATCTTAAAATTGCAGCTACGCGTTTTAACCAAGATGGACGTCTGCTGTTTTGGACAGTTTGATTGGTGACACTACAATGAGGTTCAATTTGTTAGCTTTAGGTATCATGAAATAACAAGAAATAATACTTTTACAGCATATTAATCTCGATAAATGTTCATTTCTACATATACTAATGCATTTTAACATTTATTTACTAACAGTGAGCAATAGGAAATAAATTGACCAGGATTAAAAATTGCTGTAAAAATGGCTTCTTTTTTTTTTTTTGGTTTAAAATACAAAAAATTAGTCAATAATGACTAATATTATTGTAAAGTGTTATTGTTTTATTAATGATAGGCTACATGTGAGAAATCTGGACATTGTTTGAAATATCTTGTGGAAAAACACAACCTATGCACCTGTAAACTTTCTCCATAATACTGCCAACAGTTCCTCTCATTCTCAACATCCAGCTCTAGTTGAGAATTAATTTATGAGATGAATTGCCAAACTGTTCTTCTTCAGGCACACACTGTATTATACATTTGCCTACTACATTTACAATATTGAGTATTGCATTCTTCACGAAAAGCGTCACTCGAGCACAAGCATGCTGTTAAACTTTGATCTGAACACATCATCCGCTTCCACTTTATAGCTGTAAAATGTTAAGTCAAGGTATTCTATTTTACTGAATGATGATGTAATGACCTCAGCCAATCATATGGCTTAAATTCTTTCCCCTGCACTGCACTATCGCAGAATGTTTAATAAGCTTTGAACCACTTCACACTATCTTTGCTCCTTGCATGCATTTCATGTAAGCAGCCCGAGATACTGCGTTGCCTCTTACACGCCAACTTGCGTATATCCCGTAATCGCTGATGTGCTTATTAGGAATCTTTGTAGATAGTAGTGAAAAAGAGCACTACTCAGACGGCAACCCCTGTTTCTTTGTGTTGGAGATGGAGCCGTGTATCTACCATTAGATATTTAATGTATGTTTATTGTATGTTTATGACTGTATGTTTATATGAGGACTTGAAGAGATTTTTTTTTAAAAATAAGCAGTGAAGTTCAGAAACCATGCCTGCAACATTTTAATCTGCATGCTGAGTTTTTACATGGATTGGCAACATGTTTCTGAACGTTTTCTGACTAGGGTGTTTTTGGGAAGGTTGGGAGAGCTTGGATATGGGATAAACTGTTTGTTATGGTTGTAATGTTGTGTTGAGGGGGGAAGTGAGCGTTTAGCAGACAGGA
Organism: Sinocyclocheilus rhinocerous; assembly: GCF_001515625.1. Lineage (NCBI taxonomy): Eukaryota > Metazoa > Chordata > Actinopteri > Cypriniformes > Cyprinidae > Sinocyclocheilus > Sinocyclocheilus rhinocerous. Next base: position 1,627,027 of record NW_015647124.1, read on the forward strand.
AGAGGGAAAGAAAGTCAGTCGGTCCTTTGGTTTAAATGTCTCCCTCTGTAGCACACCTGCAACATGGTTCTGGGTGCCATCCTGTTGTCATTGACTCCATACACCATTTTTGCAGTTGTAAATTTTAGCTTGGGAACTGTGGTTGTCAGTATTGTTTGTGTTTTATTATTAACTGGTTTTCAATGATTCTTGTTGATGTACACGTGAATTTGGAAATAAAGGATATTAACCAATTGTCCTGAAACTTTTATTTTTATACTTCAGAAGAAAGAACTGACTTAAAGGGATAGTTCACCCAAAAATCTTCATTTACTCACCCTCAAGTTCCAAACCTGTTGGGAGTTTCTTTCTTCTGCTGAATATAAAAGAAGATATTTTGAAGAATGCTGGCAACCAAACACGTGCCGGTAGCCATCTATAGACTTCTAGAGAATGGAAAAAAAATACTATGGAAGTCAATGGCTACCTGTGTGTGTGTGTGTGTGTGTGTGTGTGCAGCTAAAGAAAGAAACTCGTACAGGTTTGAAACAACTTGAGGGTAAGTAAATGATGACAGAATTTAAATTTTTGGGTGAACTATCCCTTTAAAGGAGAATTCAAAGGACTTGGGAGGAAAATGTAATATGAAAAGATTCCTTGATAAAGTCAACATGAAATCAAAACTCACCCAGTTTACTTTCTTAATGCATATTTTTGGTCTCACTGTGTTCATCAGGGCGCATTATTCCAAAAAAAGTAGGCAAAAACAAACAAACATTATTTTAGGCCAGGAGTCACCCAGGCAGCTGCATTGGGGTGCTAAGGGTCTCTGTAAAATATGTTAAAAAAAATCAAATAAGTAAACAGCTAATTTATTTATTTATATATTTTTTGTCCTGACTAAGATGCAGTAATGTATTTTTCCCAAGAAAAAAGGAGCTAATTATTTAATTTTGCAAAGATGTGTAATTTAATGTAATATAGTATAATGTATAATTTATATTTAAAAATTGGTATGATCAGTAAGTCATGACAACATGTTTTTACATTAATCAAAATAAGTTTTTTATAACTTTTTAAAATAAGTTATACAAAATTCAACATGTTTTTAAGTCAGTTTAATGTAATTGAAATGACACATACAGTTATAAGTCGATTGTACTTAAAAATTTTATGCTTAAAATTTTTTTCCACAGTGACTTTTTTCCTCATACAGTATGTAAAAAAATCAAAAAAGTAAACAGCTAATTTATTTATTTATATATTTTTTGTCCTGACTAAGATGCAGTAATGTATTTTTCCCAAGAAAAAAGGAGCTAATTATTTAATTTTGCAAAGATGTGTAGTTTTATGTAATATAGTATAATGTATAATTTATATGTAAAAAAAATGGTATGATCAGTAAGTCATGACAACATGTTTTTACATTAATCAAAATAAGTTTTTTATAACTTTTTAAAATAAGTTATACAAAATTCAACATGTTTTTAAGTCAGTTTAATGTAATTGAAATGACACATACAGTTATAAGTCGATTGTACTTAAAAATTTTATGCTTAAAATTTTTTTCCACAGTGACTTTTTTCCTCATACAGTATGTATGGGTTTGTATACATCAAAAGCAGTTTAGATTTTTGAAAAGGGGTCATCATATTTAGGACTTGAAAACGTAAGGTTACTTGCGTAACCCCAGTTCTCTGAAAACAGAGTGAGGTATCTCACTATGGGGAACGCCTCAGGCGTGATAGACTATGGAAGCACCAATCACACCAAGTCTGTCTGCAGGGCACACCAATCACAGCTCATGACCAGGAACCCACCCCCTTCCTATATATACCGTTGTGATCCCTGAAACGGCATTCTAAGCATGCTCTTCCCCCGTGTTTTGCAAGAAGGGAAGCTTGGTGAGATACCTCACTCTGTTTTCAGAGAACCGAGGTTTCACAAGTAACCTTACATTCTCTTTCAAACAGTTGCTCAGTATATCACTATGGGAATGATATGGACAACTCCCGTAACGCATGCTTTCTGAAGCTGCTGAACAGACCCAGCGTAAATGAAAGATAACCTCTCATTTCACTCACGAGCTGACTTTGAGAACTGCATGAGACATAGAAGGCGCAGTGACATTCAGATCTGATAAATGTATGAGGGGAAGCCCAGCTAGCTGCTGCGCAAATATCTCCTACCAAAATCCCCCTGAACAGTGCCCACGACATAACCATACCTCATGTAGAATGAGCCCTTAAACCCACTGGGGAATCGAGACCCATAGCTGTATAGGCCAACTCAATTGCCTCCACCATCCAATGGGGAAGGCGCTGCGAGGAGATCGGCTTACCCTTACATTGACCAGCCCATGAAACAAATAACTGATCATTCTTTCCGAATGATCGTGTCCTATTTACATTACATTTAGTCATTTAGCAGAGTGAGGTATCTCATGACATTTCATCCCATTTACATAATGGCATAACGCCCGTACCGGACACAACGTGTGCAAATCACACCCCTCCTCCGAAGCAAACGGAGAGGGGTAAAAAGAACTCAGTTCCAATGCAGTTCAGTTATAAACTGAATCACTGACAATGAGGATGAAAGCCGGGTTAGGCAGCAGCATAAACTTTCTGCCATCCAGACTAAAATTCAGACATGCCTAATGAACCAACAAAGCATGTACCTCACCAACTCACTTAGCTGAAACTAAATCGAAGAGTAGGACCGTTTTCAAAGATAAGAACTTAATATGAACACTCTTCATAGGTTCAAATGGGGCCCAAGTTAAAGCACTCAAAACCTTGGACAGGTCCCATGATGGGATGAGCTGCTTCGACACTGATCTCAGACACCTCACTCCCGTCATAAAACAGCATATAAGAGGATGTTGACCCACCGAAGCTCCTTCAAAGCCTACGTGGCAAGCCGAAATAGCAGCCAGAATAACCTTAATAGTGGTAAACACTCTATCACTGTCCATTAAGCTCTATCGCTCAGAGCACTGAAAAACAGAGAATATCGCTCACCGAGCACTGAAAAGGAATAACTCTTTTACGAGTGCACCAGTCCTCAAACACACGCCATTTGAGATCATATAATGACCGCGTTGATGGAGTTCTAGCACTGGATAGTAGGGGTGTAGCTTTACGCGTATTGTGTACCGAACGGTTCACGCGCAAATTCCAAATGGAAGTGATCATCCCTATCCCCTTGGAGTGGGGACTTTGGAGTGAGCAGGGCACGTGCGTGCCGTTATGTAGTCGTTTGGAATGCACTATGTAATGCAATGTAATTTCCTCATTATCTTCAGCTGGGATTTTCTCATGACAAAGCAGCACGGTGTCCGTCAGCAGATTCGCTGATGGACAGCGGCATAAAAAAATATACATTTTATATTTAAATTATACATTAAAACAGCGACATCTGCTGACGGACACCGTGCTGCGTTGTCACGGGAACATGCCAGCTGAAGATAATGAGGAAATTACATCACTCTCTTTCCCAAGTGCATTCCAAACGACTACATAATGGCATGCACGTGCCCTGCTCACTCCAAAGTCCCCACTCCAAGGGGATAGGTATGATCACTTCCATTTGGAATTTACCCGTGAACCGTTCGGTACATGATACGCGTACCGTTACACCCCTACTGGATAGTGTTTATAACTTCCTGGGGAAGCCCAAGCGCATTCAAATTTAGCCCCTCACGGGCCAGACCCAAAGACTAACTCGCTCCAGGTGGGGGGTGAAATATCTGCCTACACACTTGTCACAGCAGGTCCGGGCGCAATGGGAGTGGCCAGGGCTCTCCCTGAAGGAGCTAAATAATCTCTGCCAGCCACAGCCTTCCCAGTCAACGAAGGGCTATCAGGAGGAGAGATAATCCATTTTCTCTTACCCTGTCTAGGGTGGGAAATTAGACTCAGCGGTGGGAATGCGTAATGCAATACGTTTGGCCACGGGGGTGCCAGAGAATCCACACCCAAAGGCGTGTTGAGAGAGAAGTAAAGCGGACTCTGCGTTTGCCTGCGAGGTGAAGAGATCTACGGCATCCCTGCCGTACCTCTCCCAAATTTGATCCACCACTTGCGGGTGAAGTGTCCACTCTCCGTATAGCGGTTTGCCCCTTGAAAGAAGATCCGCTCCTACATTCAGGACTCCCGGGACATGCATCGCACACAGTGAACTGAAGTGCAAAGTGCCCCAGACAATCAACTTGCGTGCTAGATTGTGCAATTGCAGAGCGCATCCCTCCTTGACGACTGATATATGCCACCACAGTCGTGTTGTTTATCCTGACCAAGACGTGACATCCCTTTAGAAACAGCAGAACATTTTTCAGTGCCAGAAACACTGCCATCAGCTCCAGAAGGTTTATGTGAAGTTTGCGGAGCTAGGGCATCCTGTGACACAATCTGCCCTGAAAGACAGCCCCCCAGCTCATCAGGGATGCATCCGTTGTCACAATTTTTTTAAAGACACTCCCCCTCCCCCCAACAGAGCCCCATCCGGAATAAAGAGGGGTCTCTCCATTGATGAAGAGCACCCAAGCATTCCGCTGTTACTCTCACTCTGTGCGTGAGGTGTTGGCGAGGACACAGATGCTTCGCAGCTACCCACCGCTGGAAGTCCCTCATTCTGGCGCAAACCCAGCAGTACCACTGACAGCGACGAAGCCATCATGCCCATCAGGCGGAGACATGTCCTGCATGACACTAGGTTTCCCCTGCGAAACTGGGCCTGGCACTGATAAAACGCTGTAATTCTCTCCGAGAGCATAGCGCGGTATGTTACAGAGTCAGTTCATAGACCTAGATACTTAATCTCCTGAGATGGACCGGCTCTTGGCATACAGTAGTTGATTCTGAAACCCAGATTCGTGAGGTGAGACGTGAGCATCTCTGTGGAAGAGTAGCAAATTCGTACACTTCGCTCTGAAAGGAAAATCTGAGATTTTCCCCTGTTGCCGAATCCCCTGTTGCTACAGATGCTATAACCCCGTTGAAGGGGGTTTTACAGCAAACTGAAGCCTGTAACCCCTGGTTACAGTCGCAATGACCCAAGGATGCACAGAACACTCTCTCCAAGCCTCCTGATAAAGAGCCAGCGGGTTCTGCTGAACCGATTCCATAGATGGACCTTTGGTGCCATCTAGCGGACAGAGAGAAAACCGGCCAGGATGTGTCTGGCCCTGAGACCATTTTATCTCTTGGTTCATTGTTTTTTTTTTTCATTTTGTGCCACTGCACTCTGAAGCGTTCCATTTTCCCAGGGAGGGAGGGACTGGCAGATGAGAGAGTGGCCCGCCTGTTTGGGTGCAGCCACTGACTGTTCAACCGTGGGAGGGTTATGAAGCCCAAGCTCCTCCATCTTGTTCACATCCAGTGAAGATTAGCCCTTGATGGGCACTCTATGAGAGAAGGGCTTATCCCACGATCGCTTCATCTCTGCCACGCACGCCGGTAAAATGGGAAGCAGTTGTTTTGCTGGGGGAAGGTGAGAAGGGAGCCTTTTACCGTCGTAAATATCCTGTTTAACTCCTGGGTCCCCCAGAGTTACGGGCCAAGAGATGTTAAGCTTAGCTGATGCATGCTTACAAGTAGAGGTGGAACGATTACCGGATTGACGATAAATCATGATAAAATTCCCCACGGTTAGTATTACCGTTTCATCTTTTAATTATCATTAAAACCGTATTCGATTACCGCGATTTGAACAACTCAGGATAAATAAATACTGTCCAGCATAAAGCACAGTTTTAAGTAACAGTTGCACGTGCGCACAGCACACAGAGTAGTCTCGTTTTGTGTGAAAACATGGTGGAAAGCTGGGAGGTTTTAAAAGAGTGCTAAGGGAATTATACAAATGATTATACGAAGGAATTAATTATATGAATGTAACTCTGAAGGTTCTGACTGTCTTCAGAAAAGATTCGATGGCATTTTGTTTTCACCTTCACTCCATGTAATATCTAATAAAGTAGTGTTCTTAATCGCATTGCTGCTCTGTCCACGAAGGTTACGGGAAACAGCTCTAATTAAGCTATTCCATTAGCGCCACCTAGTGTCAGAGAGTGGATTTACAGAGAGTTACATTTACATTCAGCCTGTGTGCAGTTTTTGTCTGGCCAAAACATTGACCGAATTTGCATGCCCTGCTGTAAATTTTGACCGGTTGATGAAAAACAAGCTGATGTGAATTGTACACATTTAAACAATTCGGATAAGGTATCTAGAATTATTTATGGAGCAGATAAAATACATATGATCATTTATTAATCATTTATCATTTTGACTTGACCCTTTTCTTTATTTAAAGGCTGAAATGTGCTGTTTACCATTTTATGAAACTTTTTCAAAGCTTTATTTGAACATTTCATACATGCTATTAGATCCGGACATCCGGACATCATTGGTAAATGTTATTGTTTTAGTGTTTATGCAAACAAAAAGTAATTTTATATATTGTTTGTTGATTTTAAATACAAAACATAATTTATGTGTCAGTACTTTTTGAACATTTCCAGCACATTTTAACAAAACTGAAAATACTGATAACAGTGCAAAATTTGTTCACTATAATCGTGATAAGAAATTTTCATAACGTTACATCCAGTCCAGATGGTGGATCAGCACCTAGAGACGACCTCTACAGCCCTGAATGTCAGCGGAGACCATGTCAACTAGATGCGCCCCAGAGACAGATCCCTTGTGAAGACCTCTTTACCTCGATGACCATCGGCACAAGACCATGGGAACCAGACAAGACCTCTGCACCGGTGTTGCAGCCTGGAATTAAACCACACCATGCTGGTTTCGTCTGGCCCCCCGACTGAGCC
>NW_015647124.1:1633887-1651592 GCF_001515625.1 Sinocyclocheilus rhinocerous
ACAGACACTATTGGAAGAGAACTGAACTGGATGATGACATCACTGTATCATCAACGAACTGACTTTACCTGAAAAATGACTCTGTTATTGTCTTCTTGCATCATTGACAAACTATTTTCCTGTTTGACTCTGTAAAGCTGCTTTGACACAACCAGTATTGTATAAAGCGCTATACAAATAAAGGTGACTTGACTTGACTTGACTCTACTTACAAACCTCCACCAAGTCACAATCTACCACATTTGACGGCAGATCACCACTCTGTGCGCTCATGGGCCTGGACGCTTGGGCCGTAGACAGGATAGCGTCATCCTCCTCATTATCCGGCTCATGTCTGAAGAGGAGAGCTGCTTCCTCTAGCAGCTGTTGGTTGAAAAGCGGCGTAAGCTCGGGGGATTCTGAATCCATAATATCCCCCCACGAAGCAAGATCCCATGGGGAGATCCTCTTTAGCCAGAGGGATCACCGAGAGACACGGATCATCTTTAGAGAATTCGGCCACCCGAAACCTCCTTTCCAAGATCCTGGCCAGCATAACCCGACAGTGTGCACAACTTTCCGCATCCACCAGTGCAGCCTGAGTATGCTTAACACCCATGCAAGTGATACACATCGGATGTGGATCTCTACCGGACAAGAGCGGGAAGGGGCATCTTTCCCTCTCTCTGGCACAATCTTAGACACCGACATGGTGGACAAGTCAGAGACTTATAGCTCGCCTTGACGCGTTAGCTATTGGAGACTGCACTATTGAAAGCGAAGTAGAAAAACTCCGTAACGAGCAATCCATGACAGATCGTAACTGCACTGCGTTCGGCAACGTCAACCTTAACGGTACATCTGTGAACTGGAGCAGTGCAGCTTAGGTGCTGAAGGAAAGTCTTCACAGGGAAGAGATCAAGAATGCCATTTCAGGGATCACAGCGATATATACAGGTGCATCTCAATAAATTAGAATGTCGTGGAAAAGTTCATTTATTTCAGTAATTCAACTCAAATTGTGAGGGGTGGGTTCCTGGTCATGAGCTGTGATTGGTGTGCCCTACGGACAAACGTGGTGTGATTGGTGCTTCCATAGTCTATCACGCCTGAGGCGTTCCCCATAGTGAGATACCAAGCTACTGTTTGAAAGAGAACCCGTTTTTCAGGTAAAACAGCCTTGACAGCTTAAAATCTTGTCAATGAGTAATTGTCAGCAAATAGAGGAATTTAAATGGCAATCAGTCAGAAAGTCTTCTCAACAGTGTGTTGGCAGTGTTTCAGGTGGTAAGTCCTAAAGCCGTTTATACCAATAATGATAACTATAAAGATAACTATGATGATAATTATATTAGCGTCCACACCAACTCAAGATATCGTTCTGTTTATTTTATTAGCGCACTGCCGTTTTGTCATCTGCCGCTTTAAATGCTTGAGCTCTTTAATGTCTGGTGGATTCTGATTGGCTATCAGTGTTTTTTCATTCCTTCTATGAGAATAGTGGTATTGGCTATTCTCATAGAATTAGAATAATCAAATCTTTATAGTTATTGTACTTGGTGTGAATACGCCTGTGGTCCTCCATAATAATTAGCAAGCATTCAGGTATGGCTCCATACTCCTATGTAACCTCTACATGATCTAATTATCTCCTGATGGATAAAATCAAGTCCTGCTATTTTCTTCATAGCTGAATATGCAATTTCTTTCACATGTCTGCACCAGGTGCATCAGTGACCACTGAAAACCCATTTACCCTGTTGTCAGGAGTAGCACAAGCCAAGATGTAGCATCAGTTTTTACACTTGCTTCCAATGTAGATGAGGTGTCAGAAACATTACATTACAGAAGCAATATGGTTTGTTGTTTTATGGAAAATGTTTCATGTGTGTTACAGCACACAGTGATGAGACGTACAATCTGAATGGAGTTTGATTTGTTTTAATGGTACTATTTACAAAAGGGTGTTTTTCTTTTTCTTTTTTTCTGCAAATGATTTAACATCTGAAACGGTCTAAATCACAATGAAACCTGTCTCAAACAGCTATGAAGAGAAAGTCACATCAAAGAAATAAAAAAGACATTGTGATTGTATGAAAAAGAAAAGGACAGGGCCACAAAAATAATGTTGAGTTGCATAGCAAGTAGATTCTCACAGTGCGGAATAAGAACACTAATATGGGGTCACACTGACAAAGTGAAGGAAAACAGATGCCTTGTTAACACAAGTTTCCATACAACTGCATAACCCTGAGAAGGGCAGGTCTGTGTGAAACATCTGGCTCCTTTAAGAAGGAATACAAAGTACAATCTCAACAGATGATGTAGAAAAAGCCTGGAACATGTAAGGGCCGAAGTGTGAGAGCCAAACTAATGTGCACTAACGGCTTCGTTTTGCAGAGCTTGCAATTTCTCCAGTAACGTGATACATGATGCCATGAACATCAGCATAGCAATAATTCATATGCTGGTGGGAAATAATTAAAAAGAAACAGCAAAAGGGAGGGTCAAGGAAGAGAGCAAGATATTGACACCCTGTGAAGTGCTTTTTAACTGAGGAGAAGATCTCTGCTTGGTACGTGACCATCAACCAAGAATAATGCGGACAAGTACTTTTGTCAGGTTTTGGTTTGTCACTTCACAACACAAGCATACATATAGAAGTCAGCAGAGAGGCAACCTTTGGTCAAGCCCTCTTAAGTCTGCTACACAGTGCACTACATAGTGTTCACCTGACAGGTTAGAATACCACACTAAGTCCCAATGATATATTTAGCTGACTATGAAAACATTTGGAAAAAACTTTCATACATCTCGTTTACATTTTTCTTCTGAGAAAAGAGTTTTAGAAGACAGGTTTAGCTTTCTATGTTCGGTAATATTCACTAAAAACTGTGAAAATAATTGGCTGATGTTTGAATATCAAACAGAAGTCCCGACAGAATCTTTTTTTTAAACAACTTTCATACATCTCGTTTACATTTTTCTTCTGAGAAAAGAGTTTTAGAAGACAGGTTTAGCTTTCTATGTTCGGTAATATTCACTAAAAACTGTGAAAATAATTGGGTGATGTTTGAATATCAAACAACAGAAGTCCTGACAGATTTTTTTGTTTGTTTGTTTTGATTAGTATGAGTTTTTTTCTCAATTAATGCCATAGGAGGTGTGGTTTTAAGGTCGTTCCTGTTAGTTTATCAGTTCATCATCACGGCGAGGAAGCGTCACTCTCTGACTCCGCCCTGCAGTGGGCGTTGTCTCTGAGGCCTGTAGGAAAGCTCAGTTGATTCTTGTCCATCTCGGGCTCCACTATCGGGTCCTCAGACAAAGGAAAACTCCTGTGTTCCCAGGGCTGGACCATCTGTCAGGAAAACATACAGGGTATTAAGAATAGCATTTGTAGTAAAGAAATCAAATGTTGTACATATCTTCCTCATTCATTTTCTCCATAGGCATTTAAAAAACAAAACACAAGAGTTAAGTTTTGAAGTCAAACTAACAACAACAACAAAAAAGCAATTAATTTTAAATATAAATATCATAAAATATACTACTGTTCAACGGTTTTAGGGTCAGTAAGAATTTATGTTTTTAATTAAATTGATCAAAAGTGACAGTAAAACATTGTTATAATAAAATGAAATTTCAAGATAAATGCTGTTCTTTTGAACTTTGAGAATCCTGAATAAAGGATCAGTTAACACAAAATATTAATCAGCACAAACTGTCTTTAACATTGACAATAATAACTTTTATTAATAATTCAGCATCAACAATAACTAATAATTGAGCAGCAAATCAGCATATTAGAATGATTTCTGAAGGATCATGTGACACTGAAGACGAGTAATGATGCGCTGAAAATTTAGCTTTGCACCACAGGAATAAATTACATTTAAAAAAAAAGTTATTTTAAATTGTAACCATATTTCATAAAATTACAGTTTTTACTATATTTTTGAAGAGACTCTTTTCAAAACCGACCCCAAACTTTTAACTAAATGGCAGTGTATTTTTATGTATAAAGACTTATTTATGTTGTGTGAGAAAAATGTAATTTTATAAAAACAATGTTTCAAAATATTGCAAAATTACAATTGTTTTTCACACTGGTCCTGTAAAGCCATAAAAGTAAAAGAAAAAAAAATGGAATTATTTAAATATTTCTTACTTTGTATTAAGCTGACAGTTCATTTTTCATACCCACTATTAAATGTTAGCTGAAGGTAAAAATGTTCAGTTAATTGAATAAGCTGCAACAGTGGCGATGAGATGAACTCAACAAAGATAAACACTTTTCCCAAAATACTACCGCTTGCAATATAATCATTTGCATTGATTTTAGACTGCTCTTTAGAAAGCAGAATGTAAAATAAAACAGTATATTTTTTCTGTGGAGAAAATGAGTAGGATGATGATCATGAAAATGGCAGGAGAACACGCGTGTTACCGTCTCCTCAAAGGTGCAGTCTGAAGTGGAACCGCATGTGTCTTCACTGTACAGCAGTCTGTGTGTGTCTCTGGTGTGAGGTGTGTGTGCGTCACGGGAGCAGGGCGTGTCGGGGCTGGGTGGGCTCAGGGGTGACGGCACCGGCCCGTAGTCCTGCAGGATGTGGAAGTGACTTGCGTCCGGGGATGAGGGCTGAGGCGTCGAAGGATTCGTTCCCACTATTGATGGTGTCGTTCGCCCGTCCAGGGATTTATAGGACCTGAGGAACGACATGGTTAACTATAACCTCACAAAACAGGAAAAATTTTGTCTGGTAAGATCAAATAGGGTAGGTACCTGCTGCCTCTCCTCTTGCCGGGTGCGAGAGCCGTCCATCGCCAGCGAGAGCGCTCCTGCTCCTCTAACGGCTGGTGGAGTTTAGTGAACGTGGCATCTGATAGGTCCTCCACCTATACGGATGAATCATTAGGGCACATCACTAATAAGGATCGACAAGAGGATGAATTGGAATACATATTATGAAATGAGTGGAGAAAAAAAAATAGAAGGCTGTTATACCGGGATGTTAGTGTCTTCCTCTGCCAGTGGTTTGGCTAAAATGTCCACTTCCCTCCATCTGAACAACAGAGAAATAAGTGTAACGAGCAGATATATTTGAAATGGAACATTTTTAATCAAAATCTAAAAAAAATCTCAGTTGGCATGTGTTTTTCGCTTAGTATCATATTTGATACATCAGGATTTTATGGTCCATATAGTATGATATAGTGAGAATAGCTTATAAAGTTCTGATAGCTTATAATGTAAATCTTTACAACAGTATAACAGACTACTTACATAAAATGATATAAATATCAGTTGCCACTCTATACCTCCCAATAATACGTCATAAGATGATATTTAATGCTTAATAGTTTCATGATCAAAACCGTAGCTTTTATTGTGGGGGCAAACCATATAACGCAATGCAATACAATGATGATTGAGAGATGGACAAATAAACGTTCCTCTCAGGCCTGATGCATTATATGCCTTATTTTCTCTTTGATGATTTTTCTAAAATAATAATAATAAAATAAAATATATATAATATGTATGAATAGTCAAGTAAACCCAAGTTACTTCAGTCCAGTAAGTGTTTATCTTGAAATATTACTAATATAAAAGCTATTCATACATTTACTTCATAAAAATTATTTCACAGCAAAAAGACACCTGAAAGGGGATATTTTACAATTATACTGAGAGGCCTTTTACTTGCTAAAAAAGTCTAAACTATCAATCAGTCGAGAAGATTGTGTACAACAGGTTTTGATCATGGAGTTTTGATCATGTTAATAAATTGTAGGACTTGTACATTTGCATATCAAATATGATACAGCCAGCTTTATAGAGTGAAATGAATGAATGGTGGACTAAGACTTGGAGACACACCTCGGTGTGAGAATTTCCTTGTACTGAAGTTTCTCCACTCTGGTGGTGGCGGCCACTGACATTGGAATGACGATGTTGTTGATATCAAACGGACTCTCGCCTCTTCTTCTCCGTATGGGCTGTATAAAACAAGAAAAATACAAGTCATGAATGAAAAGTGAACACATGAGCTGTTCAAAAAGCGACAGCACCGTATTCCGACTTTGAATGTACAATGCTGACATTTGTTTAAAGGGGTCATATGATGCGATTTCAAGTTTTCCTTAAACGGCTCATTCTAACACGCCCCCACATATCTACCTCACTATGTGGAAATATTTGCATAATGCCGCCCAAATGTGCACGCAAAGAAAGAAGGCGTGGTTTCAGTAACCGCAGTTAGTGTTGAAGCAGCCATGTCAGGGAGACGCTGTGTGTTTCTAGGCGAAAGCAAAAGCACTTTATTTAGCCTTCCGAAAGTAGATGCATTTAGGAATCTTTAAAATTACTTACAACAGAAGTGGTGTCAGCTGTCTTAACCGTGGCTTGTGTACTGCAAACACATACCAGCTTCATCACTGTGTCTGTCACGCGACTCTGTTGCCCTTTCGGGCTTGAACTGATAGTAAAACTAACGACATTATTAACTGTCTTGATATTTACTTTGAAAGCTGAAGCTCGCGATTATGGTAAGGGGCTTTACATTTCCGACGAGTGCTTGCGGTGTTCGGCCAATCACAATGCACTGGGTCAGCTGGCCAATCAGAGCAGACTGCTCTTGTCGGAAGGAGTGACTTTGTAGCAAACAAAGCGTTTGAGAGAGGCGGGGCATAGAGGACCTACAATAATGTACAGTATTTGAAAAATAATGTGTTTATAAAGTTTAACAGTCAACATTAGACCATATTATGATTCCTGTTCTTCCGTCCGTAAATGTATGCCCTTTTTATTAAGTACCATTTAAGAGGTTTTATGACCTTAAATTTGATAAAAAAATAAAAAATTTAAGACTTAAGGACTATGCGCTAAGATTTATTTTGGTGTATTTTTGCCATTATTAGACAGTATACTGCGAGTGGATAGCAAGCAAAGTGGGAAAGGACGGGACTGTGAAGAGCCACAAACTCAAGTCGCTCAAAGTTTAACTGTGCCACATGTCAGAGCGCTTTTGGCTGAGATCAAACCTATTGTAAAGAAAATAATGAACATACCACGCTGTTTCCCAGAGGAGTGCTGCTCTCAACGGGGAGGGAGAGCTGTCTGGTCAGGGGACTGGTGTTGGAGGAGTGAAGGCTGGACAGAGAAGGACACGGACTGCCTGCATCCATCACCACCTTTGGTGCTATATGAGAAGAGGGGGAAAAAATGGGAAAAATATATATAAGACACCCATATGTGCTTACTGACCATTTAATTTCAAAACTATGGCCATTAACGGTGTGTTGGTCTCACTGAGCTGTTCGGTACCAGGGTCAAAATGAACTTTTCCATTAAGAGACAATATTTGCTCCCTGCAATTGATTTCCAGGGGGATTCTTTACATTTGTAAGAACAATTTTTATGATTGCATAATTAAATGGTTAATTAAATTAATAGGAACTCATTACAGGGTAGGGCTGCAATATTATGACAAAAATAATTATTGTCGATTATTGCCCTTGATACTGTAACAATGATTACTAATGTTAATTAACAGATTACACAAAAATAATGATTTGATTGTCCATTCATGCACTCAAAAGACACATCTGTGATTGGTTATAATGCTCAACAATGCACAAAACAATGCATAAAAAAAGAAATCATTGGTGCAATGTCTGCAGATCTAAATGTAATGCCATAATCAACACTTTTTATTCATTTTCACATTTCACTTTAACCGCAACGGTCTTAATTGTTTTAGTTTAATTGTGCAGGGACATTATTTGCCCACATATCTTGAATTTATTTCGGTGGCATTTTGCTCCAAGCCCCATTAATTTCCAACCCTGAATCTACTGAAATTAGATTTTATGGCTGCATGTTTTATTTTATGCCGCTGTCAGTAATTAACCAAAAGCATTAATTAGAAATGGCCGTTTAAAACATATTTAGGGTCATGTATGTATGGAAAGCGGTGCACTCACAGTCTGCTCTGTCCAGTGAATGCTCTCTGACCCTCTTCCTGCTGTGACTACGGTCCAGCACACGATCCGGCCGGCAGGGTGTGAGTGTGTCCGGTTTTGGGACACATGAGATGTTGTCCACTCGCTGCCTGTGCAGCCTCTCCGACCTGCTCTTGTGACGGGCCAATCCTGACAAAGAGAAATAATTAAAAATGAATGATTTCAGTCACTGTGTCACAGTCAGTGGCTGTGAGTATCAATGCGTGTGTACTACTTACGGACTGCAGCCGCATGTGGGTTTGATAGTCTGAATTTGTGTTTGGAGAGGAAGGAGGATGATGATGATGGTGTGATGGAGAGCTTGTGTTTCAGAGAGATCTTCTTGAGTGGTTTGATCCGGTCAAACGGACGAGTCTGCCAATGAGACCTCAAAACCTTCTGCAATTGTAAGCTGAGAGCCACATCTGAGACCAACCAGAGGAGGAAAAGAGAAAATCTTTTAGACAGAATCATTACAATTTAACAAATCTAGGAAACTGATAATCTGTGATTTTAGTTTTTTTTAATCTGTGAATATATATATATATAAAAATAAATATATATATATTATATATATATAAATGTACTGTATATATATATATATATATATATATATATATATAACTGTACTGTATGTATATATATATATATATATATATATATATATATAGGGCTGGGCAATATGGCCAAAACTCAGTTGATATCGATAATTATCATAATAAATTTAGCATCTTTATTCTTTCAAGTTCAAAGGCAGATTTTTGCAGAGTTGTAGAAACCAGACCATTAATTGTGGTTTTAAACTACTCTTTAGGGTCAGAACATTACAAACACTTCAAGTTTTTGAATTATTCACACTTTTCTAGTCATTTTTCCTTAAAATATCTTTACCTTTCTTAGTTTCTGCCGTCGTTTCAAATCATGAAACAGGTATGCACTCATGCACAGTTTGGAGTGCAGGCTGCAGTATTAACAATATTACATTTTTTTGTTTCTTAGAAATGCACATTTGACAGTAGCTTGAGTTGACAGTAGTGGTAGCTTGAGTTAGGATGCAGATGTAAATTTATGTTCATCTGTATTGTAACTACCTAATTTTTATATGGTGAAATTTAATTACTCTGTTTAGAGTTTTAAAATGATATCTCGATAATTATCGTTATCGTTTTATCACCCAGCCCTATATATAGATATATCAAATTCTAAAATATCTTTAATAAAAAATTTTAAAAAACATGCATATACACACTTTTTTTAAATCACTTGATATAGTAAAACCATTTTTAGTGAAATCAGTGATATCACTATACTATTTATATATATATATAAAATTGCAGAAAAATCTGAAAATAGTTGTTAGCTCTAATTGTATCTGACTGTGCATGTGCATCTCACCTGATTGCATGGACAGAATGGGGTGGATGCTGCAGTCTTGATGTGCGACTCTCTCCAGCAGAGGGCGATCAAATGGTAAGTCTGGTTTGGAGAGGGGAGGAGCACCGCCACACATGACACATGAGCCGTTGACTTCACACACACATAGAGGTGAAAAAGACACTCTCTGAACCTGATAAAAGAAGGACACTCACTTCAGATACACTTCAAAATCAGCAAAATGGACTCCTGGAATATTGATACATTCATACTAATAAACTTCACACAAACACACCTTGCCGTTGAGATTGTGGACAGTGTTCGGGTGGATAAGACGTCGTCTCCTGCAGGTCAACAGTGGGCGTGTTCGTGCGGAGGTACAGCTGCTGTCCAGATTTGATGGGCATGTGCCGGACATTTCTGTCACGCTACTGAAATAAGAAAAAGTGGAAACAATGTAAAATCCAGTTTTTGCCAAGCCAATGGATAATATGAATCTATGCTGATACAAGACCCCACTGAATTCACCCTGTCTGAGTTCATTTTGCAATAATGGCCGATTGACTGTATTTTATACTTCACTAATAAATGTTTGGTAATGTTAATATAACATTATTAGGCCCCACTTTATATTCAGCTATTGTGTACTTACATCAAAAACATATATATAGGGTAAATAGAAGTTACAGACACTTAATTTAAGCTGGGTCAAATTATTCTAATGTTAGCAAACGGTAACAATTTATAATAAATTCAAATATTTACGCCGACACAATATAAAATTTGTCCAAACCTAACGGAGATGTCATTCTCAGATGTGTCTGTCAAACGAGACTGGGATTCTGTGAAATTATGGGATGTTGCTGAGGTTAGGACATTCTCATTAGTCTCGGTTCTCTGGCAGGAAGGGACGGAGTCTCCCAGCTCCACAAGACCCTGCAGAGAGCATGCAAAAAAAAAAAACTTTATATACAGCCAAATTCCAATAAACTAATTCCCGATTCCGAACAGTCCTGAACCTGGATGCTGTTTTTGTCTTATAACACAAACACAGTAGATATCAAGGCTCTGCTAACCTTGCTGGCGCGGAGCTGGCGGTAGATATCGACCTGCTGTCGGATGCGGTACTCCAGGTCTGATATCTGAGCCTGCAGCCATGTCCAGTGACTGATGATTGTGGCTCTTTCCCTGGCAAAGCGCCCTTCTGCTCTTCTCCATCTGAGAGAGAAAAGTGAACAATCCAGTTAAACATGTTTTAAACAAGTTAGACATTTAGTTGTTTAGCTAACTAGGAGAGCCATTCGAGGGTTAGCTCTGTTTACTTCAAGTAAAAACTGGATTTAAAACAAACAGGAAACCCTCAGGATTTTTCTCTCTTGACTTTTCCAGCTCTGATGGTCCAGATTACAAAAGAAATCAGTCATCTCGATTGAAATAACGAGTTTAACACATAGACGGCACTGTTAAACATTCAGTACACAGACTCATCTTTACATGTCACTTACAGACTCCACATTATGAATCAATACAGTTAAATACAGTCAGTAGTTTTAATGTAACAGTCCCACAAAATGACACTTGTCAGCTTGATTTTAAACTTCCTTTTTAACTTCCTTTGCAACCAAGAGAAGGCAGGAAAGGGAAAGTATATCGAGGGGTGGGCGATATGACCAAAACATGAATATGAATCATTTTGTTTCATAACACTGCAAGCGCAAGGTGTAATTTTGTGTGATGGGCTGGTGTTGTGACTACAAACGTGAAACTGGTTGTTCATACTGGTTAATCAGGGCTTCATGATAAACACACTCCTGTAGTGTGAGCGGTACACCCTACATAAAAGCACACCACCATCTCATGGCAAAGTTCCTCTCAGCACATTCCCACAGCGTCGAGCCTCAGAATACACACTGTGCCCGCCCTCACACGCAGCCACTCACATTTGCCCACGTGGAACCCGGCAACTCGCTGTGACAAGATAAACGAGGGGAAATTTACATGTGCACCACTGAGCCCTATGAACCTCCATCACACATGGGATATTCAATATTATTACGCTGCTCACTGGAATACTCTGTTCTGACTGGTATTGCATTCATTTGAACTCAAATCAACATTTATTTAGGCCTAGTTAATTATTCAACAAGTAGTGGGATAATGGGATAAGGTACAGCAAGATGGTCACATTTATTTTGTGATAAAGGTTGATTAAAGGCAAAGTAAGGGATTTCTGGTAGCCAATGTTGATATTTGAAATCACCAAAACAAACACGCCCCTACCCCAAAAGGGTCTTGCCCCTATTTTGATAGCTCCGCCCCACATATACGTACGCAACCCAGGCAACGATTAGTTCTGTGAAACAAAGCAAAACCAATGTTACACCGTGTCTACGGACGTGAGCGGCGCGGCGCAACAAATCCCCGACAGAAAACTGCTGCTCACTTACATGTAGTTTAACTTCAAGAGCCTACAGAGGGTGCCACTGAGTCCTGCTCCAAATAAAGTGACCAAATTATTCATACTGGTTTACTGCAGCCCATTTTAGCCGCATTCACACTAGACTTCGAGCTTGCAAAAATTTCAAGAACACCGGTTATGATATGACGCCATGCTATCCGGCGTCTTTTTGAAAACATAAATTAAACAATTAAATAATAAATTGCATACAATATACACCGCAAACCGACAATGATACGTGATGCATCATTCTTCTTTTGTTCACATGTCTTCACATGATACAAATTCACAGGTCAGAGTTCAAACTTTAACTCCGGAACGCAGCGAAATGCGAAACTTCTTAGTATGAGCTTGTGTTTGCGAATGCATATGAATGGAAGTCAATGGAGCGCATGTGTAGTGGGACCATCGACAGACCCTTTATCAGCGACTATATTCTTTATGTAACAATTGCTTAAAGGGATAATTCACCCAAAAATGAAAACAACTCTCAAGTTGTTCCAAACGCTGGTAACAAACAGTTGACGGTAGCCACTGAATTCCAGTATTTTTCATAGTATTCATAGTATTTCTTCATACAATGAAAGTCAATGGCTACCGCCAACTGTTTACCAGCATTCTTCAAAATATCTTCTTTTGTGTTCAACAGACAAAATACATTCATACAGGTTTGAGGGTGTGTAAATGATAACAGAATTTACATTTTTGGATGAACTATCCCTTTAATTGTTGTCATCTACTCTTCCATACGTGCACGTGTGATTTTGGACGAAGGGGAGAACGACAACAAAGGAGTCGTCCTCCCTCACTGTGCCTGCTGTGAAGTGAATCATCTCGTAATTGTGTTTCATAAATCACATTGGGCTGATGGAGGGAGTACAAAGACAGAGCCGTTTAGCATAAATGCTCTGCTGCCTTTGTTCTTGGCTTTCAGACTGTGAGACGGTGGGACTGGATGAACCAAAACACCGATAAATACCAGCCGACTGACACGCTGGCTTAGCAAACTGTTTTATATGGAGCCCTGCCTGTTATTTTTCACTCATATAGATTAAGAGTTACACTGTATTTTAGGTTCAAGAGAAAATGAAAGCAATTATAACAGGGAGGGATGAACTTCACTACGATATGATAGTGTGTCTAGTAAGCGGTCTTGTCTGCTGCCTGCATAAGCAGTTGCCTTTCAAGGCAGCATGCTAACTGAAATAAGACTTGAACAAACTACACTCTTCATAGGATGCTCGTCTTGCAAGTGATTCCAATATTAGCATTAGCAAATAACTAAATTCTGGAACAGAGCTGCAAGTAGGGCTGTGTGATTAATCAAATTATAACTGATATCATGATATGGCTTAGTGCAATGCATGTTTCACAGCGAAGCGCAGCACTGTGTTCATGTGTACATGAGCAGCTCATTATCCGCCAGTGTTTGCAGCGTCTCAGTGTGGCTCGGTCTTTGCATTAAAATTATGCATGCTTAAAATTTAAAAAAGAAATTAGGCTATGAATATGAGTGATTGTAATATTAGTAAATTATTAGTAAATGTAATTTTACAGTTGTATATTTTTTAATTTTACAGTTAAATGTTACAATAGTGATAATTCTTTTGTTTTTAGTCATTTGTGACCCTGGAACACAAAAGCAGTCTTAAGTCGCTGGGGTATATTTGTAGCAATAGCCAAAAATACATTGTATGGGTCAAAATTATTGATTTTTCTTTTATGCCAAAAATCATTAGGATATTAAGTAAAGATCATGTTCCATGAAGATATTTTGTATTCAATTACTTAATTGTACTCAATTAAAAAAATGACCCTTATGACTGGTTTTGTGGTCCAGGGTCACATTTTTATTTTAGTAATAATAATTATAATTATTATTATTATCGCATTTTAATTATAATATTATTTTTATTACTACTTTAAATAAAAAAAACACTGTTTGACTGATTTTTGTATTTGTATTTTTTTTTCTTTCTGTATTTGGAGATTTTTTTTCC
This sequence comes from Sinocyclocheilus rhinocerous, assembly GCF_001515625.1. Taxonomy (NCBI): domain Eukaryota; kingdom Metazoa; phylum Chordata; class Actinopteri; order Cypriniformes; family Cyprinidae; genus Sinocyclocheilus; species Sinocyclocheilus rhinocerous. Next base: position 1,647,703 of record NW_015647124.1, read on the forward strand.
CAAATACAGACCTAGCTGTAAATGTATGTTTGTAGAACAAGGGGGAAATACATGAATCAGAAAGAATCCACACAAATATGATGCATGTTTTCTATGGGGGTTGAAAGCACAGCTGTAATTCTTGAGTCATGACGCACAAGCACGAGCAAGGACGAAAGCAAGAATGGAACAGATGGATGGAGAGAAAGGGAGAGAGGATAAATAGAGAAGTATGTGAGGTGGTTAGGCTTGGCAGAGAAATGCAGAGGAATTATGGGGGAAAGATGGTGAAAAGGGGTGGAGGAATGCAAGACGAAAAGAAAGAGAACATCTGAGAAAGTGAGAGAGGAAAAGGTTACGTAACACGAGTGGGCACGGCTCAGACAGTGAGAATGGGAGGAGGAAGAACATAAGAGGACAATGGTGAAGAAAGACTGCTGAATGGGAGAGAGAGAGATGTGACAGAGGAGACAAAAAAACAGAAAACAAGGAAAATCCTGAAAGTCCTGACAACATGACAAGTGTTTATGATGGTTTCTAGGGGCACACATACCCAAATACATCAGCTTCTGTCAAAGGCCAACAGCAGATTTGGGGGGATATTATGAATGCACAGTTTATGCATGAAGGACTGCATCTGGCTCATATTTCTCAAACACAAACAAATAAACTAATACTAGCCTTTATCAGATCAAAAAAGGCACTTCCTGATTAGCTCTGTGTTTTCTCACATACCACATGTGAATCTCTTGTCAAGAATATGTTGGGGTAACTTTTCCCTTTCAGTTTATACTCTCTTTATCATAAATGAAATATATGTATTACAGTATTTCTGGTAGAAAATGTCATTCCAAACCTGTATGAAGTTTTTGTGACCACTGACTTCCATTGTATGGACAAAACCTCAGACATTTCTCAAAATTTCTTTTTATGTTCCAAGGAAGAAAGTAAGTCATACAGAGTTAAATGTGGGTAAGAAAATTATGACCAAACTTTCATTTTATGGTGAACTACCCTTGTATATCTTAAAGGTGACATATCATGAAAATCTGACTTTTCCAGGTTTTAAGTGCTATGAGATTTATTTCCCAGCTGTTTACCTTCACAGACATAACCGACGTTTTTTTACGTAAACCTGTGTGTGAATGAGAACTTAGTTTAGTACTCACATGCTGTGTGGTGGCCGCTTTCTGTCCGTGTGCTTCGGGTGTGTGCTCTCAGAAAACCTTGTATCATAAGTTTAAACTCATATGGGTTTTTTTAGCAGGTACGAGCTGTAATGGCGTAGCTCTATTCTGGAAAAGGGGGCGGGGAGCAGCAGCTCATTTGCATTTAAAGAGACAGGCCCAAAAAAACAGCGTGTTTCTGCTTCCACTCAAATAGGCATTTTCAAAATGATATAATGAACGATCTGTGGAGTATTTTGAGCTAAAGCTTCACAGACACATTCTGGGGACACCAGAGACTTATATTACATATTGTAAAAAGGGGCATAATATGTCTCCTTTAAAGTCTTATTTGCTTCATGCAAAATGCAATTTTTCATTAATTTCTTTGTAAATGTGAAGTGAAATGTGACCTGGACATGTTTTTGAGAGATTGACTAACATGATTATATTCACCAGGCAATCACTGTTCCACAATCTGTCAACATACTCGTAAAAGGAAAATAAACAACTTTTGTCTTCAATTTTCAGCCAATTTTTGAGCATAGACCATTAAAACCCCCATCTCTGTAAAGCGCTCCAGCAGTCACTCCAGCTCTCGGTGAATTTAAGTGGTGTTTAATTGCAGTAAAAGTAAATCTTCTATTTGCATAGCAGCTGTGTTCCATTAAAGGGGTCATATGATGCGATTTCAATTTTTCCTTTCTCTTTGGAGTGTTGCAAGCTCTTGGTGCATAAAGAAGATCTGTAAAGTTGCAAAGATTAAAGTCTCAAATCCAAAGAGATATTCCTTATAAAAAGTTAAGAGTCAACCACGCCTACCTAAAACGGCTCGTTCTAACACACCCCCACATACCTACGTCACGATCTGGGAAAATTTGCATAACGCCGCCCAAATGTTCCAGAAAGGCGGGGCATAGTGGAGAAACAATAATGTACAGTATGTGGAAAATAATGTGTTTTTTTAACCTTAAACCGCATAAACACATTTCATTACAACAAATACACAAAATAATGTTCTTTTTAGCAAAATCATATGACCCCTTTAAAAGCTTCCAATAATGAGTGTGGGTGTTTGGGATCAATGTCCTGAGATGAACAAAGTTTAAATTCATCTTGATTTAACTGCAGTCAGAGGACAACAAGCAGCAGTTTCTCATGCTCTAGGCTAATTTCCCAACCATCACAGCATGATGTCATAAACATGTGCCGAGAAACATTAGTCAGAGAGCGCTGCAAAGGACGAAACGGGGCTGAAAAGTCACTTATTTAGAGCAGGATCATCATCAGCGTTCAGCCAGCAAGCACACACTCTGAATGGATTCAAGCATGTGATAGTGGTGTTTAAAAAAAACAGAGCATGTTTCAGTGAGCTCAAATTTGACATCCAAAATCTGCATTCACGGATGCCTGATTATTTAGGTCAAAGGTGCAAAGCCAAGTCAGCAAGCTGCTAAATGGCTCCTTTTAAAACAGCTTCCATTAATTAATCAACCTATAAAAATTTCCAGCAACTTATCTCCCTGAATATTAAAATAATAAAATAAAATCTAAATGCTCATTGGGCTAAACTTCAAAGCAACAGGATTTGAGCACCTATATAATGCCTATTTTTCAACTTCAAGGAGTCTGAAATGCATGTGCTTCTGAGCTAACAATGCTTAAACTGTTATTCTCTGCTCTGCTTTTTTATCCATCACCCATGGTTTACTTTGATTTTAATATTAACAAAAACATCAGGGTTCTCAGTTTCACCCTCTCTATTTTCAAATAAAATGAATCAGACTCTTCCTCAGGGGCCAAACAGGAAATTTAACCTTGCTGAATTTTCTAAATAAGACCACAGCCAAGGAGGATAGCTGAAATGACTTTAGACTAGACTGCGTTATGACAACAAGATCTATGATCTCACTGTACAAACAAGGTTGGACTGGAAATTAACAGTGACTCTCTACAAGGTTCAGGGCATGAACACACAGGCCTACAGTCAGACACATACCCCCACGCTCCCTTGGGGCTCCTGTGATCAGCCCACATAATGTGCCTGCTTCACCATAGTGATGCTGTGCAATGGTTTGCGGACTGGAAATTAACAGTGACTCTCTACAAGGTTCAGGGCATGAACACACAGGCCTAGTCAGACACATACCCCCACGCTCCCTTGGGGCTCCTGTGATCAGCCCACATAATGTGCCTGCTTCACCATAGTGATGCTGTGCAATGGTTTGATGAGACTAAATCAGAAAATGCATCCCAAATCACGCACTTATGCGCTATTCTATGCCATTTTGCACTGTGTTGAGCAGTGTATTCACAGTGAAAATTCCAAAAAGAGAAAGTGTACTTTGCATGATGCACTTAACCAAAAACACTCTCAACTGTTGCAGCTTTCTTTACCTAACAGAAAGGGAGGGGATATTATGGCGTTATTTTAATGACAAATGTCGAGAGCGCATAAGTGTAGCGGCAAAAGCACATTAATATAATGCGCGAATCTCTCCGCTCGCGCGCGGATTTCCTTTGCTCTCGCTCAGATACATGCTGCTCTCGCCCGGAGAGAGTGCGCGCACTTAAAACGAGTCTCTCCTCTCACTCATACTGTGTCCTGTGCACTCACAAATCTCTCTGTGCTCATGCGCTATAGATATTAATTATTTTCGCACCAGAATTAAACGTTGTCAAAAGTTATCATTGTGCACTTTTAAAAAGTAGCCTAGTCTCAAAACAGATTTGTGCAGGGCCTTT
>NW_015647124.1:1652192-1666488 GCF_001515625.1 Sinocyclocheilus rhinocerous
ATGAAAATACTACGTGAAATCTAATTGGCTGAGTGAACTGAACCTAGAATTCTTTTGACAATCAAAGATGGAGCTTTAATTTCTTTCCAGTTTAATAATATTTAGTAATGTTAATGAAATGTAGCCTATAGAAATGGCTAGGAATTGGGTGCTTGGATGATTTGTACATATAACCTCTGTCCAACTGGTTGGTCTGAGCAATTTATCTAAAAACAACATATTATAGCCTATGGCTCTAAAGACTTCATATAAAACATCAATGTTATGTCATAATATGTCAGATACCTCAACTGAATTTAAAATCATTGCAATAAATTCTTGTGGAATGGAAAGATTCCATGGATGTTAAAAGATCTTCATGGAACCACAGATGCTGATAAAGAGCCTGTATTTTTTTGAGTGTAGTGTATAGTACGTCAAGGGGCATGACTAAAGGCTCTGCTCCAAAGGCAATCCCAGAAAGAAAGACGATGTGGGTTCAGTGAAAAATCCAAGGTGATGGACAATGGAAGAAAAATCTACATTACAAAACCAATTTATTACTCACCTAAAACAATTAATAAAACGGTTCAATCTAAATTTGAGTATTTTACCCACGATATTTGCATGTACTATGAATTTATGCTTATAAGAGTGTAACACCATTATCAACACGTCTGTGAATGTCATGTGAACCTATTTGTTTGATGACTATACTGTTTCAAATTGATTACTGTGTAAACATGCACTACACATGCATCTCGTGCATAACACAGCGTTCTAAAAATGCTGTGCTCAATTTAAAAGAAATGAAACGTTTAAAAATCATCTTGCTCGTGACACAGCATTCTAAAAATGTGGCGCTCAAATTAAAAGTAGTTCAACGCTCAACTGATCTTTTCTTCCATATTGTGACGTACATCCGAATGCAACCTACATATTTTATATTGTGAAATAAAATATGTAGGCTTACACTTACTTGTTGTTTGGATTTTGAGGTGTGGGCACAAAAGTTGAGGCAGATAAACATAAGCTTGCAGCATGGGGTTTGAATGGACTAAATGATTGGAAAAATAATGCATACATCGCCAGAGAGAAGTCTAGCAAGACCAGTTCACATTTTGATTAAACAATTGTTCATAATAAGATCTATAACATGCACTTCATTTCATTTCATGTCTTTAAAAGTAGACTCTTTCTGAAAACGAATGTTTGACTTACAGTTTAATATGACGCTGGTCAACATCCGCTCTGGTAAGCTCCTCCTCCTCGATGTCACTCTCTCCTCCCGAACTGCTTTCGGTGGCGTCCGAGTCAAACTGAGCCTCTGTCGCTCGTAAATGCGTGGTGCCGCTGAGATGCAGTTGATCCAGTTCCAAAGCCACCCTACCACCCTTCAAAAACCGACTCAGGTTATGTGCGTGGGTGCCCACGGAAGCGCGAGACCCTCTCCACGCCCCTGGATCCGCCCTGCGGCTAGATGTCGGGGTCAGAGTGCGGTCCACAAAACCAGCAAGTTGCTGTTTGAAATGCCGTTCCACCTGCTTGGCCTGCACCACCTGCAGCCGCTTGCGAAGACGCAGCAGGCGGCCTTCGATGTCCGTTTGCCTGTGTTGGCTCTGCTGAGCCCGATCCCAGAGCAGAGCCTCCAGGTTGGGAGTCGAAAGGGATGAGTCATCGTGGACCGGGGAAGAGCTAAGGGACGAGGGACAGTCGACGACATTGTTACTGTTTGTTTCGACTACCATTCCATCAACGGGACTCTCCGGTTCTGCGTTAACTTCTGCACTTTCAGACAAAGCCGTGAGCTCCCTTTGTGATGACACGCCTTGAATGCTTGGTGTCAAATTCTGTTGTGGCTTCACATCGCCGTTCTGTCCACCGGTTGCAAAGGTACCAACAGACTTCGAGGACACGGATAACAGCGCTTCCCCATTGGTGGAAGGCTGGTTGCTGTCTCCATTCACTGTGGCCACACTGCCTTTCTCAGCCACGGCGGCACTAGGTACGGCCACTTTCTTGGAGAGTCTGTTCACAGGCACCATGGTACTTCCAGCTCCGGTACCGTTGACCAGACTCTTCAGTTGACCTCCAGTCAGCTCAAGTGCGTGGCGCTTGCGCAGCAGGAAGTCGCTGCCTGCAGCAGCGCTGGGGAATATGGAGCTGCTCAGCAGGCCGTGGCTCTTCAGCACCGACTGCTTGATGAGGACACCTTGCAGCTTCAGTGACTCCTTGACTTTGGTGGACGAGGGCAATGGTTTGACATCAGAGCACAAGTAAGGTGCCAGCTTGCCCAGAGACGGGGCTTTAGACAGGGGGTCCTGCTCCTGACCCTTGACGCTGTGATAATGGGCGAAGTTCTGTCCGTCGTCGGCGTTGATGTGACACTTGCCGTTGGTGTGGCTACCGGCAGAGTCTGAGACTGAGTCGGAGATAAGGATGTTACTGGCGTTGCTGTTGTTCTCGGTGCTGCCGGGGGACAGGGTGGATGAGGGAGAGGCAAGTTTGAAGCGGATGTGGCGGGCTTCGGCTGGGGCGTCAGTCAGAGCGGGCGCCATCGCAGCCATGCAGGGCCAAGGAATGGACACGGCAGCCTGCACCTCCAAACCTTCACTCCAGCCCACCTACACAGCCTGGCTACAAAGGGGGGGAAAAAAAAGATTTAGGAGACTGCAAATATACACAATATTTTGAAGGTGAAGACAAATAACAAGAGTTTTCAATATAACAAGAGTATTCAATAATCTTTAATAACAACCTGCTGGAGATACAAGCCATTTAAACTAGTGCACATCATTTCTAATATTTTCACTCAAGCAGACAAGCAGTTTGCAGTCCACTGCACTTCTGTAATCTTCATATTTATGACAAAAAGGTGGGGCTTATTTATTCATTTATCCACATGAATTGTGTAAGATCATTATGACTAGGAGTTTTCTTATCTTAAATGTTTTCTTACAAGACCAAGTTTCAGCAAACCTTATTTTGCGGCTCAAAATTCGGAAGATAAGTAAAATGCCTAAAACATAACTGCAATCTCTGTCTGATATTCCTTCTCCAAAATTCAGGCCAGCAGGCCTTCAACAAGATTCTTTTTTCCCTAACGTATTCATTAAACTTTAACAATAAGCAGCCAGCAGCCAGTAAGCTATTTAGTCCACTTACTGTCTGATAATGAAAATAAGCATTGCACTTGTGTAATCTGCCTATTTAAGACTGAAACAGGATATTCAGCGGGTGGGTCTTTTTTATTCATTTTTTCCACATGAATTGTCTAAGGAGCGTTCTTATCTTAAAGGTTTTCTTACAACAGTCCATTTCGAGCTTCACATTTTTTTTGAGGCATTCATGAGTAAAATACCTGAAACACAACTGCAATCTCTGCCTGATAATCCTTTTCCAAAATCCATGCCAGCAGGCCTCCAATAAGATTAGTTTTTGGGATAGGGAATATTGTTTTGGGAGGGAAACTCTTTGTAATAACATGCAGTGTCGAATCGTTCACAATAAGACCAGGAACGTAAATAGGTCAATTGTGATGCCATACTGATTTTTATTTTAGTATCAATACACTGGATAAATAAATATAAACACAGATCAGAAGATAACTACTGAAAACAGAGTAAGTGGACACAAACAGAAATTTGCGTTATCAGTATTTCTTGGACAAGAATTTATCTGCCCCGATGCTCTTCACCTCAAAGTAAAAAAGGGAATGAGAACTCATTGACCTGAACTGAGCGGGGACCATTACCATAGTCGTTAGTAGGGAAAGACCTACTCTATTCAAGCTTATGTAAGAGCAAGCCTTCTCAGTTTCCCCTCCTCCTCTGGCCTCAGCAGACCATCTGTGTCAACGGAATTAGGAATATGCCTTTAGGCCTCAACAGATAAGAGACTATCTCTTCATAAGTGCATGTAGATGGTTCAACTCATGAATTACCACGTTACAAATACCCATACCTCAATTCCAACAAACACAGCTGTAGAGTATTTCACTACTAACAAAATATGTCAGTGTGGCTTCTTAATTATTATAATAGCCACTGCAATATCAAAGGAGGTATACAGACACACTGACACAAGAGGGTGAAGGATATTTTACTGATGATACATTACTTGCCAGCAGTTTTGCATGAAAAGTACACTCAATAAGTAACTCAATAAATTAACGTTAAGCTAGCTTTTATTTGTCACAATACTACCAATGGTGATAAATGATATTTGTTTACGAACGGCTGCAACTTCACACAAAAGAGGTTTGTTTGTTTTAAGGTCTTTGTCTCTGCTTTGTGAAAACACTTTATAAAGTAAATATTTTATTAATAAGGTTATTATTAGCAGTAACTCTGTCAACTGCATGACATGAAAAGGGATGGTCATGTGATGAAAACATGGTGGTGCCCATGAGGGGGCGACCCGCTCCATCTACAATATAACCGTTTTTTTCTTCTTCTTCTTCTTTTTTTAGCACACTGATATTTTCATTTCAAAAAGTAATGTTCGGTCATTTTAACTGGCAACAAATTAATGTAATATTTAATCTGAAACATTAAAACAAAACGCTGGGTGTGTTCTCAGGGAGTTATGGAGTTTGTCAAATATGTCAAAGTAGTAAACATGACAAATCCGGTTAAGGATTAACAAAGAAGGGGCGAAGGGAGCGTAAAGAGCGCAAACGTTTCTGCGTAATTTCAAATAAAATCAAATAATCGCGCGTTTTCTAAGCATGACTGCTATAACAAGCGACCTTAATACAGGAAATACCGGTATAATACACGCTTCGGATCAATAATAGGTAATACGTATTAGGTTAACGTTAAATTCGTTTATAAAATCTCACACACCAATGCCTAGCTACTTACAACCATAACGCACTTGTGCAATTTTCCGCGTTAGCAGGCATATGCTGAACAGACCACATGAACATTCATACCACTTCCGTGGCGTGCATAAACGAAGGAGCGTTTCAGCTCAGGCTCGAAGACTAACGTTACACGTAGAAGCTCATTAAATACATCGTATGGCGTTTTAATGCATTGCTGCTAAATGTCTCGCAAGCCTCATACTGTAAATGGGAGCATATGCTCTCAAACGGCCTTGCTTACATTATGCAAGTCATTTTAACCAACAACGAGAACCGGTTTGAAACTGATAAGGTAGTACAGACTAAACGAGGCTGCTAGTTGTAGATCAAAACATGAGGAAGATATATACGTCCGTTATAGCTAAAATGGGGAGGGAAGTAATAAATAAGCGCGCGTATGAGTTTATTGCGTGAGAAAGTACTAGATAGTAAATGATTTAAAGCAAACATACGAGCCTTCAAACCCCCATAAATAAAATGATACATAAAAATTATTGCAAATACAACAGTTCCTGGTAATATGAGTTCAACTGGAAGCTCAGATAGGTTTGCAGGCTTAGGTTTATGTAACATAAATGCTGCTGCTGCTCGAGATCGTCCACTAACAAAGAAAAAGGAGGAACCTACCACGTGACAGGCGCGCGATCCGAGGGAATTTCGACAACTATTCCACCTATTTGGCTTCAATCGCACAATAATGTCACCAAAGCACGAAATAAGCCGTTTGGTCAAGCAGCCCCGCCGCCTTTGCCATATCCGTGTCCGCTTCGTGAAAAACAACCCGATTTCAGGAACCCTTTTCGTTATCGGCTCCGGAATCACGAAATGGTTGATACTAGACAACACCTTGTTGCTGCTGTCCCCTTCAGTGGATTATGGATAGCAAATGTATATTTTTTCTGTATATTATGAATCGATGTTTTGCTCAGATACGAGTAATTTTCATATACGCCTTTATTTACAGATTGGAGGTGGCATGGACCACCGGTTTCGAGATCATTTTCTCATCGTTGCAGGGAGAAACGCACGAAAGATGGCGCCTCGTTCGTCTCCCTTGGATTTGAGCCTGACAAATACAGATGCAGAGTGTGTAGCGACTAGCGAGAAGCCTGTAGGCGGGAGACGTTCTCACGCCCGCCGCTAGAGTGAACGCAGAACAGCTATTCACCGGCCGGCCACTAGAGGGGGACCGCGAACGCAAAAAAACATGTGGTATAACGTTACATATATTTCGCCAAGCTCAGCCGTCGTACCAAAAGAAAAGTATTCGAATAAATATTTTAAATAAATTAATTATTTTAAATATTATCTTTAGTTATTCTTTCTTGTTCTTATCCATAATTACAAAATTAATTATGCTCATTATTCTAGGTTAATGTCAAATTACTCACAACAGACTTCATGTAGGCATACTGCCTGTTCTTGACAGAGCTCCATAGCCATCTCTATATCATGTTATATAATACTGTCTTAGCTTCTTTTTTTCTTATTTCTAGGCACTGAAATTAGTTTATTACACTTTATTACTAATTTTAAAACCCATTAATATCAAAATTTTTTTTTTTTAAGAAAAAGCTTAATTTGACTTTTTTTTTTTTTTTTTTTTTTTTTTTAACATATTCATTTATTTATGTTTTCAAGAATTATAAATACAGCCAGGGGTTATAAAATTAAATTTTTTTTTAAAAAAAAATTTTATTTTTTTTTTTTTTTTTTTTTTTTTTTTTTTTTTATACATATCAGCAAATGTATTTATTTATGTTTTCAAGAATTATAAATACAGCCAGGGGTTACATTAGGATAAACAAAACATAATAATAATAACAAAAAGTAGAAATAAAGTCGCGCGTGTGTGTGTGTGTGTGTGTGTGTGTGTGTGTGTGTATATGTGTGTGTGTTATCTGCGATGTTGATAGTTTTCCTTTATTTTGTAGTTTGTGCTTGTTCCTACTGGCTCTTGTAAAGCTGCGCCATCTAGTGTTTGATTGTAGTCTTTCCTATATGCCCTATATTCGATTAAGTCAAAAATAAAGGAATAGTTAATAAATGAAAATGTTGCCGTATATTCACCAACCTGTTAACAATAAAATGTAAGACTAAAAAGGATATGGAAATTATATGGAATATGGAAAATACATATTTTAAACACACACACACACACACACACACACACACACACACACTCAGAGAGAGAGAGACTCTTAAATGGTTAGGATTTAAAAACATTAAAACATTAGTTTACAATCTTAACCCCTTGTTCACACTTAGAAATGAATATTTACAGCAGACTTGCTGGATCTTGATTTGCATTATAATGAAATAGAAACATTGCGGGTATCTTGTAAAATCATACCAGGAAACAACATGAAAATATATGCAGTATGTGCCTTTCAAAAAGGTACATTCTATTCTATTCTAATTTCGCCCAGGTCACCTTTACTATATCATTCTTGCCCTCTGACACTTTCTGCAGCCTGTTTCTCCTCCCTCTCTTCCTCCTCCTTCCCGCACAGACTGGGAAGTAATCCTATATATATATTAGTTTTTCACCCTGTACTTCTTTAAAGGCTCTTCTCAGCTCACTGACATTGTGTCACACAAACAAAGAAAAATGCCAGAAGAAGTTCCTGCCCAGTGCAAGGCTCCCAAAGATGAGCTGGACAAATGGTGAGTCATATTTCAGTAAGGACATAGTACATTAATGCAACATTGAATTTTGAATACTTTAAATATCTGGTGCTGTTGCATGCTTAATAGCTCAGCATGAATTTGTTTTTAGTTATGCACCATCATATCATGACAACTCTATGTACAGTATATAGGTTATGAGTAGTGGTTTGGGAATGAAACTATTTGAAAGGCTAGTTAAAATGTGTGTGTTGGATACTAAATGACAAGACTGAGCACATGGTGCTGGTGGGGGGAGCAGGTTTGGGAAGTGATGATGCAGGTGGAAAATTATCCATGTTAGCCATCATGTTACTAAGTTAAAGCATGTGGCTGGAGCACACATTCCCCTTGGTGCTTGCGTTTGATATCGACAGAGCTTTGGAGATACATATTACGATAGTTTCTGTCATTTTCCAGCATTGTAGGCTTTCACGCACAAATGATTAACCTCCATCTATAATTGTGAACAAAGCAAAGTGCTCTCTTTCTAGGTCAAAAGGTCAGAGGTCAATGCACTCACACAATGACACAATAATGTGAACTTTACGGTGAGTTGCACAAGTTGTGCCATTTACAAAAAAGCGCTATCTACTTTATGACTATTTCTCAACTGATTTAGTCAATAGCACTCATTGTAAATTGAGGTTATCATTTGCGGTGCATCACTTCTGGGTTGTTCGCTTACACATAAAATACAGCATTTGCCAGTTGCATTATATTGCATTATGTATTCAATTCATTAAGTAATCATTCAGAGTACATTTGAGATTACAAAATAAAATTAAACAAAGGCTTGAGTCTTTGCATCCTGAATATGCATGATTGCATACAAGTCAAAAAATAATGATAAACATTTCTCATATTTGCATGCAAAATTCAGAGCAATATGCCAAATTTAGCATGAACTTTAGTAATGTATATGTGTGATGTAAATATAGCCTGGTTTCAAATAGAGAGTGGAGGTGTGCTCACAGCTCACATTTCATCGCCTGTATTGCAATGTCTGCGTTATTTATGAGGGTAATAGTTGCTGTAACGTGCAAATCTGGTCAAGATCTTAAAATCACCTAGTGTGCAAGAATTATCCTTTTTATTCGATTTTAGCACTTGGACAGAGAGATATTTCAAACTAGCGCTCTCTGAAGAAAATCCAAAAATGAAAATGTGTTTAAAATGTACTCACCCTTAGGCCATACAAGATGTAGATGAGTTTGTTTGTTTATCAGCGCAGATTTGGAGAAATGTAGCCTTCCATCACTTGCTCTCCAATGGATGCTCTGCAGTGAATGGGTGCCGTCAGAATGAGAGTCCAAACAGCTGATAAAAACATCACAATAATCCGCATGAATCCAGGCTAAAATATGAGTCCTCTATCCATAATATTGCTTTCTCCAGTGAAAACGTTGTGAGAAATATGCACAGATAAAGTACTGTTTATAAGCCAAAGCAGTCCAAAACAGCTCTAAACAAATATGTGGGTGGGTATTGATGTGAGAGGACAACAGGGGATGGACTTTTTCACTGGAGGACGCGTGATTATGGACTTGTATTTTGGCCAGAAGCAACGGTTTTTGGTAAAAAGTTTGTTTCTCACAAACAGCTTTTCACTTCACAAGTTGTTAATTGAATGACTGGAGTGGTGTGGATTACTTGTGGATTATTGTGATGTTTTTATCAGCTGTTTGGACTCTCATTCTGACGGCACCCATTCACTGCAGAGGATCCATTGGTGAACAAGTAAAGTAATGCTATATTTCTCCAAATCTATTCAGATTAAGAAACAAACTCGTCTACATCTTGGATGACCTGAGGGTGAGCACATTTTTAACAACTTTGATTTTTGGGTGAGATATTCCTTCAATGAGGTCCTAAAGGTATAATAATTTCTTTAAAAATATACAGTTCGAAGTAGTTTTGGTTTGCTTATACCATGTCACACTGCAAGACTTCCCAAAGTATTTAATGCCAACTACCTTATCTTAAAAAAAGCATAACTTTGAAGGCTCTTTCATGTGATGACGTAACAACACCCTCTGACTTCAAAGAATGTGGCCCCTTTGATCTTGACATCCAAAAAATCAATGCACAGACACACTGCACAGCAGAATCATAATATCATAGGTGTACACTATTTCTTTGTTAGCACACTAAACGCACTGTTTATGTGTCCAGTGTTCAGGGGAAGGGTGCAGAGGGCTGTAAGGAGCTGCTGGAAGCTTTTGAGGCCTGTGTGAAGGGGACCACGGCAGCCTCATGAGGGGACATGGATTTACATTTAAATATCAAATACTCTTCTACCTGATTTATTCCTAATTTTGTTATGTTTTTTCATTGTGACTTTTATTCTGTTTGAAATGTATCTGCAGTTTAATGTAGCACAGTTTACGGAGCGTTTCATTACAGTATTGTGGAGCGATTGTTTGTACATTTGTCTTCTGTCTGGATGAATGCATTGATTTGTTGATTCTGATTATTTTTACTGTTATTTTTAACTTAGGTCCTTCCTTTCTGGGTCCTCCAGTGCCCTTGCATTCCCTCACATTGCACTGGACTAAACCATTTTATGGACAGTGAAAGGGGTGCAAGAGCTGGAAAGCAGTGGAATAGTTTATTTTGATCCTGGGAAGTTGTTGTCCTCGTTGGTGTCCCTCATGTTTACTGTGTTATTTGTAACAGTGGAAGAAAGAAGAACCCAGTTTTATTATTATTATTATTATTTTCCAGATTTCACACTGTAATAAAACAGTGCATTTCATTTGATTTTGAATAAATTACTATCAATAACCATGACAATTAAGAGGCAGCCTATACATAACTGTGTTCACTAAATAACTGACACTAAATAGCTTCATAATATTTAATTGCATGCAATGGTTGATTGACCTTTAACTGCAGTGGTTAACATTGGCAGTGCTGCTCAAGTGGTTTCCTGAAAGCGGGCCTGTAAACACAGCAACTGACTGTCAGCACCATCTATTGAAGAAATTCTGATGGTGTTGACAAAACCATTTTCATACTTTTCATCCCATGTTAATCATGCATGCATGTCATGTAGGTTTTATAGTATCGCTAGCAAGGGCCTATATAAGATTAGAAAAGGGTTCACAGAATTGTTGTATTGGGGGTTATAGGCACAATGATGCAAATGAATAATAATAATTATTATTGTTAATATAAAAACTCATATTCATATAAAAATATTTGCAGTTTGTATCACGGTTGTGACAGAAAATAAGCACAATGACATAAAACAACAACAATATACAATAAAAATCATTAAGATACAGATAAAAAGGATTAACTCATACCAGCCTGTGTGTGAACTCGTAAATTATTAACACTTTGTTGAACTGGTCAAGTATTAAAACTTTGATGTTGTTTTTTATTTAGATATTTTATTTGTGTTGTTAATTTTTTTTTTTTTATGTTGACCAAAAGACATGAACGCTTAAAGTAAAAGATACATTTAAAAATGATTATAATAAAATAAAATAATATTTTTCCCATGACGTAAACAATTTGGATACACACGGTGTTTTTTTGTTGTTGTTTTTTTTTAAATGTATTTGTTTGTTTGTTTATTTATTTCCGAGTTCTACGTATTTGGTACTTGAAGATGCTTTTCATTCGGTGCCATATATATATCACTTATATTTCACAAACACAGTTAGGAGGAGTTTCTAAATGGTGTTTTTGTCATGAGGTGATGTCCAGCTGGTAGATACATCTAGAAGCAGGAGCTTACTAACAGGACCTGGCTTTCTGTAATGACATGTACTGGGAACGAAAAGTCTGATCGATTGAGAAGGGTGACTTTGATTGGCAAAGCTATGGTTATTTTACATCTAGTTAAACTAAATGAAAATGATACATGTTGATTAAAAAATTTGATTTAAAATATTTTAATTTCAGTTAACATTTATTTTATTATTTTATTTTACTTTTTAAGTAACAAAAATGTTTTTTTTATGGTTTTATTTAACTATAATAAACCTGCCATATTCATAATGCGTGTGGTTTATAATGCTGCTTGCTTGCTTTATTGTACTTCAAGCTGCATGCATTGCGATATGAAATGGATAATTCTGATACTGCATGATGATTGATCAATACAGTTTTCCAGCTGTGTTAAAGTACACAATACACATTATATGAACACTAAAGCCACACTTAAAAATTAATGAATGCCATTGAATTAGATGGCAAAATATCATATGCAGCTACCATATATCACTAGGCATTTTTTTACAGATGGAAGTTGATAAATTAATTTGTTAAATAATGTAAAAACATTTTGGCTTGACAAGTTTTACTGTTTTTACTGTATCTACTATTTACTGTTAACATGTTTTAGCACTGCTATATTCTTTTAGCATTTGGCTAATGTTAATTTAACATGTTCCTACGATGTTTTAGCACATTGTTTACATGTTTTATCACATTGCTAGAATGTTATTTGCATGGTTTAAGTATGTTTTGTCACCTTGTAAGTTTTAACATTTAGGCGTTGTTGACATTTAGCATGAAGCTCGCATGTTTTACTTTATTTCTAGCATGATTTAGTATGTTGCTTGCATGTTTTTATATATTGCTACCATGTTTCATCACGTTGCTAGCACATTTTAACTTGTTGCTAGCAGATTTGAGCACTTTCAGCATGATGTGTACATTAATGAGGAAAAAAAATTAACTTAAATGATTTTAGCAAATGGCTGCAATATAACAAAGAGTGAAAAATTTAAGGGGGTCTGAATACTTTCCGTACCCACTGTATTGTAGCATGTTTTAACACCTTAGTTTTACCATTTTGTTAAGTGTTGTTAAAAATTTTTACCATGATGATAGCATTATCTAGTATGTTGCTAGCATGTTTCTACCATGTTTCATCTCATTTTTAGCACATTTTATACTGTTGCTAGCATGGTTTAACACTTAGCTAGCAGGTTTTTGCATGTCCCAACATGTTTTAACACTGCTAACCTGTTTTCACATTGTATTATACATTGCTAACATTTTTAACATGAAGCTAGCCAGTTAACTTGTTGCTAGCATGTTTTTTTATTAGGTTTTTCTATATTGCTACCAGTTTTCATCACATTGCTAGCACATTTTATCTTATTGCTAGCATGTTTTAGCACTTATCTAACAATAGCATGTTCCTAGCATATTGTAACATGTTCTAGCATGTTTTATCACCTTGTCAGTTTTAACATTTTGTTAAGTGCTGTTAACATTTTTAGCATGAGGCTAGTGTGATTTAGTATATTGCTAGCATGTTTACATTGCTACCATGTTTCATCTTGTTCCTAGCACATTTTATCTTGTTGCTAGCATGTTTTAACACGTAGCTAGCACGTTTTAACATGTGCATGTTTTAACATGCTTCTAGGATGTTTTAGCACTTAATCTAACAAGTTTTAGCATGCCCTAACATGTTTTAGCGCTGCTAGCATGTTTTAGCATTGTATTAGGTGCTAGCATGATTAGGCTTGTCCTAGCAATTTTAGCATGTTGATAGCATGTTTTAGCACACAAGTCGGAACAGCCTAAAGGTCTGGTGGTCAAAGCTTGAAAGCTCTAGGTTGCATACATTTTTAGTAATTTAGTCTCTAAAGAAGAAGAAGCTTGAATAGTAGATAAGTAGATTAGTATACTGACTTGTCAAACCAACATAATATGCACAACTTACTACAACTTCCAATTCTGTATTGCTTAATTATATTTTCAGTTTCATTTAACCTCTTAAGCTCAGGGGCATATTTTTTTTATTTTCGCCTAAATGTGACATACCCAAATGTTAAAACAGCTATGTTATTTTAAACAAACTATACTCTCTCACACCCTTCCATACTCTGTTTTCCCAAACTATTTGCAGATCTCCTCATTATGCATGTCCAGAGGTTATCAGGGTAGGTCCAAAAAGTAACCTCTATGTTTTAGAGCATCATTCTGTCTGAAAGTGAACCATTTACCATATTACTACCTTTGGCTTCTACTTTAGGGTGAGAAATATGATGGTCGACGGGCTGATGTATGGAGCTGTGGAGTCATACTCTTCGCACTGCTAGTGGTGAGGAAATCACTCTCTCAGAGAGCATTATACTTTCCCCCACTTATCACTTATTAGCCTACTCTTTTTTAGCTCACAGCAAATAACTGAAACACACCTTGCTTGTCACTACCATCTGTGTCTTTGTATCTGGGACTTTCTGTCCGCTGTCCTCAGGGCGCGCTGCCCTTCGACCATGATAACCTGCGGCAGCTGCTGGAGAAGGTGAAGAGTGGAGTGTTCCACATGCCCCATTTCATCCCACCCGACTGCCAGGCTCTGCTGCGGGGCATGATCGAGGTCAATCCTGAACAAAGACTCACGGTGAGGGAGTACTGTGATTAAGCATCAAGCGCACTGTGGTGGTTCGATAACTATAAACATGTCCAAATTTAATTAACTTAAAGGGGTCATATGATGCGATTTCAATTTTTCCTTTCTCTTTGGAGTGTTACAAGCTCTTGGTGCATAAAGAAGATCTGTAAAGTTGCAAAGACTAAAGTCTCAAATCCAAAGAGATATTCTTTATAAAAGTAAGGAGTCAACCACGCCTACCTAAAACGGCTCGTTCTAACACACCCCACATGTCTACGTCACGATGTGAGAAGATTTGCATAACGCCGCCCAAACGTTCACGCAAAGAAAGAAGGCGTAACTTAAAAATATTTGGCTGCACAACTGTTGATAATTCTAATAATAAATCAGCATATTAGAATGATTTCTGAAGATCA
>NW_015647124.1:1666669-1677509 GCF_001515625.1 Sinocyclocheilus rhinocerous
TTTTTAGACCGATGAGCTTTGTAAAAATCGACGTGTTTCAGAAAGGCGGGGCATAGAGGAGAAACAATAATGTACAGTATGTGGAAAATATTGTGTTTTTTGAACCTTAAACCGCATAAACACATTTCATTACACCAAATACACAAAATAATGTTCTTTTTAGCAGCATCATATGACCCCTTTAATAGAAGTTTTATGGATTTACTTTAGGTCTATGTTTATTACTTTTGAAACCATCTCTGTTTAAAACTTTGTACGATTGTATGGTTTTTGAAAGAAGTCTCATGCAAAAGAACGGTTTTCTAGTTGAATATAATTTCAAATGCTCTGTCAGAGAGCATTATACTTTCCCCCACTTAGTCAAGTTCTGCCTTAAAACAAAAAACAAGTGCTACAAATTAATAAAAAGAACACAAATTACAAAAAAGCACTTCATCTACAAATCATTAAATACCATTCAGTGTAATGATTTGTAGATTACATTTAATAGATTGGTTTGTAACAGGTATCTGTATGCATGTTTGATCTGAGGTCTTGCTGCATTTACACTGCTTTGATCTGCGTTTTGATCAGTCGGTTCAACTGATTCAGAATTGCGAAAAGCTTAATTTCTCCCATCACTAATCTTATAGCATTATAGCGCCACCTGCCTGTGAACAGACTCTACTAATCACACCATCTGTTGTCCTTCTGCAGCTAGAGGCCATCCAGAAACATGCCTGGTATCAGTAAGTACTGGTTGTTTATATTGATTATCACTGCAGTCAATCTACAAAGTTTGAGTGAGAGCAGCATATTATGTGTGTGTTTATGGCTGCATTTCATAAATAGAACTGTATTTATACTGAAATGTTATGAAATGATTTCAGCTTGCGTCTTTCATAACAGGCAAGATCGCAGATGATTTGTGCAAGCAGCTCAAGTTCTTATGTGTGTTTGTTTGTGTGTGATGAAGAGCTGGACGCAATGAGCTGTGTCTGGAGCTGCCGCCCCCAAGGCGCGTGAGCATGGGACGGGTCATGTCTCTGACAGAGCTGGACCCAGATGTGCTGGACAGCATGTATTCTCTGGGCTGTTTCAGGGACCGGGTTAAACTGACCCAAGACCTGCAGTGTGAAGAGTGAGTGTAACATCAGCACTTTTGCAGCATTTCTATTCAGAAAATGTAAAAATTGAGGTAATCTTTAACCCTGTAAAGCCTGACATATGAAATAATAGTCAGGAAAACCTTCTTTTTTTTTCTTTTTTTTTTTAATTGAACAGTGTATTGAACCTTATATATATGTTATCGTTGAATATCATATTTGATAAATCAGGTTTTTATGGCTCATAGGAGAATATGGAGCTCATACTCAGAGGAAAAAAACTCCTACATTTTATTTAGGGGCCCAAACTGATCCAAAGTATGCAATTGCTGATATTTATATGGCCAAAAAGTAAAATTAAATTCTGATAGCTTGTGATATACGTCAATTAGATCTTTATAACAGTATAGCAGACATCTTGCATATAAATATCAGTTGTCACTCTATATTTCCCAATAATATGTCTTAGTAGATGATATTTAAATGGTTAGTTTTATGCTGAATTTTATTGTGGGGGGAAAGCATATAATGCAAAGCAATACAGTGATGACTGAGAGATGAACAAATAAACAAACACCTGATAGATTATATTTGCTACTGATATTTTAACATAATTTTTCTAAAAAAAAAAAAAAATGTTTGGATAATCAAGTAATCCTAAATTGCTTCAGTCCAAGTGTTAATTTTGAAATATTACTAAAATATATATATATATATATATATATAAAAATATTCTTATGTTTACTTAGCCTTATGTCTAAATCAGTTATGTTCCAAATTTGAAGTTGATATAAAAAAATTGAGGTTCCTGAGAGATTTTATTTAGGGCGTTATACCACAAACAGCCACCGGGTGCCATCAAAACTCCATTGAATTTTTTTAATGCATTTTTCTGTCACAAATGTCCGCAAACGTTTTCCTCTTTTGTTTTTTTATCCGCCATCTCTATCTTTCTGTCGCTCGGCTCGGCTAATGTCCGTCCCATGCACTGAAAGCTCTCTCCTCCACATCATGAGTAGACACGCCCCTTATTGCTGATTGGCTACAAGTTTGTTTTGCAATTCGGCCCGAATCAGTTTTCTAAAGTGTTTTTGAAAAATCACTTACTCTGCCTTTAAATGATGTGTATGTGACAGAGAAAAAAGACAACGAAAAAAAGAGCACCAACAGGCCCACTGGTGGCTCTTAAGAGGTTAAAAGTGTATAGATTTGATCAGTTATATATTTCCTGGTAACTGAACTCACAACCTTGCTGTTGCTAGTGTTGCTATACTCTACTGTTTGATCTACATGCACACTACTCTGTGTTTTGTATTTCTATATAGACCCTCCACGGAAGCGTGTAGACTCACCCATGTTGACCCGTCACGGCCGCTGCCGGCCAGAGAGGAAGAGTCTGGAGGTGCTGAGTGTGACGGAGCAGGGCTCTCCCACACCCCCGCGCAGAGCGCTGGACACCTCCTCGCACAGCCAAAGGTACACATGCAGTCATAAATTCCATTTCATATATGGAACTTTGTAAATATTGATTTAGCACTACTGACTCTTGACTGCCACACTCCTGCATAGATCTCGATCTGTAAGTGGAGCATCAACGGGCCTCTCGTCTAGTCCTCTAAGTAGTCCCAGGGTAAGTATCTGTCTGCTAACCTTTTTTTTCTACTAAAGAGATGAGTCACTCAGCAGCAGTGTTGTCAAAAATAAAGATTTTTTTGATCGAGAAATGTTTGAATACTCATTTTCCCGCAGTATTGATAGACCAATACCAGCTACAATTTCTTACTCTCTCTTCTCTCCGACAGTGATTTGACACTCACCGCAGTGTGTATTTTAAATAAATAAGTATATAGTCTGTTGTGCTGCGTTAAGAGTGAAACACAGCACTGTGTTCATTTACACACGAGCATCTCACGTCTTCAGCGTCTCAGAGCAGCTTGGTTTACAGTAAATGCAGCAAACTCCATCTCTGCATGTGCAATGTGTGCCACTTTGATTTTTACCATTTGCATAATTTCCAGCATTTTTGTGGACTGATAATTACATCATTTTACTGGAATTGTAACGAGAAGTGTTTGTAAACCTGTTGTCACAGAAGTTTAAATGGCTTCCCTCAATTCCACCAAAACCAAGCCTGATAGTTTGCCTCATGCAAGTGAAGATATTAAAACATAAATATTGTAATTTCACTGCAGTGTACAGTTAAATAATTAATATAATTCTTATGAAATATTAAATTTTTATTTACAAAGTTGTTTAGTTAATGTTAGTTAACTAATGATACCTTATTGTAAAATGTTACCAAAATTTGCATTTTTAGATGAATGTCTTCATTTGGAACTTTTGTTAGTTATTTTTCCAAAAGCATTTCTTATATCTTTGTTATTACTCAAACATACTAGACTGAGTTAACATGAACATGCACATCATTCAGTCTTAGACCCAAAGTATACTTCATTTTTGTGTGCGTACACTAGTGTATGCATACAGTTAAACGCGTAGCCTTTCAAAGTATACTCCATTTGATAGCGTGCAGGGACACAGGTGGTCGACACATGGACTTTAGAAAGTTTCTTAATATCCAGCATCCACGCTATTTTTCTCCAGAAGTTATTAGCGATAAAAATATCTTTGTACTCTTTTAAACTAATGTAAACATAGTATCTAATAACTCTCTCACACAAGCGCTTGTCAATGCAAGCGTCTATTGTTGCGGTATTTTGTTGTTGTTGTTCTGTCTCTTTAGTTCCATTTTCTACTGTGAAATAATGGCCCGGGCCAGTGTTGCCACCTTGTGGAACAACTGATTAGTGCAAAACGAGGGAGGAAGTGTGGGCGTGGGCTCACTCTCCTTGACCCCACCCTCTAGTCCAGGGGGAGGCGGCAGCATGGCGGCAAGTAGCTCCGCCCACTGGAGGACACGCCTCAACTCATTGAAGAACAACCTGTTGGGGTCGCCGCGGTTCCACCGCCGCAAGATGCAGGGTGGGCCCCGATATCTTTCCTTTTCAGAATTTAATCAAATAGAGAAGGAGTTTTCAAACGTTTTGATGCCGTAGACCCATTTTTGATGTGATAAATAAGAATATTATATGGAATATATTTACCTTCTATTAAGCTGACACTGTGTCATTGTTGTACTATTAGAGTACTAATTCTATTATTAGAGTACTTTCAGATGTATTCACTTGAACAAAAACATAAAACTGTGGCTGTCAATAGAATAAAATAATTTATTACATGATTGCTCCCATTATATATGACATTGGAAACCAGAATGAAACATAATAATCAAAGTAATTTATTTATTACAAATGTATTTCATTTTCTCTGAACTTTTATGCAGGTCCCTTTGCAGCCAGGGTTATTATTAACAAAAATTAAAACTAAAATAAAACCATAAAAAAACATTTTGGTTGCTTGAAATTAAATAATATATATTATATGTATATTATATATTATATGTTGGTCTTATATTTCATTTCAGCTAGTTGCCAATGTAACATTTCTAGTTGAAGTTGAAGTACTAAAATAACTAATAAATAAAAATGTATAAATACTATATAGACATAAATAATACAACACACAACAAAATTACTCAAACTTTAACAAAAATTTTAAAAAAGAATAAAAAAATAAAATGTAATAAAAAAAAATAAATAAATAAAAAATATATATATATGTATATATATAAACACTATAATAGTATATTAGACTAAAATAATACAGTTTGCGGCCCTTTGGGGCTCCCTGTATCTCAGTTTGAAAACCTCTGAAATATAAAATTGTCAAATAATTGAATTTAATCAATGTCAGGTTGTATTCAATCTATGTTTCATTCTTACTCTTACCTTCCCAACAGTGCCAACCTCAGAAGACATGTCCAGTTTAACACCAGAATCAAGCCCAGAGTAAGAAACGATTGTCAACCCAAATAATCATCTGGAAAAATCATCTGCAAAGCACTGCATTCTTTTTTTTTAAAGGACTTACTGTATGTTGTACATTTTTATATTACATTAATTTATTCCCTGAGTTTTTTTTTTCTCCTCCAAAAACAGTAATAATTTACCCTTTCATTTTTGAGAGTTTTTGCTACTGTGCCTTTAAGTAACACCCAATTTGCATGTGAAAAAATAAACAATTCGATTCACTTGAATTCTAAATAATAAATGTTGCAAAAACAGCCCTTCAGTGTTTAACAGATCCTAAAAATTAGATGTTCCAGATGACAATGCTCATAGACGTCATGGCAACTAGCATGTGCTATTTAGGGAAATATATTAATGATAATGATCTCCAGCTTTTAATTCTTCAGTGTGCTGCATCATTGTGATGAGTCTTACAGATTATCTGAGTGTCTGTCTGTGTTTGTGGTCCGACAGGCTGGCTAAAAGGTCCTGGTTTGGGAATTTCATCAGTCTGGAGAAAGAAGAGCAGATTTTTTTGGTCATCAGAGACAAACCTCTTAGTTCCATTAAAGCGGATATCGTCCATGCCTTCCTTCCTGTGAGTCTAGCAGCTGATCTGTGCAGCTCTCTGTTGATTAAGCATTTTAATAAACTAAATGGATCGCATATACACTACCGTTCCGAAGTTTGGGGTCAGTGAGATTTTTTAATGTTATGAAAGTCTCTTATGCTCACCAATGCTTTATTTGATCAAAGATAAAGTAAAAACAGTAATATTGTGTAATATTATTACAGTTCAAAATAACTGTATTCTATGTCAATGTCATTTATTTATAATGTTACACTTTTAAGACGTTATGTCGAGTTGAAAGCTGTTCAGCTTTTTAAATATCTATAAAATATTATATAATTTTACAAAAATAACTCAAATATTTTACTGGTTTGTCACACTATTGTGCCATGTAGATAAAGAAATAGCCTGAAAACAACTGTATTCTGCAACTCTTGTGTAATATTATTACAGTTCAAAATAACTGTATTCTATGTCAATGTCATTTATAATGTAATCTACACTTTTAAGACGTTATGTCGAGTTGAAAGCTGTTCAGCTTTTTAAATATCTATAAAATATTATATCATTTTACAAAAATAACTCAAATATTTTACTGGTTTGTCACACTATTGTGCAATGTAGATAAAGAAATAGCCTGAAAACAACTGTATTCTGCAACTCAAATAATCGAATACAGCCCCCATAATGTCACGGTCCAGGTGTGTGGAGGCAGGCAGGATGACGAGGACGACAAGGATTCAAATAAGGATATTTAATATAGAGACAACAAGGCAGATTCGGGTAGATGAGACACACACTCGGGGTAACATTCACAATAACCGACAGGTTTGTCACACTATTGTGCCATGTAGATAAAGAAATAGCCTGAAAACAACTGTATTCTGCAACTCGAATAATCGAATACAGCCCCCATAAATTGTGACCAAATTGACCCATAATAAGTGAACATGACAGCTCTGTTCAAAGGAGAACAGCAATAATGTATACAGCAGTTAAGGAAGAGTTCTTTCTCTCTTGCGTTTGTCTTCAGATTCCCTCCCTCAGTCACAGTGTAATCTCTCAGACGAGTTTCCGAGCAGAGTATAAGTCTTCTGGAGGTCCGTCTGTCTTCCAGAAACCCGTCAAATTCCAGGTAGACATTTCCTTTTCTGAGGGGGAAAGAGAGCGAGAGCGGGAGAGAGACAGGGATGGACAGAAGGATTACGGAATCTACAGTGTAACTTTTAGCCTCATATCAGGTGAGAAGTATTACTATCTGTTGTAAATGATTTTGGTTATTATTTATTTACCCACTTACATTAAAGTGTATCAGAGCTTTTAATTTATAGTACAGAAACAAAACAAAACATGAAATGAAATAGTGTTTAAATCACTCAATTTTACATTGTCCAGCAGTGACACCAGCAAATAAAGTTTCATAGGGAGGCATCATCTCTTTTGCCTCCATTGAGCTTGATGCAAATAGGCAAACAACAACAAACAGTATTAAAAAATATGCTTATTACTTACATGGAGCATTTATATGGATTTCATTTTTAGTGTATCGTAGCAGAATTTTTAAGCAATTTTCAATATTATAAAAATATTTTAAAATATTCACAAGAGTTAGATTTTTTTAAAGTAGCATTATATAAACTATTATATAAATGTTGTAGCAAGACCATATAAAATGGTGTTCCATTAGCCTTCAATATTGTAATAATTTCCATTACAATTAAATGAAATAGAACATTTAAATTAGACTAAACACTTATTACTTTTAAACTTGGTCTATTTTAATGCTTTTTTTTTTTTACAGTGAACAGTACTAATATTTTCTAAAAATATTTTAAAATGTTCATGAGACTTTGATTTTAATAAAAAGTGTGATTATATAAATTATTATAGAAAAGTTATAGTTAAAGTTATATTGACCTTAACCATGAAAATTAAATAAATTAAACATACATTGTCTATTTAAATGGATTGATTTTTTTACAGTGAGCAATCTTTTAGGCTACGTTTACACGACAACGATGTAGTCAAAAACGGAAAAGTTTTTCCCTTGCGATTTTAAAACGATTTGCGTTTACACACATCCGCGAAAACGGCCAAAAACGCTGTATTACGTATGCCAGGCCAGTAGTTGGCGCTGTCACCTTGTTAGTAAACAGTACCTGTAGGGAAGTAAAGATTATATGATGTATAATATGATGCGTCTCCGCTGTTGGTTGTAATATTGGTGAAGTAAATCCACACTTTGCTGAAGAAGCGTTAGCAAACTCTTAAACAGCAACAACAATACCATGTATTCCGCCATTGTTGTGTATATTTGTTCCATAGACTGTATAAAAACATGGACGTAGTGTCCGTGACGTCACCCGTAGATTTCCGAAGAGCGTTTTTGAAGCTCAAAAGTGGGCAGAGGCGGCCGTCGCCATCTTGGAAGCGCGTCACTCCCGGATAATCGAAAATGGGCAAAGAGGCGGGAGCAGGTTGCTGAAGCCACGCCCACCTAGCTCGACGGTGGTGACAGCAGCGGCAATCCACCTGTCACTCAAGTGGCCACGCCCTTCATTATGCAGAACTGTAAGGCTTAAAATAATTTAAATGGATGAGTTATAAAAAAAACTCACCCCCCTCACAGTTGTCATGAAGGGCAAAATTAGCTATATAGACCAAAACCACTTTTTGAACCAGGCTGTAAACATGTTTTTTTCTGCGGTAAAGTTGGGCATTTTAACATGTGGAGTCTATGGGATTGACTCCCTTTTGCAGCCAGCCTCTAGCGGCCAGTTGATGAATTACAGTTTAAGTCACTTCCTTGTTGGCTTCACGAGAGAGAGGGGGAGGTTGCCGCTTGATTTGTTCGCGCTTGCCTTTAAAATCGACACGTATTGCGCATGTCTACATACGTAACACGTACTACGCACGCGCATGACGTCACTGTTTTCAAAGATTCCCGTTTTGGGTGTTTACACGGAAACGATAACGGTGGCATTTTCAAAAACTTGCACTTTGAAACCCGTTTTCAAAAAAAATCAGTTTTCAGTCCCCAAACTGCCGTTGTCATGTAAACGAACAGGCAAAACGCATAAAACGTTTCCCGTTTTTGGCTGAAAACGTTGTCGTGTAAACGGCCCTTTAGATATTTTCTAGAAAATATTTAAAAAATCATGAAACTTGATTGTTGTATGATTATATAAATTATTATATAAATAAAGGGGATTTTGCTGGTCCACTACACACCACTGAATTTATACGAGTATATGTGTGTGAATTTTATTTTTTAGGTCCAAGTCGCAGATTTAGACGAGTTGTTGAAACGATTCAAGCCCAGTTGCTCAGTGCTCATGATCAGCCCATGGTGCACACTCTTTCAGGTAAGACCGGACGCATATCATGAATTATTCCAGCATGTTTCCACTCTTCCACAGCCTTTTTTTGCTCTACGCTAGATGAGAAGAACAGTCGCCCTCCTAGAACACCAACTAGACAGAACTCCCGGCGCTCAGAAGGCGGAGCCGACCGCTGCGAGTGGGTGGAGCGTGGAGAGGGCGGGGTTTTACTCCAGCGCAGGGGGTCGGGAAGAGAAAGAACCCGCCTACTTTCCTCCAGTGGAACACAGTCACAGCCCTGAGCTAGAAATATTGTGAATAATCAGCAATCCATCAACATATGAGCCATGATATGAGACTAAACTACTCAAACGTTCCTTCTCCCCTTGTCACCTCAGAACAGCATGATGGTAAAATGTGTTTTTAAAGGAGCTTTTTGAAAGTCTAATGAAACCAAATACTGATACACATTGTGCAAGAACATGGGATGCAACGAAGCAAGAACTGTCTCCATTGTACGATAATACAACATAAACTTCTGGGATCCGAGGAACACCTCCAAACTTTCTTCTGAAACTTATTTAATTTGTCATCCTGGACAGTGCTTTGATTTATGCTGTATTTTCTCATGTGATTTGGATGTAATGTGCAAAACTTGAGTTTATAATGACATTCATGAAACGAAAGGTTTCAGTTGGGGGTAGCACACCATCTGTTCCTTACAGGCCTGGTCTCCGTTTCAGCAATCGAGTAATTATAGCAACAGAGACGTCCAATTTAGTCAGAATTTTTATCCTCCAAATCATGTTTTAAAGAAAATACGTAGAGATCCAGATCCAGAAGCTATTAGCACCAAGAGTCTGCTCAGACGTATGCAATAAAAATCAATAAGCTACAAAAGATTCAGTTTAACAAAGCTGCACATGCTGAATCTTTTAAAACATGATTACCTCCTTGAGCGGACAGACTCATGATGATTTTATGACCGTAAATAAATTGCTCACCAGCCCTGCGTCATTATCTATAGATAACTTCATTTTCACTCTCCATAGAAATGCTGCATGCTAAATAACGTCGAGCTTCAACCCCAATAACTGATTGTGATTGTAAAACATTTCTGCGTGCGTTTACACATCTAAATCTGTCCTCGATTCACCCTTTTGGCAGCTCAAATGGACGAGAGCGTCTGACTAACGAAGGATTCCCATGACTGTTGTCCCCAACAAGAGTTCAAATACAAAGTTTCCCTTTTAGGCCATGTCCA
The DNA here is from genome assembly GCF_001515625.1 of Sinocyclocheilus rhinocerous. NCBI lineage: Eukaryota > Metazoa > Chordata > Actinopteri > Cypriniformes > Cyprinidae > Sinocyclocheilus > Sinocyclocheilus rhinocerous. The sequence continues at coordinate 1,676,818 of NW_015647124.1, forward strand.
CACGTACACGGGCATTTTTATATTTCTTCTTGAGTTTCTTGAGTTTTTCCTTCCGTTTTTAAAAAAATCTCTGTCCACATGAAAACGCAAACGCATGCTATGAAGCACTGTCAAGAGCATGCCAAACCAACAGGTGGCGATATAATCTCAACCGTAAAGCCATGTTGGCCAATCAGAAGCCTGAAAAAGTTTCCAGTAGACGGAGATAACAGCGCAGGCTCCGACGTCACAAGCCAAAAACTCCAGTTTCGCTGTCTACACGATAACACTGCAACCGGAGTTTTTTTAATTTTCACCCTGGCAGGCGTTTTAAAAAATGTTCGGTTTCAGTGACCTGGTGCTGCGTTTGCGTGTGGACGAACGGCCAAACCGCGTAGAAAAAGCTGCGGTTTTAAAAATGTAAAATTTAAAAAAATAACCGCGTTCATGTGGACAGGGCCTTAGGGGCTGTTTACACGACAACGTTTTCAGCCAAAAATGGGAAACTTTTTATGCGTTTTGCCTGTTCGTTTACACGATAACGGCGTTTTGGGGACTGAAAACGCATATTTTTGAAAACGGGTTTTAAAGTGCAAGTTTTTGAAAATGCCACCGTTATCGTTTCCGTGTAAACACCCAATACGGGAATCTTTGAAAACGGTGACGTCATGCGCGTGCGTAGTACGTGTTAGGTATGTAGACATGCGCAGTAC
>NW_015647124.1:1679335-1683492 GCF_001515625.1 Sinocyclocheilus rhinocerous
TGCTGCTCAAGAGTTTGCTAATGCTTCTTCAGCAAAGTGTGGATTTACTTCACCAATATTACAACCAACAGCGAAGACGCATCATATCAAAGTCCCTTTAAGGGTATTCTATAGTCTTTGATCATATACAACATATAATCGTCACTTCCCTACAGGTCCTGTTTACTAACAAGGTGACAGCGCCAACTACTGGCCTGGCATACGTAATACAGCGTTTTTGTCCGTTTTCGCGGATATGTGTAAACGCGAATCGTTTTGAAAACGTTGACGTGTACACGTAAAACTTTTTAAAAATGCAAGGGAAAAACTTTTCCGTTTTTGACTACATCGTTGTCGTGTAAACGTAGCCCAAGTTGCCAAAGGGAACGAGAATCTTTCCAAAATGTGAAAGGATGTTTGTCCCGATTCTCTGTTGCTGCAAGACTTTTGGTTGAAGCCAACCAAGTGAATGTCGTTGACTATTTTATTTGCGAATTTTAATTTATTGAAAATAATTTATTTGTATATTACTCCTTGTGATTGAAAAAAAAAGGCCATTAGGTGTACATATCCATGTTTAAGAAAGAATGGAATGTCTGAGGTATAAAACAATACATATTTTGGGGGAACTGCAAAATAATCTATGGTAAAGGTCACTTTTCTTTTAGACAAGCAAACATGTGCTTTTGACTCGTGTCTTAAATATATTTTGAATTTAAATCGATAAATATATATATAAAAAATACTCTTTAAAGATGTGTAAATTTTGTGTCCCTAGCATCACTGAATTAAAATGCAAAAATAATTACAAGATTTCCTGAACCCTCCCCCTCATCTGCCAGTCAAACAGATAGCCACGCCCCAAACTCACACAATTGGTTGAGCCAAAGTTGCTTTTTAATTCAAATTTTCCCTACATACACTCTTGGTTCTTGGTTCTTCATGTTTTTTTTTAGCATTTATGGTTCCATGAAGAATTTTCAACATCCATGGAATCATTCCATTCCACAAAAGGTTCTTTAGACTATTAAAAAAAAATGTTTTTCACACTAAGAAAAAAAAATGGTTCTTTTAAGAACAGTGTACTGATAGGTTCTTTGAGGAACCAAAAACTAAATCAACTATGGCATCACAGCAAAAATCCCCTTTATTTTTTAAGAATAAAGCTGGGATAGAAGAAAGTATATCAAATTCCCCCCAAAAATCACACACTTCACCTTTAAGAAGAAAACAGCATCATAGAAAAGAACTCTCCCTTGCTTGTACGCCTGCACACAGTATTATGGTAATGACAGCAAAAGAAAGACTTCCTCTGGACATTATCTGATGAGGAAAATATGCTGTTCCTTGCGACCTAAAGAGGAAACTGAAAATTGAATGGTATTTGAAACAAAATGAGCCATTGTCTAGGCCACGGACCTTGCTCGCACCATCACGAAATATGTACATTCACAACAATTTGTCTTCAATTATGATTATGATACAGTACAAAATATGAAATTGGTCTCTTTGTACAGCACTGCTTTGTCATTGGGCTTCCGTGCAGCGGTTATGCAACTGATCCAGCATAATATATCTGAAAGAGGGACACTCTCTCTGTATAAATGGCTTTTCTGCCCAACAGTTGTCACGAATCTTGTAAATGTGATCCAATTGTGTGTGTCTCTGTGAATTTTAAGTTGTCTGTGTGTCAGCTCACTCTCTTTTCCATTTATTTATTGTATGGAAATCAGTTGGGACTAAAAGGCTCATTATATCATGTGACAGATGTACCATCATATCTTATCATATCTATAATATACATACAGTCTAAGCAAGGTATGCAGTTTTGGGGAAGCAAATCGTGATCATTAAAAACTGACCAGTCCAAATCTAAGGAAATCACTCTCCATTTATGCTGAAAAAAACGAATAGCATTATGCGTATTATATTTTTGCATCAGGTAATGGTTCAAATATGGATGTGAACAACTATTTGAACATATCATAACTTGTATTGTCTTAGCTGGCTATCAGTTGGTTAACATCAGTATATGTATTTTTAGAAATAACAACAGGACAAAATGACTTGGGAACAGCATTGCCAATGCAATATTGATTTTTTTCATTTTAAGTCTGGCCAGGTTTAATTTATTCTTCAATTTATGTATGTATGCGTGCAATGTGTTTCCAACCCCTCAACAGAATTTTAACTATATCAGTGAATATACTGTATGTGACATCTCATTTGCTGAGAGTGAATGGATCATGATCGTGCATCTGGAAGTTTGTGCACAGTGTGTGTTCACAATGCACAGAGAGTCAAACCGTTATATGGGTGAGTGCTCTGCATGTCAGAACACATTGTTCTTTGTATATCTGCTTTGAAAGTAAACATCTGTGTGTATGGACGTGAAGTTGGAATGCATTATGCTATTGTGCACATATGTGTGTGTGTGTGTGTGTGTTTGTGTGTGGGAGTGAGGGAATCAAAATGGATTCAGGATGGTATATGTAATCAGTTTGATAGGCATCAATAAAAATAACCAACAAGGTTTACAAAGTCAAAACTTTGTGTTGTTACTCATCTGCATGTATATGCATATACTGTATATGTATATATATATACACACACACACACAAGATCATATGTAATAATAAGATAATACATATAATATGTAGTAACTGTTAAACTTTTACTTTTCCAATAATATCTATCTATCTATCTATCTATCTATCTGTTCATATATATTCAAACCCAGAAATGAGGTTAAAAAATATCTTATTGGTAAATTATTATAGAAGATTTCGCAATTAATTGACAATGATATGAATGAAAACTGTTGATTAGGATAACGTATATAAAACAACATACACAACTGAAATTAATTTAATGATTTTGCAACTATGTTCTTTAATGTCGGTTGGGGGATCAAAAAACTTAAAAATATAATTTTATATCTCTTAAATTCATTTTCAAATTTTGTACATTTCCAATTGGCTAAATATTATGCATTCAGTGTGTAGCCTAGTAACCGATAGACATCATTGCATTTTTTTGCATATTGAATTATGATTCTGCTTTGAATATATTTATTCATAGCTACCTCAACGCTGCAAAATATCGGTTGTTTTTGTGTGCTGAAGTGGCTCTGATTTGGCATTTCATTCACACAGAACCTGCCTTGAAATCGCTGCTAGGCCTATTTCCTTCAGGAAATGCAAATCTATTTTTTTAATCAATGCCCTAATGGAAATTTTACCCGTAAGCCATACTCTGGTGGTATGTGTTTCATATGCATCTTAATTAGATAAGCTTAATTTTAAAAAGCCCAGGAGAGGATTAGGGGGCTTTCTTTTTCACGTTTTTTCACCTTTTGATTCGTCTTTCATCGAGCGGACAGCTCTTGCTGTATTCTTCTGTCATCGCTGGATGTCAGTGAAGCTGCCTGCGGTCAATTCTAGAGATTTTTAGGGCGCCTCCCAGCGGTCACGGTGAGAATGACATCCTCGAATATTTACATTGAACACATTAACCTCTACCGCATGGTGTGGCCATATGGCAACATGGTCTTTGTGTTCATTTCCTTGCCACTGTCTCTTTAAGAGAACATTCTCGTTTTTTTTGTTGGAAAGAGAAGACCTTAGTTTAGCCGAGCAGGGGAAATACGTTGATGTTTACTTCACTTCGGAACATGGGCTGGAATTGGGAACCTGATGTAGCCTATTGTAGTAATGTTGTCTCTGGTACTCTGGTCTGTGAGTGAGCGTATATGCATTCAGGGGGCGTGGCTTTGGACGGCGATTGCAGGGAGGGTGGGACATTCGCTTTCAGTGCTATCAGGCTAAAGTTAGCATTTTCCAAGATCTCCTATTGCGCCTTTAATATTTATTTTACTACAACCAAAAAGTTGTCAGCTAAACTTGTGGTGCACTGTAAAATCCAATAGTTTACCTTACTTAGACATAATTAGTTATCTTTACTTAGTTGTTATACTTACTCGGTTTTATTAAGTAACAGCTAATTTTAAGGCGAATAAAACAACTTACTTGCTGCAATGAGTAACTTTTACTTAAAATATTCAAGTAGCCACAACAAAACCGATGACATTAATACACCAGTGGGAGGCAGCAGTGCGCTAATGTGTTGCTAATGTGCAACAAAACAACAGAAGAAGAAATACGGAAGGTTAGAGAGCA
>NW_015647124.1:1683571-1715596 GCF_001515625.1 Sinocyclocheilus rhinocerous
TTATATATATATATATATATATATATATATTCCTAAAAAAATCCATCTGTTAATATATACTTTTTAAGTTCCCTCAACACCAAGGCTGTGAAAACCTAATGAGCTGCCTACAGGAGTGTTGGTTATCTTAGGCGTCTGTAGTATTTTGGGCCCATGATGCCCAAAAATGATTGCCTATGATGCCCAAAAGTCTCGGTATCCGGCACACAAGTTTTTGAGCCTAAATCTACACCGAAACGTCTGGAGTTTATCCAATTCCAGAATGTAAATTTATAATAATGTGCTAATAATAATATGATATGTGTAAATGAACATACAAAATACAGATAGAAAGGACATTTTGTTCATAGCTGTGCTCATTGCACACCTAAAAAACTTACTTTAGTAATCCTTTTTTATTAACAGCTTTGAAAAATCACTTTTAATAGAGTGTAGACTGATACCTAAATTTGTGCAGATTTTTTTTTTACTCTGAAACTGCTAGTAAATTTCACAGTTACAGCAACTAACATGTTCGATTAAACACTGAATATTGAAGGAGAAAGACTGAAATAGTATTTTCCTGTAAACACATACTCCACAAATATACATTTTTTAATAAAAAGTAAATTTTGTGTTCGAAAACAAAAAAAAAACTCTAATCTTTAACTTTGATTTTTTTTAACATTGTATATTATGTGGCAACATATAAATTAACTAGGCTAGTTTTCAGATACAATTATTTTCATATATATTTAAAATGTATTTTAAGGATTTAATTGTTCATTAAATCTTAATTATACAAACAAATGTGACGATTTTTTATTATTTATTTTTTTTTACAAGTAATGCATTGCAGTAGCTGTCAACGTTTAACAACATTAAACAGTGTTGTGAACAATCCCTTTGTTTAATATGACTGAAAAAAACATAACTACATTAGGTTACACCAATAAAGATGATTTTAAATGTCAGAACAGGTAGAAATATCCCATTTTCCCAGTTCACAGGGTAGTGAAAAGCTTCATACTGTTGGTATAACTGTATTATTACAAGGTCTGCAATTACAATGCCATTTCATACAGAGTGGGGCAGCAGGCTGATATGTAAACATATGCTAAATGTTTTGCCACTGTTCATGGCCATTGTCAAAGGTGTGTGGGGGTCGTGAGGGGCCAATTTACCACAACAGCAAGAAGCCCACAGATCATAAACATCTTAAAGGCATCTTCTAAAGGTCTAGTTGACATCTGATAGGAAACGTCCTGTAGACATAATGCAGATGAAACGCGAACGCTCTGAAAAATAGGTCTTGCAGACGTCAAACAGACATCTCCGTGATGAACGTGCATCTGCCAATGCCTCCCCCTTCTCTGACCATTTTGGTTGAAAACGAGGGAGCAGCGTGTTCCGGGAATATCTTCTGTTAGTGGCTGCCGTGGAGGCCGAGGGGAGGCGGAGGTGAGGTGGACCAGACGACGCGTGAGCTCGAGTATGAGAGACCGAGGGGAGGGAGAAGGGAGAGAAACAGCCGCCTTCAAATATGGCGTCTTCGAGGGAAAATGACTAATATTATGAACAAGGGAGGCCTCGAGCTCGACGTTCAAGCGAACCGTGCGGGATCCGCACGCAGCGTCGGTGTTTGAAATCGTTGAGTCGAACGCAAGCCGAAGCGAGTGAAGGAAAGGGACACGGTTTACCGAAAAATACAGCAGCAACACCATCTTATTTAGATGCGTCGACAGGGCTAGCGCGCTGCTAGCTCACAACAACATTGTGGGTGGAATTTAAATGTCGCGTTTGATATTCGCTCGCAACATCGTTGCATGCGTAATGTAGCAGTTGTTTAACGGCCGATGCCCCTTGATGCACATTTAATACAAGTAACGTTAAAGTAAGTGGAGAAAGGGGAGGAGAAACAAGGGAAAGGACGTATACGGTCATATGCGTCCGTCAGTAATTTATCGGTAACCAGGTCAAACCGAATTCTTCGCAGCCCGCCTGGAGCATGGCATTACTTGATCTGGTTTTAAATGAGAAAAGGCTGAAAAGGAGGTGAGTTATTTCTTTGGAGGTGGTCGGTGAACACCCCCTCTATCACGCACTCATCTCCTCCCCTCCATTTCCCTCTCCCTTTTCAATATGCTATTTTTCACTCTTATGGACTTAGGCGTCTCTCACCAGGAAGAATGATTAAAAACTGACAACGGGACCGCGATCTTGTAGTGCAAAAAACAGTTTCGCACCGAAACCGTTCGCTCGCACCATCCAGCCGCGCGTTAGTGCGAAGCGATGGACAGAAATTACCCGGGAGCTGGCTTCGGTGATTTGGGCGCAGGAGCCGGATGGAGCTACGAGAGATCAGCCAAAGCAAGGTAAGCATGCAGCCATGCTGAGAACACAGAATGATGTCCGCTGTTTGGGACCAAACAGACTTGTGAAAACCCGGGCATTTGCATCTGACTCTGACGATGCATTTGCGTAGGATGTCAGAAGGTATTAGTGTAGCTATTGTTATTCAAATAAGCGAGGGTTTGCAGCTTTGGAAATTCAAGTGTGATTGATGGACTAATGTGCGGTTTGGGGAGGAGGAGAGGGAAGAAAAAAGGTGGGGGGCGGGGTGAAGTCTCCTCGCACGATTTTATTACAGATCCCCTCGTAGATTCGTTTAGCATCCCCAATGAATGAATGAGGGGCTCAGGGTCAAGTCTACTGAGAAAACAGCGAGAGATCGAGATCGTTAAAAAGGACGCGAACCGCAGCTTCAACGTTACCTGCGCTCTTTTATTTGCAACAGTTTAAACGACACCATTGATTAAAAAATACACCACATGAGCATTAAACGGAACTGTACGTTTAGAGCGTATTGCTGAAATAATATTCCTCGTTGTTTTATAAATCGGGGAAACAATGCTACGCGGCCTCTGATGATGAGGGGCTAGAGTCAAACCTCCCGTTCAGCTGACGTTAGCTAACCTCATCATGCTGTTGTCGCATGTTGGCCTACTATTGATTTAAACTAAAAAAAAGAAAATTATAAAACCGATGTAAGATTTTATTTCAGGCCAGTGAAAGTAAAAAACGCCCATCGTGTTAGCTAAGACTTGCTTAAGCTAGCTCTTCGCGCTTGAAGATGGGAGCGACCTGCGCTGCTTTGCTAACGAGTTAGCCTCCGATGCTATGCTCACTGTCACAGATCAGGACATGAATACCAGTCAACAATTCATTGCATTAATAAAAACATGCTTTGCTTTTTAATTAAAAAAGGCATAATTGATGTTGCGCGATGGCGTATTTTAATATTTTCAATTTCTATGTACTTTACCTGCATTGTTTTTCATACATCATCAGAACACACACATAACAGTGACAGGAAAGATTAAAAAAAAAAATCCAATATTGCTAATGAAACACGTTAATAACAATTTATAATATGGAAATAGGCCTATATTTCTAACAAAAGCATTATTGTACAGTGTGACAGTGGCTCGTGTCTGATGGGATGTTGTTCAGATTAACATTTGCATGATTGCATTAATTTTTTTTTTATTTGTAAGTATAATTTAATATCTCAAAAATACTGTCCAGGTGCCTTATTACATAGTCTTCCTATCTTAATATCTGAGAAGTTCAATGCTTTAAATGAGATCCTAAGTGAAATCCCCATGATAAGATAAGGATAAACTAAGAATGCTACTGTAATACAACCCACAATATCTAAATATAATAATACTAATGTTAATAAAACATTGTTAATCATTTACAATATACAATATGTTTCCAATAAAACATTATTGCACTATATTACTGAGCAGTTTCTGATGGCATGGAGTTCAAATTAAGATTTGTGTTACTACATTAATTTTTTAAAGTATAAATTCAATATCTCAGAAATACTGTTCAGGTTTGTTATAGTGAATTATATGTATATTTTTTTGTATGAGGAAGTTTATGATCTTAATATCTGAGGTGTTCTGAATGACATCCTAAGTGAAATCGCCATGGTTGATATATAAGATAAGGATAAGTTAGGATGTTTCTGTAATACAGCTCCAGATATCTAAATATTAGGATGCATCAGTAATAAAAATAATTATGTAAAATATTACAAATCTATGTATTAAAAAACAACTTAAAAAAAAAAATTCCCACTAATTTGGGATTATGAAACTTAATATAATTTAATTAGGCTACAAGATATATATACCAGTATAATACCCTTTACAAAATTGTTACTTAAATATTGCTCATTAACAAACTTGGTTTTGCATTACTGTACAGAGATTACCATAGGAAAACTGCAAACTGTTTAATGACTAAGTTTTTACACTTGCTGCAAGCATCATTGATAATCAATGCTAAAGTCACTGGTGATCTCTGGTCTCGTCAGCTTGGTGTACGGCAGCTCTAGATCATCACATCCAGAGTCTGAACTTCTTCATCGCCAAGCCTACGCCACTCCCCATCCCCTGCAGGGTTATGCTACCAATCACCATCCTGGTGGATCTGGCCAGGGTGGGGCTTGGGGTGCAGCTGGAAGGAGCCTGGGTGAGTGACACTACTTTGACTTCACGTTCAAACATATGGTTTGGTTTCTTTGTATCAAGTTGATGTGTATAGTACCACAGCACTTGTGGAAAATCAAATTTTTTTGTTTCTGATGTATGCACAATGTGCCCAAAAGTAGCTTATATCATAGAGCTTATCACATGATCTCATCCTACCTTCCGACTACCATGATTGATTTGCAGCAGTGATGTATAAGTCAAGACTAGGCTTGTCACACACAATACCAAAATTTCAGTCGTCAATATCAGACAAATATCACAGCAAAATAATTTGAAATATTCATGTAATTAACTATTTATTGAAAACAAGCAAACAGACAATAATAAACAAATTACAAGCAATAGAATAAAGATGAATAACAATTAAGGAAACAATGCGTGCAGTTTTCAGGTATCCAACAAGTAAATAGATTTATAGTTGATTTTGTTTGCTTCCATTGTCCTCATTTGTAAGTCACTTTGGATAAAAGCGTCTGCTAAATGACTAAATGTAAATGTAAATGTAACAACAGGATCAAGTATATTCAATTAAATGTTCATAAATGTAAAAAAAAATAATAATAATTATCACATGCAATAAAAAAACTACTTGATAGTCTGCACTGTATGATTGCAAAATATAATATATTAGTATATGAATAAATGCTGTAAGAGTTTTGACTGAGAAGCAGGCCTATTTACATTCACTTAAGACCTAATCGACTGTGTTTACTTCAATACTTTGCCAAGACAAGTATTTTGACCAAGAAGTGCATGTGAATTAGAGTATGCGCAGAAGACGTGAGCATTTGGAAAAATTGTTGTTGTACTCTGTGTTACAGATATCGTAGAGAGACTGGTATTTTTACATTTATTTTTATTGTGGAATTGACTTGTTACTGAAGCACCAATACTTTTGATGTTTGATCTGTGTTTTGTATAGAATTAAAGCAGTATTTGCCAAAATGTGCTCATTACATGCTTGTTTTTCCATGTATGTTTTTCTTAGGCCTGTCTGGACTCTTTGATGCTGGGCTGCACCACGCAAGTCCGTCAGGCCCAGATCCATCGGTTATGAACCTTATATCTGCACTAGAGTCCCGGGGTCCACAGCCACCTCCATCTGCCTCATCCCTCTTATCTCAGTTTCGCACTCCATCATGGCAGACTGGTAAGCTTGGCTTACTGAGTTGTATGAAGTTTGCATAGGTATATTTGAATAATGTACAAAGAAATGAAATAACATATTTTGATAAGCATCAGATCAAGAATGCACAGTCACTGTTTGCATCAGATGTATAGAATATATAGAGGAAATGCTGGTAAACTGTAAGTGCATTCAGCCAGCACTGCCAACACTGTTGCCATAGCAACAACTTGTAAGCCACATATTAAAAAATATTAATTGGCTCTTGTAATAACTCAGTGTGCACAGATGTCGAAAGCCAGTATTGTCTTTGTACTTATTAGGTTTTTAAAATTATTATGTTAGTATGTTTTCTTAGCCTTAGCTTTTGTCTTTTCTGTGTTTTTTTTTCTCTCCAAATTTTAGCCATGCACACGCCTGCCCCTGCAGAGCTTTTCATCTCTGGTGCCCTTCCTGGATCTGGATCCTTCCCATCCTCTTCTGCTTTGTCTGCCTATCAGCATCCAGCGCCATTCTCAGGGCGGTCCTTTCCTGGTGTGACCCCCTCATTGTCCTTACAGGACACGCCCACTTTCAGCCCCACCTCCAATGGCCTCCTGTCACCCCATGATCCTTTACTCCACATCAAGACACCTTCACAATCAAGCCTTGGCTTTGATCGCCTGTTGTCATCACAGGGTGCAGCTGCGGCCTACCTTGGAAGTCATGATCCAACTGGGGGTGGGGTCACATCTGCACAAGCCTCTTCTGCAGCCTCAGTTTCTGCCCGCCATATGCCGTCTCATCAGTTCAACTTGTTGTCCTCCCAGCTTCAAGACCAGTCCTCCCAGTTGTACAGTGCCTCTGTGTTTTCCTCTACCCCTGCTTCACCTCAGCCAACATCCCAAGAGCGGACAGTACCAAGACAAGACAGTGTAATTAAACACTACCAACGTCCCTCTCCAGCACAAGCCCCCTCATCCACCCCTCACCCTCTCCAGCACTACCTTAGCTGTGGGGTGTCAGGATATCAGCAAGCCACTCATACGCGCCATGCTGGCCTCTCTTGCAGTCCCCTAGGTGAACACAGTCCTTCCTCAGACCATAAACCCTCCCCCAGGACTGAACAGTACAGACCAATAATCCAACCTTCTTATGGGTCCTCGTCATCCTCATCCTCTGGTGGGGCTGGAAAGGGGACAAAGAGCAGCTCTAGTAGTGGTTACTCCTCTTCTGGATCTGCATCCTCTTCCAGAACCCCCCACACACCGCCCTCTGCCTCTTCAGCTTCATCCTCATCTTCATCCTCTTCCTCCTCCTCTGCATCTGCTAGTGCTCGTCAGTCTAATTCCATTCCAACCTCTACTTCTGCCTCTGCACCCTCTCGACAACAGCCACCAACCCAGACTGTACCTCCTCCACCCCAGTCACATTCCCAGGCCCCTCAGAGCTCCTCTAATTCCACCCAGCAAACCCTTCCCAAGTCGTGCCTCTCGGGTTATGGATCACCAGTGGCTCCAGTCAAGTCATCGAGTGGTCTAACGGGCCAGACCCCTCCTCATCCACAACCCCAGTCTTTCTCTCCAAGTCAGCCTCCCCCATCACACCTTTCCCAGTCATATGGGGGATTCAGTTCTCCACAGACTCATGATCTTCCTTCAGCTAGGACCTCTGGAGTGGCTAAAGGGTATGGGAATTTGGGAAGTCAGTCGTTTTCAGCAGAAGCAGTATATGGGACTGATTCAGGTTATGGGTCTCTGCCACCATCTTTAGGGGGTGCTGGAAGTCCCTCAATGGGTTATGGTGCATCAGGACACTCTCCTGCCCTTCTTAGGTCAGGAGCAAGTGGTGGAACAACTGGTGGTAGTAGTAGTGGAGGCAGTACAGGAACTGGAGCCAGTGGTAGTGTGGGAGGTGGAGGTGGTGGTGGATCTTACCACATCCCTGATTCAAGTCCATCTCCATCTGGCAATTCTGGAATCATCCGTCCTGGTCTGCATTCTCCTGCACCTTCACGACCTGCTCAGTCACCTGTTGGAACAGGATCCAACAAATATCTATCTTCTGTTCTCTCACCTTCATTTCTGCCTTCTCCACAAGGGTACCCAGACACAAGAGGACCTCGATCACAACCCTATCACCCCTCTGCTCCTCCCAAAACAAAGTCTGATAACAGCATACTTGGTGTAACAGAGTCTAGGTCACAACAGGACGATGATGTTGATGATGATTTCCTCATCCAGCACCTTCTTCAAGCCCAGAGTCCTGCTCCTCAAGCATCCCATCATCATCCTCCTCAAAGCCATCATTCCATACAGCCCACCCAGCAGTCTCCAGTCCTTCCAGCTCAGGATGGAAATAAGGGGCTTGCTTATGAGATGAGCAAAAGCTCAGAAGAGAGGTACCACCTTCAAAGTGTTATTCGAACACATAGTGCCACCTCTAATGCTGCTGTCTCTGACACAGGGAGTGAAGCTGGACTGGACAGTCAATTGGAGATGTCCCTAAAGAAACAGCAACAGCACCAACAACAACATCAACAACAACCACAGCAGAAAAGCAACAGAACTGTAAGTGATGGAGGACGAGGGAGTTCAGATCAAACACATTCCCATCCTCACCATCATCATGATTCTCTGGGATCTGTGGTGCATTATGTGCGGGATGACCCGTATTCCCAACACTCCATTCCTCAACAATCCACCTCCCACCATCAACACCTACACTCTCACCCACACATGGATCTTCAGAAAAAAACTCAAGATTCAGGAGATATGGCTTACATACGTAAGGCACCTGATGTCCAGCAACATCACCATCAGCATCAACAGGCACATCAACAGCAAACTCAACATCATCAATCACATCCACAACAACATCAACAACAACCCCAGCAACAACGTCACTCCCAGTCACAGCCACTTATGGACTCTCCCACTGACCAGTCTCGCCAACCCCCTCATTTGTTGCAGTCTGTGTTGTCCCACACCCGCAGCAAAACAGACCCTCAGCCACAGCAGCATTCTGTAAGCCAGCAGGCCCTTATGGAAGCCACTGGGGGAGTTGTGTCAGCAGAGACCCATTCCCAACCCCAGACATCCCAGCTCCAACTCCAGCTTCAGTCCCAGGCTTTGGAAGCAGCTGGTCACTATGGTCATGGTACCCAGCAGCAAGACCAGAGCCGCCCTAAGTCTAACACAGTGTCTTCACTAGACATGCTGGAACATTCCCTCTCTCGGACATCAAGCCAAGAGGGAGCAATGGTGGATGAGAGGACAGGAGGTGAAGGAAGCAGGGTAAATTCTGGAGCAGCAACAGCAGGAAGTGTAGAAAGGCGCCAATCACAGGATCAACAAAGACTTTCATCTCACCACCCAACGCAGCATCATGCTTCAGAGTTACACTCGTATCTTCCTGAGCCAGACATGAGTTTATCAACTACTTCTCATGGACACCACCTATCCCACCATCACCACCAACAGCAACAATCGTCACAAGGTCCTCAACATTCTAACTCCCACCATCAACACCCTCACCCCTCCCATCCTAATCAACAGAGCCATCATCATCTTCCTCCACAGGCCTCCTCAGCAGCTTCTCAGCAACAAGAGCAGTCTCACCCCTCTCACACCTCCCAGATTCCTCAACCTCAGCTTGACCAGCATCAAGGAGAGCCCCACTTTGACACCAGGAATCCAGCAGTGAAATCAAATCAAAACCAAAATCAAAGCCAACAGAGCCAGAGGTTTGTTCCGTTAACATCCATCTGCTTCCCTGATTCTCTTCTCCCAGATGAGGACCGTTCATTCTTTCCTGGAATGGAGGATATGTTCTGCACAGAGGAGTACAAATCCACTTGCTCAGGAGGAACTGGGCAGGGTCAAGATGGGGTTGCACCTGGCCAAGTAGTGCAGGAAGAAATGGATGGAATTAAACCAACGCCCGGAGGAGGAGACAATACAGGTCCAAGTTATGATATGCTTGGTCATCACAGTGACCAAGGATATGGGCAATATTGCCATGATCTCTCAGAATCTGACAATGGAACCATGCATTTGGATCTTGACTCCTTGAAGACTCAAGAGCTCCCATCTACAGTCAATACAGAGCAGCTTGGACTGATCCAATCTCAACCAGCCAACCTTGGAATGGGGACAACTGGAACAGTGGGGGAAGGATCTGGTGCCAAAATGGGAGGTACTGGGGGATCTGGGTCTGGATCAGGGGGTCTTACCTCTCCTATCTTCTGTTCCTCTCGCCCAAAGAAGCTCCTTAAGTCCAGTTCCTTCCATCTACTGAAGGAAAGACCTGATCCAAACTCCTTGCCCAAGAAGAGCTATGCACAGGAGTATGAATTTGAAGATGACGAGGATAAGGCTGACGTCCCAGCTGACATTCGCCTCAACAGCCGAAGCCGACTTCCTGATCTCATACCAGACCTTGTGTCCAGTTGTCGCAAATCAAGTGGTGTGGGAGGGGGAACTTTAAGCCCTTTAATGGGTGATCTAGATTTTGGATACCCATCTCTTGGTCCCCCTCCGCAGTTGATGCCACAAGATGGACCGAAGAAAAGAGGCAGGAAGCCCACAAAGCCTAAACGAGAAGGACCTCCAAGGCCACGTGGACGCCCACGTATACGACCATTGCCAGAACCTCACCACTCTAGGGGTATGATGGGAGAGTATGGAACAGGATATGTTCCTGAAAGAGGCAGAGGCAGAGGAAGAGGCAGAGGCAGAGGCAGGCGGGATGAATCTATGATGGACATGGAGATGGCCAATAAAGACCCGAATCAGATGTATCAACACCACATGCAGCAGCAAATGCATCACCAATCACAGCAGCAGCCACAGCATGAAGAGCCAATAAAACCCATCAAGGTAAGCTGTTAAAATGTAAAAAATTATAATATACAAATATAAAATTTGAGAGAGGTTGATGTGAGTTCAAACATGATGACATGGCGATACTAGAGTTTTTTGTAACAGTTTTGTTCAGTATTGGATATTTAATATTACATGCTCATTTCGCTCTATGAGCCATAACATTAAAATAATTATCAGCTTTAGAGGTCAACCGATGTATCGGTTTTGCGGATTAATCGGCACCGATAGTTGATTGCCGAAACTATCTGCTATCGGCAAAAATCCATGCCGATAGTTTTTTCCGAGTTACGTCCGTTAATTAACAAGTTAATTAACTATGAATTAATTCTAATGATCAATATATAATTTATATTTAATATTAATATTTTTGTTCATTTACAAAGAATGCTTCAGTACTGTTTATTTTTTTAAATTGTAGTTTTCATACAGTATCCATTTTAAAAACTATCGGTTGATTAATCGGTATCGGCCAGTGTGGTCCAACCTAGCTATCGGTATCGGTAAAATCCACTATCAGTCGACCTCTAATCAGCTTATCAGTGTCTGCCAGAATTTTATTATCGGTGCATCTCTAGTAGTTTTTGAATGATGGGACATCTGCTTTGATCATGTTCCAGGTTATTTTCTATAATGTCTTGTTTCCCTTTATTAGATTAAACTTCCTATTGGAACCATGCCATCTTCTGATGCCTTGTTGCGGACAGACTCCTTGTCAGGCACTGATCCGGCTCTCTCAGATGGTTCCCTTGGTTCAGCACCCTCTTTGGGATTGAGCCCTGGGACTCCCGGAGTTCCTGACATGAACAGACCTCAAGACAAGAAGTCCAAATCCCAAGAGGTATGAGAATGCAGTGTAGATCCCAGAGCTGTGTTTGTGAGCATGTTTTTACATTTTGATCTAATGAAAAATTCTGTCCCTTCATATTTAGTTGGAAGAGAAAGAGTCAGAGAAGACTGGCTTTGTTGCCTCATTTTTGGATTTTCTAAAGTCTGGAAAAAGGCCATCAGGATTGTCAACAGGGTCAGCTGACAGCGCTGGAAATGAAGATGCCTCTCCTGGGAAAAGTGGAGGCATTCGCCCATTATCCCCTCAACTGCCACCTCCCACAGCTGCTGCAGCTGTATCTGGATATGGAGATGGTGAAAGTGATGGAGGACTGTCTTTGGGTGGTTGTCCTAGCCCATGCAAGCGTTTGGATGAAGAGCTGAAAAGGAACCTTGAGACATTGCCCTCCTTCTCGTCCGATGAGGAGGACTCCGTCGGAAAGAACCAGGACCTGCAAAAGAGCATCTCCTCTGCAATCTCTGCCCTGTATGACACTCCTCAACTCACCTCTACAATGCAGCCTCCTTCACTTCCACCACCCCCTCCTCCACCTCCTCCTGAACCACTGACACCAACACAGCAGCCACCAACCCTCAGCCCTCAACCACCACTGCATATACACTCGCCCTCACATGCCCACACCCACTCCGTTGAGCCTGCAAGATTGCAAAGAGAAGAGCAGGAAGAAGAAATGGAAGAAAAAGAGAAGGATCTAGAAGAGGAAGTGGAGCAAGACAAAGAAGAGAAAGAGAAAGTCTCAGATATGGAGCTGCTGAGTGTCCCCAAAGTTGGAGGTGAGGGTCATTTTTGGAAAGTAGGATGAATTAAGCAGCTTCACAAACACCTGTGCCTTGTTAAAATAGGGCATTATTAAGACACAATTTAACACTTGCTGTTATTTTGTTAATACTGTGGGTGGTTACAAATTTAAGAGTACCGTTCTCTCTTGCAGACTCACTCAAAGAAGCTATTGAAGCCCAAGCTCCCCCTTCTCTCCCAGTTTCCCCATCATCCCCTGCTCCCTCCTCCACCTCCTCGCCATCACCGCTTCCACCCCTCCCCCTTCCCTCTCCTCTCCCTCCACAGGAGGACAATCCTTCCCCCTCTCAGAAATCGCCTCCACAACAGTCCTCGCCTCCACCCAGTCCTGTGGCTTCCTCTGTGCCTGTCCTCTCTCCTCTACCTTCTCCTCCTGTAGAGCCTGCTCTCTCCTCTAGCCCACCTTCGCCCAGTCCACCTCTGGTACAGGAGTCCGTTGCAGAGCCCGCCTCTCCTGAAGAGCCCCCTGCGCCTCAAATTCTACCGTTGCACTTGGCACAGAAACAGAGCGGTGCTGCCATTGTTGGCGAGACTGATGAGGATGAGAGTGAGAGTGGAGGCGAGGGTATTTTCAGAGAGAGAGATGAGTTTGTGGTGCGAATTGAGGACATCAGCAGTCTGAAGGTACAGCAGTCCATTCTCTTTCATTTTAGATCTTTGTCAGCATGTGTATAATACATATGTGCAGATAAATAATGTGATGTGGTATGTAGGTTTAATTTTGAGTGTCTCCCTAGTTGGCCCTGCAGACAGGACGAGAGCCCCCTCCCATTTGGCGTGTACAGAAAGCTCTGCTACAGAAGTTTTCCCCCGAGATTAAGGATGGACAAAGACAGTTTTGTGCCACTAGTAATGTGAGTCATGACCAATCACATCATTTGTAAAAAGCAGCACACAATGTTTCAGCTATTTCTACTGTTCTATATGTTCACTTCTTACTTAATAGTGCTGTTTGCCATGGCAAGCATCACTGTTATTATTGTGATTTTACAAAATTTCTACTTGTAAAGTTACTATTAATTTTCAGAATTATCAGACTTTATATTTTTGTCTGATGGAAAATAAAACAGGCTAATCCCATTCACCTACGCAGCACATTATCAAACTACCATTTATAACACCTTTATAACCGCAAAGCAACATCATGGCAACCACAGAACACCCTAGCATTGTGGCATTAAGCATCACTCACATTTTCTTCAGAAATTGTTAAAATCTAGCCTTCCTGTATTTCAAACAGTAGAGCATGGTGCTAGCAACACCAAGGTCATGGGTTCGATTCCCAGGGAATGCATGAACTGATAAAATGTATACCTTGAATGCAAAGTTGCTTTGGATAAAAGCATCTGCCAAATGCATAAATGTAAATTATCGAAATCGAATTGAAATCGCGATTTGAGACGTTGCGATTTCCTAATCGCAAAGCCTGCGAGGTGGACACGATATTACTCTGTTCCAGAGCATATGCATGACTGCCAGCCTTGAGTTGCAGTCTTACTTGCCCTGGGCAAGAGTGAGCGCACCTCCGTTCTCCCCAATCAGCACTGCTCTAGCCAACTGCGTAAACACCCACCATTTAAAAAAAACAGAAAGCGGGAGAGAGACCGAGTGGGATTATGGCGTCTGGAGTGTGTGTGACGCTGTTTCGTTGTGAAAGCGAAACTGCAAATTTAAAATCGTAAATCAAATCGCAATCGCAATATCTGTCAAAAAAAATCACAATTTGATATTTTCCCCCAAATCGCACAGCCCTAATGTAAATGATGTAGTAATGTGAACTGTACTCATTGGATAGTACAGTATTTATGAGCACAACTTTAAGTGATTGGTGATTCTGTGTGCTTTTTATTTTTTTATTTTGTATTTTTAAGTTGTGTCACTGTAAGTTTCTAAATGTTGTGTCCTCTTTTGTCCCCTTCTCCTCTCTGCTTCCTCTCAGTATCTGGGTTACTTCGGGGATGCCAAAAAGCGCTACCAGCGGCTGTATGGGAAGTTTCTGGAAAACATAAACAAAAAAGACTACGTGAGAGTCTGTTCCCGTAAGCCCTGGCACAGGGCTGTCAACCTGAGGTATTTCAACCCCTTTATCTTGCTGTCTTGTCAAGTCAATGAAGCAATGACAACGAATTATGTCTAATGATCTAGAACAGATTCAAATGAGCTTTATTGATACTGTTACTTTACTCCTTTCAGTTTCCAAATTTACTTTCTTTCCAGCAATATATATATATATATATATATATTTATTTCCACCAGCCATTGAACTGCATGCACAGGATTGTGAGAAATCATAGGCATATATGATATCTCTTAAAAAGCCCACCAGATGAGGGCATCTTAATAGATGGGATGTTGCACAAACGTTAGATTCACGTATTGTGTTGCCTCATCGTACTACATGTGAGGGCAGCATTTTTCAGATTTCAGACACATCCAATTTGTGTAAATGTTACAATGTAAAGGGCTGTTCATACCAAGGACCATAACAATAATGCTTTAATAATCATACTACTTCATCCATTCTAGTTCATCCAAAAAGGAAAATTAACCCCTGATTTACTCATCCTCAAGCCATCCTAGGTGTATATGACTTTCTTCTTTCAGACGAATACAGTCGGAGTTATATAAAAAAAAGTCCTGTCTCTTCCAGGCTTTATAATGACAGTGAATGGTGGTCTAGATCAGTGTTTCCCAACCTTTTTTTAGCCACGGCACAGTTTTGATCAGTAAAAAAATCCCACAGCACACCACTAAGCACTGAAATATAGCAAAATTGAACAAACACGCATTGCTTCAAATGGCATATTAAAACTGGATATTATATTAAAAGTAGTACTCACATTTAATGTGAAACTTTAGCTTAAGTCAGGTAGGAACACAAGGTCATAGGTAGCTTTATGTTTTTGGTGATGATAAAACAACAAATGTACATATCGTCACTGTCGAGCGGAAACATTGTATGTCCAAAAGCATTACCACTTTCAGGAAATGTAAAAACTATTTTTTTTTTAGTAATTAAACAGCGTCGTCAGAGTTGGTATTGTGGCTTTATATATGATCAGACACTTAATGTTACGAGGTTTTTGAAGTGCGTCCATCCATCATAAATGTACTCCACACAGCTCCGGGAGGTTAATAAAGTCCTTCTGAAGTGAATCAATGCGCTTGTGTACGAAAAATATCCATATTTAAAACTTATTTTTAAAAACGTACCACCTCGCTTCAGAAGGCCTTTATTAACCTGGATGGATGCACTTTATTTTGCTTAAAAATCTCGACCACCATTCACTGCCATTATAAAGCTTGGAAGAGCCAGGAAATTTTTTAATATAACTTCGATTGTATTCGTCTGAAAGAAGAAAGTCATATACACCTAGGATGGCTTGAGGGTGAGTAAATCATGGGGTAATTTTCATTTTTGGGTGAACTATCCCTTTAAGAGAACAGGAAAATCCACACCACAACTATAAAAATAAGGACATAGAGGAACGATATCATTGGAATCACTTTCAGAACATTTTTTCCAGCTGCTCAAGGATAAAAACATTGACAGCCAATTAGAATCCACCCAACCTTAAAGAGCTTGAGCGTTTAAAGTGGCAGACGCTGCTACTGCAGCATACATGTAATAAACAGCACGCTGTCATATGTTGGTGTGGACGCTAATATAGCCCTTATGTTTATTCATCTAAGGTAGGGTAATTTGCATGTTTTGCACTGTTGACATTCTTGATAAAGGTGTTGTTTTTTTACTTTGTAGGAGACAGTCTCAACCTCTTCCGAAGTTGGCGCCGCCCCCCAACAACCAGACTCCTTTAGAGAGGACTGAAAAAGACAGAGAGAAGATTAAGGAGCCACGTGAAAGCCGCGAGAAGAACAATGTTCGGCCAAAGGAACAGCGGGACAGAGAAAAAGTGCTTAAAACCAAGGAGAAGGAAGAAAAGAAAGAGAAAGAAAAGAAAGCTTCACCTCCTCCTCCGCCACCTCAGAAGCCTGAGAAACGAGCAGCGGTGACAGAACGAGGGAAGGTGAAGGAGGAGAAGAGGAGCGGTGGACAGGAGAAGAAGACTGAACGCTCTGCCAAACCTCAACCACCAAAGGTGAAGGCTGAACCTCCGCCTAAGAAACGCAGGATGTGGCTGAAGGAAGTACCCTCATCCTCAGACTCGGACTCCTCAGCAAGTGAGGATGAAAGTGAGTTTACTTTTAAAATGTATCCATTTGCCGAGATGTGCAATGTACGTTTCTTATGTGACAAATTAACATTGCAGTCATCTTGAATGTGCATTTTTATTTATCATTAAAGGGTTAGTTCACCCCAAAATGAAAATTCTGTCATTAATTACTCACCCTCATGTCGTTCCAAACCCGTAAGACCTTCGTTCATCTTCGGAACACAAATTAAGATATTTTTGATGAAATGTGAGAGCTCTCAGACCCTGCATAGACAGCAACGCAACTGTAATGTTCCCAGGTCCAGAAACGCCATTTTGGAGAGTACCCAAGAACGTAATCTGCGTAATCAGCATTGTTTACGCTTAGGGCAAAGCGTGCGTATGCATTGTGATATTCTCTAAAATGGCGGAAGACGTAACTCGGGGGAGAAGAATTGTTGAAAAAATTTTTATTTTTGTTTTCTTTGCGCTCAAAAAGTATTCTCGTAGCTTCGCAAAACTGAAGTTGAGCCACTGATGTCACATGGACTATTTTACCGATTTCTGGACCTGGGAACATTGCAGTTGCATTGCTGTTTATGGAGAGTCAAAGAGCTCTCTTGATTTGATCAAAAATATCTTCATTTGTGTTCCGAAGTACAGCTGCGTTGCTGTCTATGCAGGATTTCATCAAAAATATCTTAATTTGTGTTCCGAAGATTAACGAAGATCTTACGGGTTTGGAACGACATGAGGGTGAGTAATTAATGACAGAATTTTCATTTTAGGGTGAACTAACCTTTTAAGACATTTGTATTGTAAAAGTTTTGAATAAAAATAGATCATTCTCTTTAGGGTGTATTCACACCAGGAAAGTCCGCTAGTTCGCTTGCTTTGGTCCGGACCAAATACAATGTTGATTTTTTTTTGTTTGGTGCGGTTCACTTTCACACTGCCCTTTTTGCAAGTGAACCAGAAACTGTAAACAAAACCACACGTGTGCTTAAGGTCATCCATTCATTGGTTCATCCATTCAACCGTACCAGAGTTCATTTGGAAGCGGACCGAGACCACCTCTTCAGCTGGGTCTCGGTACGGTTGTTTGGTGCGCACCCGAGTGCGATTGTTGTATTCACACCTGCCCAAAAGATCCGCACTAAAGGGGGAAACGAACTTGAGTTCGATTCAATCGAACCAAACAAGACAGGTGTGAATACACCCATAAACTATATTCATAGATTATATTTTACCCTGAAATCAAAAGACAAAAATTAGGAAATTATGTTTTGCATAGAAAAGAAAAGCCTATAGTTCAGTTCAACTTCAACATACAACAACATGCAACATTGTAACACATAAATACAAAACAAAAAATAAAAAGCCCCTAAAAATAAAATTAGTAAATAAAATATTTGAAGAATAATTTGTAAAATTTTTGGCATTGTGATTATTTCTTTTTGTTTGACTTTATTTCTCAATATTGTATTGCAAAATCTTAATCTTCAATATATAATCTTATTATTTGATATGTTTTATTTCTAAAATGTTTATATATCATTGTTTTTTTTGTTTTACTGCCTTTAGTGTTTGCAGATTTTTAAAAAAAAAAATG
Source organism: Sinocyclocheilus rhinocerous (assembly GCF_001515625.1). Classification (NCBI taxonomy): domain Eukaryota; kingdom Metazoa; phylum Chordata; class Actinopteri; order Cypriniformes; family Cyprinidae; genus Sinocyclocheilus; species Sinocyclocheilus rhinocerous. The sequence goes on from NW_015647124.1 coordinate 1,701,521, forward strand.
CATTAGCCATTTTTCAAAGAATAATGGGAATTACATATTACAAAAAACAAAATATTTTATATATTTAAAAAATAAAACATAAAAATGAAAACCTTTGTGCATTACTATTATCAGAATTTTGTAGGAATTGTGGAAGTCATAACTGTCATAAAAATAATGTCTGAAAAATATAAAATTGGTCTTGGTCTGGTTAATTTGTAAAATATAAATTATTTTTTTTCCTTTTGATTTTGGAGTGAAATGTGACTTGTTTTTGTGCAACTATAATGCAAAATGACTTTTTACACATAAAAAAAAAAAATGCAGTCATGTGACATAAAATAGCAGGCAGTTATGATCGTGTGTTGATGTGAATATAACTTGATGTGTGTCTGTCCAGCAGTCTCAGTCAAAGCGGGCCTGAACACACGTGCAATGCGTGAGATGTACCGGAGCTACGTGGAGATGCTGGTCAGTACGGCACTCGACCCGGACATGATTCAGGCTCTAGAGGACACGGAAGGTAAGTGAATGTGATTACCTCTCAAACAAACTAGCGCTCTGTCATTACCAAACCAGAAGATGAAATTCACTTCTTTTTGCATTATTGGCTATTTCAGATGAATTATATCTTCCTCCAATGCGCAAGATTGACAGCCTTCTCAGTGAGCAGAAGAGAAAGCTTTTGAAAAGAGTCAATATGAACTCTCAGCACCAGGTACTTCACGTTATTATTTGTGCTTGCTTGAGTTTTTAAATTTTTATTCAATTGCTCAATTTCTCTTTCGTGTCCCTTAGCAACAGGGTTCATACGGGGACCACGTTTTGAAAATCAAGGACTTTCAAGCACTTTTTCCAGCACCATTTTTTTTCAAGGACTTCATATAATGTTTTTCTTAGTTTAATTATTTCTCGTTATCTTCGTTCTTTATAGAAAATAAACAGAATATAATATATAAAAAGAATTCACACTAAGGACAAAATATATATCAAGTTAAAAGTCTTTATAAAATACTTAATAAATAAATAAATACAGACAGTAGATGGCAGCCTTGAGCACCTGTAATGTCATGAAATACACCCTACACTTTAAAATCTCAGAATAATAGCCTTCTGCTGATTATTCAGTATGCTGAATTACCCACTTTTTAGAAATTACTGTGTGATGAATGCTTATTCCTTTGGAGACTGTTAATAATTTCTCTTGTTTTAGACACTAATTACATTATGTATAGTGTTTTGCTTTGTAAATTCACAACAAGAATTCACAGCTCATTTTTAGTTGCTGGATAATTAAAAAGAGCAGAGAGAGAGACTCGCAGATATTCATTTATGCGTTTTAACTCATTTCAGAAACAAACTGATCTTGAACATGGTTGCAAAACTGCACAGTAAAGCATTAAACTCACATGACTCTGAGTGGAGCGTGAGCCCGGAAGCATCTACAGCATAAAATACTTATTTATCCGAGGCAATCTGTGACATACTACGATTAGATCATAATCACTGTTACTGTAATTCTGAATATCACAAATATCAGACTTTTTATACTTTTCCAACATATACAAAGTTCTGTCATGAAACTCTAGATGGCACAGGCCGATAGGTTCTAACTCAAACTGTATAATTTCATCATTCACATGGCACAGCTTGATTGGTTTCTTTTCGCATCAGCAGCCAATATGCTTGCTGCTCAACATTCAAATACTTGGCTAGTGCTTGTTGAAAAACCCTCCACCTTCCCCAGCTCCACCTCTATTGATCTGCTATGGTGTGATTTCATGTATGTCATATATGGGGGTTATTTCATATATGTAATATATGTTACCAGGTTCAGCTCGAAATAAACATGAATGGACACCCGAAGGTATGTTAAAAGGAGGAGTACAACTTAACGAAATCCATATCCTGTCTCATATAATCGCTCAATCAGTGTTTCAACGGCAGAAAGACGTCAATATAACAGCTTGTAAGCAATGTCACGTAACGTCACATTTACCTCCGAAAAAACATATTCAATGACCATACGCTCGTTAGGCAGCTAGAAAAATGAATTCTAGAGAGGAGCATTTTGCTAAATATATGCACCATATAACATATTCATTATAATTGTAACTGTTCTTCAATGTTTAATTTATGTTTGATTAAATCCGTCAAGTTTTTATGACAGCCACAATTTAAATGTTTATTTCAAAAAACAAATTGGAGTAGAAATATAATTATGTAATTGTATTTTTATTATTATAAAAACTTAATTGAGTGTAATTTAAGCGTTTGTATGCAAATCAGTTAATTTCAACCTTCAGTATTACAGTAATATAGTGCCAACTGACTCGTGTATATTTTACAGCATTAGTTGAGAGGTTTTTTTTTTCCTTGAGAAAATTTGGCATTTACTGTACCTGATATATATCCAAAATAATCGATATTGAATTGAATCGCAAGCTTGTGAATCAGAATCGAATTGTGAAATTTGTGTCAAAACCCAGCCCTATATATTACCATGCTAAACTCTCAGAGGGTTGTCATGACAGAAATAAATGTGTTTCTTGTGTGCAAACTGAATCCACATATTCCTTTTACATTTAAATAAAGAGTTTAATTTTCTAAAAGCTAAATTCAAACATTTTACAGACCTTGTGTGAACCCTGTTGCAACCATTCTTCGCTGAAGTTCCTTCCGTTTCTGCTCCACAGGAAGCTCTTCACACTTGCCCTCAGATAACAGCGGAGCCCCTGGACTCGGGGACGGTGAGGGTCAGACTGGGTGGTGAATGCTACAACCGCAAAACCCTGAACCGCATCAAAAAGAGTGTTCCCAAACCACAGGTCAACAAAACCTACATTGTTTTTGCTGCAGACCTCTGAATCTGATCTGATTATGGCAGCTTCCCATAGCCCCACCCCCTTCATTTTTAAATAGAATTAATAGGGCTGTTAATTTGTAATCAGTTGATTAATTAATTAATTTTATTTGTTGTTCTTGTTTTTTTTTTTTTTTAAGAATGCTTTTATTCATCAAGGCTGCATTAAATTGATCAAAAGTGACAATTCAAGAAAATCAATTTATGAAACGGATAGTTCCGGTCCTTGATTCTGATTGGTTGAGCCGCGTTCGAAACTGTTGTAAATTACTCTACAAACATACACCTTTGTTTACTTTGTGTGTTGCTTGGCAACCACTTTGTTGCAACCACAACTGATTCTGAGGAACTACATTGTTTGGTGGAAGAATACTGTTTTTATTAATATCATTACACTTTATTTGCTCTGTTTTATTTTGTGAAACCTAACTACGGTTATGGAATAACCGTTTTGGAATAACTCGCGTCGTGCCTAACAACGCCCCTTAGCTGTTATAAATTCACTGTAAACCACGGCTTCTTGGGGCTTATTGCTTTAGTATCACTGTTTCCACAAAAATATTGAACAGCACAACTGTTTTTAACAGAGATATTAATGTTTCTCGAGCAGCAAATCAGCATATTAGAATGATTTCTGAAGGATCATGTGATACTGAAGACTGGAGAAATGATGCTGAACATTCAGCTTTGCATCATTTGAAATAAATTACATTTTAAAATATATTCAGAAATAAAACAGTTATTTTAAATTGTAATATTTCACAATATTACTGGGTAATTTTTACTGTACTCATTTTTACAATTTCTACTGTATTTTTGTGAGCATAAGAGACATCTTTCAAAAATATCTCAGCAACCCTTGACTTTTGAATGGTTGCGTATTTTATTAGTCAATAAATGGACGTGCAATATTTGAGTTTGAATGATTGAAATTATTTTATAAACTTAATGCATACTTGTAATAGCATCATACTTGGTTTTACTTACAGAACATTAGCAGCAAATTATATAATAAAATAAATATAAAAATATTTTGAATCCAGTGACAGCCCTAATAATTAACAGGGACAATGTAGAAACAATAAAAGAAGTCTAATACTAACGTCACCATTCCTGTCTCCTCCAGGACCTCAAGTTGTCAACAGAAACATGTCGACTCTACAGTCTCTACCATTCGCTGCATCATTATAAATATCATACCTTCTTACATTGTAAGAAAGAGGTAAGGATCGAACTACATTTCCCATAAGCAGCTGCAGTAAACAAATGCAATGCAAATCTGCATTGAAATTCTCTCTTTTCTTTTAGACGAACACTATAGAGCAGGCTTCAGAAGATCCTGGACAAGAGGAAGTTGTTCAGCAGTGCATGGCCAATCAGAGCTGGCTGGAGACGCTCTTCAGCTCCTTCTTAGAGCTGATGACCCTCAGCACCAAAGCTTAAGACAAGAAAGGACGGGGGAGCATGAAAAAAGAGAAACGTTGAGGAATCAAGGAGGCCTTGATGTATAAAGAAGCTGGATTTATTGTTGCCTAGCTCTCCTGTCCTCCTCCTCCTCGGTTTTACAGAAATGTTTCTTTTAAACGGCGACAGGAGAGGACCGGGCGACGAGCCCAGCAGGTTGCCGCCAGACTTTATTAACTCTACAAACGTCTGCAAAAACGCAGGATCCGTCCTGAGCGTTCAGGCATATGGATGTGACTAAACTGAGATCAGATTTTACCGAATTTTCACTGAATCCGAAGGAAATGGTACACAGAACCATGGAGCTACGGTTGAAGGAATATACTGTGTGAAGTCTTTATACTTTCGAATCGACCGATTCATCGCGGGAATAACTGACAGGAGTTCGCTTCGCGCCGACTTTAGGAGGAAATCTGTTACGGAATTTTACACGAATAATTTTTTAAGACAATAGCAGTTTTATTTCAGGTTTTTTTTCTGAAACGAGTGCAGAAGGGAAAGCAGTCATGGGAAGATGCGTGCAACGACGTGATGACATTCAACGCTTTAGTCTCCACACGTGAAACAAGCTAAAGTAATACATTTTTATTATTTATAAAGACATTTTTTAACAGCAATTCGCACATACAATACAAACCAGTGATGCTTCATATAAAACGGTTCAAATAATGTTTGTTCAGATGTTATACATGGATCTTATTGCCACATTCTGAGCTGTCTTCCTTTTTGCTCATCAAAGGTGGGTAGACACCACGGAAAATGTATTATCGTTTTTATCTGTTAACGAAGAGAAGAGAAAGACAGAGTAGAACAAACTATTTCAAGCTACGCAAAACGGTATTATTGCAGTGCATTCTACAGAGAAAAGAAATGGAATTGAAAGCGAGAGCGAAGCATCTGGTTCCCATTAGGGAGGGATTATGTATTAGTACTATTTAAAATGGAAATTTGTTTTTGTTTGTTTGTCTTTTGTCTGTATTCTGAGTATTCTTTTGGAACAATCTAATACTGTGCTTCTTTCAAAAGTAAAGCCTTTGTGTAAATATTGTACAGCTCTTGACAAAAATCTTCTGGTTCTTCTGTACATGGACTATCCCTGTATTTGACAAACAAATAAAACCATCAACAACTACTTTGTGTTAAATAAGATGCTGCTTTTCTCCTCAGGTTCACCGTGAAAAGACAGGTGACAGGTGAAATAATCACAGTCAAGTCAGACCTTTTGAAATCTTCTTTTTTTGGGGGGGCTTCCACAGAACTTTCTTCCCTAAATTTCTAAATGCAAAGGTTTGTACTTTTTCTTGAACTTCGGCCATGACTTCATTACAGTTCCTCTTTTTGCTGTTACTGTTTATTATTGCTGTTGTTTTTCATGCTTTGTTCTCTCTATCTTCTCTTTAACCATTCCTTATCTTTGCAGATGGGTATTTCCAGCCAGGAACTTTTTTTTCTTTCTTTTCTTAGAAAAAGTAAAAAATGTCTAGCTTTTTCTGATAATAAATGGTCAGAAATGGTTTGGAATATTTTCAGAAAGTATAACCAGAAAGTACAACTCTGACCTGAAATGTATATCAATTTGAAAATATGTCAAAAAGTAGCTTGCCTATTATATAAATAATATATTTATAAATGTATGAATAATTGTATTATATAAATAATATTTCTCATGACCCTAATAACTTTTGATATAAAGCCATGCTTACATTCTTTTTTTTTTTTTTTTTGACAATTATAAATTAGAACTAAAGTTTTTTTTTTACTGCATTTTTGATTGGTTTGACATTTTGGTCATAATTTTGATGATTATTCTAAAATATGGAAAACATTCATAATAGGAAATACAAGTAGGCCTGTTCCTGTTATTTTATTTCTTTATTTTTTGCATTATTAAGCACCTCAGTTCTGTTCTGCACCACATTCCCTCTAAAATAAATAAATATAAATCTTGAGAAGTATACTGATCTGGAACGTATTAAAGCCATTGTGTTAATACAACAATATTTTTTATTTGATTTATTTAGTCATTTATTAGACGCTTTTATCCTAAGCGACTTACAAATGAGGACAACAGAAGCAATCAATTGTAGTATTAAAACAACTAAAAACAGATCCAAAACTAAAAGATAAAACTTTATAAATACTACCTATACACATTTTAAAAATAAAGAGATTAAATAAAAATGACAAATGCATACAACAAAATTTCAAAACTTAACATTTAAATGAAAAACAAAAATAAAGCTAAAAACAATTATTCAAAATATTAAAGAAAAAAAAGGTATAAGAGTATAATAATGATTCTAACATAACACTAATACAAACACCAAAAAAAAATAACTACATATGTATGTACAACCACACACACACACATACATATATACTGTATATGTACATACACATTTATAAATTCAATATATATATTATTTCATTTTTCCATTTAGTTTGTTGAAGTATTAAAATAACTCAAATTAAATAAAAACTAAAAACTTAATAAAAGACCTATACAGACATAATAAATGTAGACATAATTTAACTAAATTTAAAATAAATAACAAATACAAATAATACAAATCAAACGAGTAAGAAATGGTTATAAAAAATTGAAACAGAAGCGAAACAAGTAATAGTAATATATATAGTTATTGATTTTCAGGTTGTTCAAACTTGCCATGTTATTTAATACTCGTATCAAAAAGACCAAATAACGAGATTTTCTTTGTAATGGTCGTCTCCGCCATCTAGCGGCCGTCTAAGGTAAGAAACTCCTGGAGCGACGTGCGCAATGACGTCGAAATGGGAAATCGAAACTGACATGGATTTCCCGAGTAATGTCTAACACCTGATCGTAAAGCACAATATCGGGAAAAAAGTTCAGTATTAAAGCAGCACTGACAAACAAGCCCGTCTCATCGTCCTGGCATCTGAAGAGTTCGCTGAAAAACACAAGAGGCCACAGGACTCGAGGTAAGTGACGATTAAATGGCATGGTGTTTTGGTTATTATACTTACGGTTTGTTATATAAACCCAGAGATCATATTATTCATTATACAGAATGTCTTTCCCAATATATGTCATTTTTAAAATGAAAATGTGAACTGTGATATGTAAGAAAATATACTGTATCGTTTAGTTTCATGAATTCAAACATTGACAGTAGAAGAAAGTATGGTTACACTTTACTTGAAGGGGTGTGCATAAGACTGACATGACACCTTCATAATCATGACATGACACATGTCATGAATATGAAGGTTTTTTATGCATGTTTATGACAACTGTCATTAAGTGTCACTGTATTTACTTAGGGGTTTTATAGCGGTTGTGAAAGTTTGTATATGACTATGAGGATTTTTCAGCATGGTTTTCGGTTGTGTTGCTTGTGCAGTACATTGATGGTTTGGTGTGTATAGTCTGATTGCATCATGGCCCAACCAAAACCACTCTTCGTGCCCTGGTTGTATGAACAAATCCAAAGTGGAAGTTATCCTGGAGTGTGTTGGACCAATAAAGAACAAAGACAGTTTAGCATTCCATGGAAGCACGCTTTAAGACAGGACTCCAACAATGTTGATGTCCTCATATTCAAGGTGAGATTATTTGTCATGCATCATTAAGACATTTCTGTGTAGTTTTTTTCACCATGGTGCTTAATGAATACCCTATTTATGTGGCATCCCTTGAGAAAAAGAAGTGTTTAACTATATTAAATGTGCACTTGCAGTACTTCAAATCTACATTTTTTTTACTTGCAGGTAATATTAATGAAATATAATATTTAAATAGAGTAGGGCTACACTTTCATGACTGTTTCTTAACACACTTAAAGGGATAGTTCACCCAAAAATGAAAATTTGATGTTTATCTGCTTACCCCCAGGGCATCCAAGATGTAGGTGACTTTGTTTCTTCAGTAGAACACATTCAAGAAGTGCATTTTGTAATAATGTTAATTTGTAATAATTGCTTTTGTCTGCTTTAAAGAAGTGCACTTATTTTGATGTGTTGACTAATATACTAAAGCACATTTAAAGTACAATTTTATCTAATTGTATAGTGTTTTATTACTGATACACTGTAATATTACTGTACCACTGATACAAATCTGTATTACAATATTTTAGTTTGCCATAAATGCTTGTCAGTACATTCGGTAGTAGCCTACACTTCAACAATATAAAACAACCGAAGTAATTATGAATTATGACACATAAGATGTACTTAAATCCTACTTAAGTGGGTCAAAAAAGCACTCTTAAGTTCAACTAATTGCATTTAAAGGCACAATAAGTAATTTTCGCCGCTGGAGGGCGCGTATTCAAAATAAACAAAGAGACAAAGGCGTAGTTTGATGACGCCGTGACTGAGTGTGGAATCATGGGAGTTGTGGTCTTCATCCCCACAGCCGATGCAATCCGACGGGACTCGGGCAGAAATCATGTTCATGGATGAGCTAATGATTTATTAACGTAGTAGAATGAAGCAGGGTGAGGCTGAAAGCCGTCGAAGCGAAACGAGGCCGCTGAACGAGCGCGACACACGGCTCGAAAGCAGCGGAGCTTTTATTATGCCACAGTCGACCGCTTTCGCTCCTTCCGGTCGTGCGTATGTGGGGTAAAGCAGCGCTGTTTTATCATACTAGATACATTTGAAAGTTCTGTTATAATGCTACTCTGTGCGGTCGTCACCGGTCTATTAAAACGCACAACATATTAAAGCGTCTTTGGTGTTTCCATATTTTCTACAAAACAAAACTGGAAATCTAGAGGTTATGACGTTATTAGCAGGCAACACAATGACACTATGGACACGGTCCGTGTCACTAGTTAAAATTGCTTATTTCTCTGGATTTAAACATTCTTCGAAACATTTGGGATAATGTAAGTACACAAGTCAGCAAAATATATAACACTGTTCTAGTGGTTTTTGGATATTTTAATAAAAAAATCTTACATATTGTGCCTTTAAGGTACATTTAAACTAATAATGTATTTAATGTATTGTGATAAACGTATTGTAAATGTATTTAAACTAAATACATTTTCATTTAATTGTAAATAACATGCAGTTAAGTGTCCAAGTATATTCTTTTAAAGTGTATCATCTCCATAAGTACTCTTTTTGAAAGTATGCTAAAGAGTACCTCTTTTTTGACAAGGGATGGTATTTTACATCAGTAAAAAAAAAAAAAAGTATTATAAAATTATTTCAAGTACCCCAAGGTACTAATGAAACTACTAGGGTAATTCAATTGTATATTTAGTATATTATTGATAATACCTTATAATTTACTACACTTCCTTTACAATCAGCATTTATACATTTATATTTATTACAACCAAGCAACACCACATATTACATTTAATGTAATTTTTTTTTTAAGTACCTTGGAGTATCAAGTAAATACCTATATCAATATAAATCATTCAGTACCATAGTATATAAGCATGGTATTACCGTCAGAGCAGACATGTTATAACCAGGGTACTTTTTAGCATTAGTACTTTTCTTCTGATAACTGTATTTTGTCCCCGTCAGGCGTGGGCTCAGACGAGCGTCGCTGGAGATGGCAGGATAAACAGAGATCCCTCTGTTTGGAAGAGAAACTTCCGTAGCGCTCTTCGTGCTAAAGGCTTCAAGATTATATTTGACAGCAAGAACGATGCCGCTAATCCACATAAAGTCTATCAGTTTCCATCTGAACCTCATTCTGCGGGTAGGAAACATTACATTTGTGGTTGATGCCATTAAGAAGATTGATTGAACTGTTAAATCTGATATTTGTTTTGTCTCCTCTCCAGCTTCAGGATCCGAGGGCTCTCAAGAGACTGATGTGAGTATTTGTTTCATCAGGTTTAATCTGTGTTTGTCTGGTTTTTCTTTAAAGCACTCTCAAATGGACAGCCTGTGGCATCAGATACGACATGCACACACTGACTTGGGAATTTTTTTTTTCTTTTCTTTTCTTCATTTTTAGTTTTCACCAGAACTGTATGTGGAGGAGAGCGACATGTTCCCTAGTAAGACAGCATTTTATACCCAGCCATGCATTTTTTTATATATATATTTGTGAGGTAGGCCTTTCATTGTGATGACAGTATGTTTTACTTTTATATTTCTTAGCACATCCACCCCAAGGTTTGGAGCAAGATTTCACGGGACTAAACCTTCAGGAAAGTCCCTCACGAGGTAGATTGAAAAGACCAGAAAAGATGATGGATTAACTCTATGATTTAATTACCTTTATTTTAAGTTGCCTTTGGTCTCTGTATGGTTGGATAATGTTTTATATGGGACTGTTATTATATTATGATGAAAAAATAATAATTTTATTGTATATACCTATCTAACCTGGAAAGATGGCCATTTTATTATTATATGTATACACTATCTGTCACAAGTTTGGAATATAAAAAAATGAATAAAAATTGAATGAAGTCTCTTTTGCTCACCAAGGCTGCATTTATTTGAGTAAAATACAGTAATATTATGAAATATTACAATTTAAAAGAACTGTTTTCCATGTGAATATATGCAAAAATGTAATTTATTCCTGTGATGCAAAGCTGAATTTTCAGCTTCATTACTTCAGTCTTCAGAGTCACATGATCCTTCAGAAATCATTCTAAATTTGTGCTTTTCTGATTTTGTGCTCACTTATTCCTATTATTATCAGTGTTGAAAACAGTTGTGCTGCTTAATAATTTTGTGGAAACCGAAATAAATTTGATGAATAGAAAGTTCAAAAGAACAGCATTTATTTGAAATAGAAATATATTGTAACATTAAAAATGTCTTTACTGTCACTTTTGAGTAAATAAATGCATACTTGCTGAAAAGTAATTAATTATTAAAGAATCTAAAGTTTTTTTTTTTTTTTTTTGTATTTACACCAAACTTTTTAATGGTAGTGTATCACGTTTTCCACAAAAATATTAATCAGCAAAAATAAATGTTATATAAGAAATGTCAATTCCTGAGCAGAAAATCAGCATATTAGAAGGATCATGTGACACTGAAGACTGAAGTAATGATGCTGAAAATTCAGCTCTTCATCACAGAAATAAATTACATTTTAAAATATTTTCAAATGGATAACAGTTCTTTTAAATTGCAATAATATTTCAGAATGTTGATGTTTTTAATTTATGTAATAAATACAGCATGGGTGAGCATATACAGTATATAATGATTTGAAGGACAGTGCATTGTGTATGTGTACAGCCTTTCATTTTTGTTCCAGTTCATGAAGTTTGGAATCCAGATCAATTATATCTGGGGCTCGAAGAACCAGTACTCTTCCAAGAAACCAGTCCATGTCCAGAATCCCAGTATACTGAGATCCATTACCAAATAGTGGACACTCATGGACAATTTTTTTCAGCTGAGGGCGCTATCGGTGGTTTGGGGCAGATTCCGCCGTCTGAGGGGGCAACGGCTGCGGGTCATCATCCTCCAGCATATCAACCAGATGGTGAAGGTGTAGGTCATCAGGGTAGCATTCCTGTGACAAAACTGGGTAAGTGGCTCTCAAAATCAACACATATTCACATCAATTACTGATGTTTGATTACTCACAGATTTTTTTCAATTCGTACGTTTTCTTCACAGAGACATTTTTTCGGATTAAGGTTCATTACAAAGGGAAGATGGTGAAGGAAGAGTTGGTGGAGAATGACGCTGGTTTCAGACTGATGTATCAGGGAAACATGTTGGTATTTTTGTACTTGATTCATCACTGATCTTTAAGTTAGCACCATGGATCATACAGATGAAAACTTAACAGTATACCTTTAACTCCCACAGGGACGAATCCATGGGCAGTGCTGATCTACCAGTGGTCACACTACCTATTCCTGAAGGTATTCTGGATCAGAGCCAGGCCAAGCATACGAACGAAATTCTGAATAATCTGGGTGGTCTGGAGATCAGGAGATTTGATGGCGTGGTCTGTGGTCACCGTTGGGGATTGAGCAGGATCTATTGGGGTCTATGCAAACATGAAAATAGCCAAACACCCAGAGAGCTCTCCAAAAACACACCTGAAGCCGTCTACAACTTCAGAGATTATATATCAGGTGAGTTATATTTGACGTCAGATTTCTCCCAGCCATGTTTAATCAAGATCGATCGATTGATTAAAGTTTTAAAATCAAATTGTTACATGATATGCTGATTATTAATAAGATTAATTACAATATTTGCTAAAAAAGACAAGATTAAATGTGGCAGATGCGTACATCATTGAATAGACATTACAAAAAGTGGCATATTAAGTATTACACTATACACATAAATACACACGTAATACACATTACATAGTATTACGATTACATTTCCATTTCCAACTTATTTTTTTCCATATATGAACAAAAATAAGAAAACAGTAGGAAAATGCCTTATTATGGAATTTACACACGAGTCAGGTAGCATGATTAAACAGTTTTTTTCATAAATAAAATTTTATTTAAAATACATTTAAAAACTAAATTAAATTGTGTATTTGCTCAGATATGGATCGTTGGTGCTTGCAAATATTTAGCTGATTCTTATATGTTAGATTGGTCACTTGGAACGTGTGCTGGATGATCTGATGATGTCATTCCTTTAGGTTTGATGGACTTTATTCAGACAAGCTGCGAATCTCCTTCTTACGCTCTTTACTTCTTTCTGGGGCAGAAGTGGCCCGACCCCAAAATGAAGCCGTGGGAGAAGAAACTCATCATGATAGAGGTTAGGATAGGACTTTAGGTTAATATTTACCCTATAAAGCCTACTGTATCATATTTCATACACACATTTCTAAGGCCTCTAAATGATCAACATGGTCAATTTTGCTGAAAATCCTGTTGTACACCATCTACTATATGCCTTCTGTTGTCTGATTGATAGTTTGTACTTTTATAGCAAGTAAAAGGCCTTTTAGTATAATTGTAAAATTGTTGCATTAAATGTTTTGCCCCCACAATAAAAATTACAGAGCTTTGATCATAAAACTTAGTAGCATCTTACTAAAACATATTATTAGGACATGTAGAGTGACAACTGATTTATATACATTTAATGTTTATGCATTTATACTGTTAAAAAAAATCTCTTTGATTTACATTACAGGCTATTACAATTTCATCTTACTTTAAGCATGTAAATAACAACATCTGCACCAAATTGCATATTCTGTTCAGTTTGGGGCTATAGTTAATATTGAGGTGTTTTCCCTCATTTATGAATATTTTTCATATTTTTACTGGATCATACTCTATGGGCCATAAAAGCTCGATGTATCAAATATGATACTCAATTAAAAAAGAAAGAAATAATTTTTTTTTTTTAATTAAATATTTTGTTGAAAAGTCCATAAATCTGTTCCACTGAAAAAAATATATTTTTCTAACTATTATTCCATATGTCAGGCTTTACAGGGTTAAGAAATTTGACTCTTTAATGAACATTGTTGTCTTTCATCATATTTCCGTTATCTCTATTTTATACATGCAACAAACACTAACACTTACCATGCACAGTGAGGCATTCTGCTTCCTATTGTGGTTAGGATCACACCTTACCTATAGAATCACTGTAATGTCATTTCTTTTGTGGCTTATTGCTTCATTTGTATTAAAGGGGTCATATGATGTTGCTAAAAAGAACATTATTTTGTGTATTTGGTGTAATGAACTGTGTTTATGCGGTTTAAGGTTAAAAAAAACATTATTTTCCACATACTGTACATTATTGTTTCTCCTCTATGCCCCGCCTTTCTGAAACGCGTC
>NW_015647124.1:1716275-1742222 GCF_001515625.1 Sinocyclocheilus rhinocerous
CGTGTTTAAACGAGGTGTTTTAGGAGGGCGTGGACAAGTCTTAACTTTTATAAAGATTATCTCTTTGGGTTTGAGACTTTAGTCTTGGCAACTTTTTATCTATGCACGAACAGCTTGTAACACTCCAAAGAGAAAGGACAATTTGAAATTGCATCATATGACCCCTTTAATGATTTCTTAAAGGCACCGATAGTGTGTTTTTATCGGAGTTCATAAAATAAAAAAATATATATATGTATCATGATTTATTTTCAACTTTCCCATTCCCTCTCTCTCTTTCTCATTTGTTTAGGTTATTCTGACTTCACTGGAGGGTTTGAAGATGATGGCTGTTGCAAACGGGGCGTCTTCACTGCATTCAGTGGAGCTCCAGCTCTCTCTGGAGCAAATGATGGAGCTGTGTTAGAAAGATCGGCTGTGACCGAGCAGAAAGACGTGACTGCACACATATAGGGCTCCTGAATTGCAATTATTTCTTAAACAGTTTACTTAGTGGTGACTCCGTGGTTAATTGTATTTATTCAAGGTGCGTGGACTAATATTAATGGTACAAAGTAATTGTCAATGATTCTGTGGATAAAAATACAAAGATGAGTTTACAAGTGGAGTCGTATTTTAAATGGATGGGTTTCATGGTTGTGTGCTATCATGAAAGAGCATTTAAAAATGCTAAAACCCAAGTCTAATATGTTTTTTAAGTCTGTTTTTACACTACTACGGATCTCTGATACAATATTGAGTCATGATGATGTCTATTTACAGTATTTCTTCAGTCTTTTCCTGGCCTGAATTTCATTGTTGTTATATCTTTGACAGTAATCTGAACTGAATGTGAGCTCTTGTTCCATTGATGTGCCGTGTTTCTTCCTCTTTTTCAGCTGAGATGAACTAAGAGGTTTACACTTAGTATCATGGTTTCCAGTGATGTAAAACCTGGAAATTTCAGGGAATTTTATGTGTTTTCCAGGCCTGGAAAAGCACTCAAGTTAATAAATCTTCAAAGTCATGGAAAAGTCAAGAACATTTCTATTCTAAAATACACGTTGTTGTAGTTACGCTCTGTTCTAAAACATTTCATTGGAAAGATATTGATTCTGAAGAGTAAAACCTGTTGGCAAGATTTGTGAGTGAATCATTTGAGTTCTATTCAATAAATCAACCAAAGCAGTTCACACATCAGTTTAACATTTAATATTCAGCTATGTGGAGAGAGATTTCACTGTGGGCGGAGCTTCTCAGTGTCACACAACATAAATAAAAACAAAGAATCTCACAACCACCTGTTTAGGACACTAGAGGATACAACTAACTTGCATTAAATGGACACTATGTTCACACCGCTGATTCTACATTCACAAAAAATAAATGAACATTCAAAGTAACATTTAAAGAACACAGAGTCCTTCAAAACGCATGCAGTAAATGCATTGACTAATTGAATAATTATGATATAAACTTATTTATATATATATATGCTACCTTATGTTAATGGAAACAAAAGTCTCTTTTACCCACCAAAGCTGCATTTATTTGATCAGAAATACAGTAAAAATTGTGAAATATTACAGTTCACAATAGCTGTTTTCTATTTTAATGTTATTTTGAATATTTTAATATTATTATTGTAAAATAATAGTAATTTAGCAATTTATTCCTGTGATCAAAGCTGAATTTTCAGCATCATTACTCCAGTCTTCAGTGTCACATGATCCTTCAGAAATCATTCAAATATGCTGATTTGCTGCTTGAGAAATATTTCTGATTATTATCAACAGTGCTGCCTAATATCTTTGTGGAAACTGTGATACATTTTTATTTTCATGATTCTTTGATGAATAGAAAGTTCAAAAGAACAGCGTTTTCTTATATATAAATATGTCTGTGTAACATCATAAAGGTCTTTACTGTCACTTTGCATCCTTGCTAAATAAAAATATTCATAAAAAAAAAATCTTATTGATCCAAACTTTTTACCGGATGTGTACTAATTAAATAAAGTGTCTCAATTCGATATATTCAGGTAATATTTAAGGGCATGTCTAGGTGGTGTTATGTGATAAGCTGTTAAAACTATTTCATATTGAAATATTATTATTTTATCTAGTCAGTTTTGATCACCACATCTATGCCAGTTCTACTCCACATTCTCCAGGTCATCATGTTCTTCCTCTGATTTCTTCTCCTCCACTGAAAGGTCCCTGAGCTCCGGCAGCGGCACCAGCTGACCCTCTTCGTCCAGTCCCATCGGCTGAATCACATTATCCCTGTTTAGGAAAAGATGTGAGTGTTAAAGCAGTACGTATTTACGAATTATTGCTGGTGTTTTCAGTAGTTTAAGTTCCTTACTTTGAGAGTTTGTTAAAAAGACTGATGAGCCGGTGTGCCTCCTCCTCTTTCTCCTCCTCTGTCATTCCCTCCATCGGATCAGGCTGCTCCTCTTCCACCTGTCCCGTCACTGGATTCACTCGGTCTTTAATCTGCCGGTACTCCTCGGTGTCCGAGTCTGAATCGCTAGAGTACTGCGTGCCTGATGATGTGGCCTTTGACCTCTGACCTCCTAGCAAGCCTCTAGTGGCCAGGAGCCCAGCGGCATTTCCATATCCAGTGTACTTAACGAAACGCCTCACTGGAGTAGCCGGAAAAAAAACCCCCCACAAAGACTAACTAAATGACAATAAAGGGTCTTTATTGGCATCTATGGTTCCATGAAGAACCTTTGACATCCATGTAACTGTTCCATTGGACAAAGGGATCTTTATAGCGGAAAAGGTTTTTCAACTTATTAAAAAAAAAAGGAATATTAAATCTCTACACTAAGAAAATGGTTCTTTTAAATAGAAACCTGTTTCAGCAACAGAATAAAAAAAAAGTAATTGCAACTTTTTTTCACAATTCTCTCAATTCTGACTTTTTTCATAATTGCAAGAAATAAACTCAGAATTGCAAGATATAAACCCGGATTCAGAAGAAGAAAAGTCAAAATTGTGATACAATAGCTTGTTTGCAATCACATGATTCTGATGGAGGGCAGGAAGTGAAAAGCAGGATGGATGAGATGGAGGGAAGTCCGCACTGTACTGGTTTAGACACTCTTACAAGAGAGAGGTATAAACAGAAAATCACAAAATTGTGATCCTTATGTTATGAAGAGGAGCGATTTTTCAACTAAATTGAAATACTTGCCTGCCATCGAGGCAGTGGAATGGATACGTGTGGCATTTAGCGTTGCGTGAATTCAGACTGTCTCATGTTGAATGCGTGAGAGTTGACAGCCCTGTATCTATTTATATATTTCTTTATTAATAACCTAATTTATTATTGTATCTTATATATTAACCATTTGCACACACGGACATTTCTCAGACTCGGCTCCTCCTGACCGCAGAAGCTGGTTTTCAAGCCACTTTTCCCTGCATTTTTCAGTCAATTTCTTTCCTTTTCCACCCTTATGAACAACAAATATTCGTACACGATAATAGCACATTTACATTTAGTCATTTAGTCATTTTTAATAGCTCCTTGTGGTTTCTCAGTTTGACCGATTTGAGCATCCATAAACAACGCAAAACATAAGCATTTTGAGTTTCTGCTAACGATTCTCATATAGAAAAATCACTGCATTTCGCGCCACAGTAATGACGTCATGTGCAAACAACCTACTACTTCGCCCGGAGTTTGATTGACAGGTGATCTGACCAATCATGACGCCGAATCTGCCATTTTCATTTTGTAAAATATTAAAAACGCAAAACACACCTGATGTGAATTCTTTGCTCTTAATTTTCTATAAGAAGAGTTATTGTATTAATGTTGTATTTTCTTGTAATTTATTAAAAGAAGGTACACCGCCATCTTGTGCCGACTAAAACCGATTTGAGCATCCATAAACAACGCAAAACATAAGCATTTTGAGTTTCTGCTAACGATTCTCATATAGAAAAATCACTGCATTTCGCGCCACAGTAATGACGTCATGTGCAAACAACCTACTACTTCGCCCGGAGTTTGATTGACAGGTGATCTGACCAATCATGACGCCGAATCTGCCATTTTCATTTTGTCCGACAAACAAACTATGGTGCGTTCAAGTCATGTCGGATAGATCGTATTTACGAGTTGAACGCACATGAACGCCACCACAAAGTCGTTATTACGAGTGGGAAACTCGAAATTTTCTTTAAGCCCCGAGTTTCCGAGTTGGGGGCGTGTCAATGAGGAACATGGCGGAATCGATGGATGCAACGTCTGTAGTTGACGGTAAATTTTTGTTTAAATTGATAGTTTAATTGGTCATGTTCTTGTTACGCAGCTAGTTAATGAAATCCAAGTACAAAATGCTATAATTTTTGCACCTATAGGTGAAAAATCTTTTGATTTGCCATGTTGCATGTTTTAAAAATATTAAAAACGCAAAACACACCTGATGCAAATTCTTTGCTCTTCATTTTCTATAAGCAGAGTTAACAGACCCTGTTGTATTTTCTTGTAATTTATTAAAAGAAGGTACACCGCCATCTTGTGCCGACTAAACTGACTTGAACGCACCTGACGTCGTAATTACGACTTGTCAACTCGTAAGTACGAATGTCCCAGGAGGACTTGAACGCAGCACTAGACAGAAGAGTAGATTAACGTCGGTGGACTTGAACTGGAAAAATGGTGTGTATTTGCGTCTTTTCATGGTTGAAACAAGATACCTTCTGATGTTCCTTCATGTTTATTTCGTGCTATATCTAGTAAAGAGATGATCGGTCCACTTGCCGGTTGAACTGAGGAGCTACAGCGATCTGTCACGACACATTAAAGAGCCACAAATTATTGTTTGGATTTCTTAAAAAAAGGACAAAATTTGAAAGCTGAGACTTCGTTTCATAACAAAAGTAACCTGCTCTGTCTTGTCTGTTGGCGCGTTGTGTCCTCTTTGCTCCGCAATGTATTTTTCACTGCTTGAGAAGACTATGTGTGGCCTGAGAGCGCCAAGGCTTGTCGGACATAGCAACAGTAACTAAGGGGGGCGGGTATTTGCGAAATGTCAAATGTGAGATAAAAACTCTCAATTACCTTTTTTATTTTTTATTCCATGGCGGGGAAAAAAAACAGAATGGCGGGATTTAAATTCAGAATTCAAAAAAAAAAATTAGAAAGTCAAAATGTAAACGTAGAATTGCGGGAAAATCAGAATTCTGAGTTTATACCTTGCAATTCTGGGCCCGTATTCACAAAACATCTTAAGGCTAAAAGTAGCTCATAACTCGCCGATTTAGGAGAAAATCTTAAAAATAATGCGCGTGTCAGTCCTAAATTTAGGACTCCTACATTTTTGCTCTAAGAGTATTTCACAAAGCCTTTTAGCACTATGATAATGACCTTTTAATCACCTTTTTTCTCCTAATTTTCCTTTGATCATATCCTTGCTTTCATTAACCAGTTGGGCAAGAAGTAACAGCTGTTCTTGCGTCCATTTTTTTTCTTTTTCTTTTTTTTTACGTTTGCATGTATTACTGTCATCCATGATTATTTTACTCTGTTAATTAAAAGGCTGTTTATATGCATATCCGCGAATTGTTTTTGAGAAGCATACATGTAAGAGGCTGACAATAAGCTGAACATATACTTGTTTAATTAGTGACACTTATCCTGCATTTTAAAATCTTTATTTGAATGTGGCAATTAACATTTTTTATTTTTTAAACCTTTATTTGAATACGGCAACATAATATTGTGCTCTACAATATTTCCATGAATTAATCTCTGACAGAGACTAACAGCCAATCACTGTGTGCATAGTTAGTAAGCATGCTGACATCATCCATAGCAACGAGGTCAACCCCGCCCCCTTACTCTTAGCTTAAAGCAGCACTATGTAACTTTTGGCGCTCTAGCGGTTAATAAACAGAACTGCACACATCCCGCGGAAGAATATTCCAACCGGAGCTACTTCTCTAAGTTTATGTCTATGGCGATTCACGCAGGTATGTGTTACTCCGCAGCGGTGGCGACCCGACTAGCCTACAATAGTCCAAATACAAGTACTTATTATAAGTGTACCGTAGTGATTCGGAATAAGACAAAAACGCGGTTTGGAAGATGAATTCATGATGTACTTGCTCATTATATACATTTTGCAAATAGTTACAGAAAAAGTTACATAGTGCTGCTTTAAGACTTCTCTCTATTCCTTAGTAAAAATTTGTCTCAGCAGCTTTGTTAATAGGTTTTAAGAGAAAACTCTTAGCTAAAAACTTTTACTGCTTTTTAGGATAACTCTTAGTGATAAGAAAACATGTTTTGTGAATACGGGCCCTGCTCTTTTTCTTAAAATTGTGAGAAATTAAAAAAAATAAAAATCTGAATTGTGAGATAAAAAGTCTCAATTACCTTTTAAATTTTTTAATTCAGTTGCATAAACAGGCTCCCATATGCGTTTAAAAAGGTTCTTTAGGGAACCCAAAATGGTTCTTCTATAGCACTGCAGCAAAAAACCCTTTTAAAACGTTATTTTAAAGAATGTAGTATGTTTTTGGAGGGAAATTCTGTATTTTTACAGAATTCTGGTATTTGTGGTTAATAGTGTGTTTCTATGCGTTACTGTTCTCTTTGCACAGCACGAAGAGCAGGTCAGCAGCGCAGTGTTTGAGCTCAGTCTCCAGGTGGGTCATCAGTCTGACCAGACGATTCCTCATAGTGTTTCCCTCCTCAGGTTTAATGCTGGCATCTCTTAATGGAGGCAGAATCTATACCCAACAAACAAATTGATCAAATTTGATAGCATTTGATAAAAAAGCAAGAAGTATTTTTTTAGACAATAATGTAAAATAGCAGTCATGCCTGTTGTCTGAGGTAGTGCCTTGTGTCTCTGTGACCTCTGGAGCATTCGGTCAGCAAGTTCAGCACAGGGGTCAGTCTCTCTTTGACCTTTTCACCCTGCATGTGAAACACCATGGTGTTAGAAAAGCTGCTGTTGCAAACATATGTATTTTTTCCCATGAGGTTCACTATTTAAGACCAGGTTTTTAGGCCAAAAATCTACAGTGGGTACGGAAAGTATTCAGACCCCCTTAAATTTTTCACTCTTTGTTATATTGCAGCCATTTGCTAAAATCATTTAAGTTAATTTTTTTTCCTCATTAATGTACACACAGCACCCCATATTGACAGAAAAACACAGAATTGTTGACATTTTTGCAAATTTATTAAAAACCCAGCATTTTTTTAGAGTGTAGCCTAATAGTTATATTTATATTTCATCCTCTCTAACCCACATTTTTTCACATTTTAACAAAAGAAATAAAAATGCATTTTTTTAAAAAAAGTACAATTTACACTACCGTTCAAATGTTTATTCTTTTTATTTGAAAGAAATGAATAGTAAACGAGACTGCATTAAATTGATCAAAAGTTCTCGAGCAGCAAAATCAGTAAATTAAAATGATTTCTGAAGGATCATGAAGACATTTTACCCTATTGTTTTTTTTATTTTTATTTCCCTTTCCGTATTTATTTCTTCCCCTTTCTCATTACCTGCCCCAGTTTTCTCTCCATGTACATGAGTAGGTTGTGCACACAGTCCATGTTGGCTCCATTCATCTGGTGTGAGTCTGGACCCAGAGGCACAGATACCAGAACGTCTAGACAGCTCAACGGGAGAGCAGACAGCATATTCGCTGCATGCCTGAGAGAACGAGAGAGAGATGAGGACAAGCGTATGCTCAAATCTGTCCTCTTTCAGTCGAACGTTCCCTCTGTCAGTTTATAAAATGAACTGAACTGCAGAAATGTACAGCTCATATTTTTATTGAAGCATTTACATGAATCGTTCATATGAGTGGAGAAAAGCAGACACAGACAAACATGGCATCCAGAAGAAGGAAGAGCTTGTGCTCACGGTGACACTGGTGAGGTACACTGGCTAAAGAGGCCTATATACTGTGATCAATTTAGAGATATGAGAGAGAAATTCTTTGAAAAAGTCACATCTAATTCCTCATTTTTTTTAAACGGTCACAAACAGATCAGACGCAGGTGTTACTGAGGGAAGACAGTTAGACATCTGTCAGCCAAATTAATATATGCTCTACACATGTGATCCGATACTAATATTCACTAGTTTGTTTATTGCCTGCACAACAATGTAGTCTTAATGTGTTTTATTATTTAATTTATTTTATATTTTTATATTGCAATTATTATTCTGTTATTATTTTTATGTCTTATTTCTCTTCTTTTTTTCTAACATCTTTCACTTTGTCTTGTGTGTGTGTGTGCTTGTGTCAATCATTGCATCCGTCAGACAAATTAATATGTGCACTAGACATGATTCTCATATTCACTAGTCTATTTATTGCCTGCAAAATTTTATATATTGCAATTATTATTCTATTATTATTTTTGGAGTCATGTTTTGTACTATTTTCTATTATCTTTCACTTCTCTGTGTGTGTGTGTGTGTGTGTGTGTGTCTTGATCTTGTCAATCATGCCAATAAAGTATTTGCATCTCTAAGCCAAATTAATAAGTGCACTATACACATGATCTATTTTTCAAATTCAGTAGTCTATTGATGCACAACAGTGTAGACATAATGTATTTAAATTTAATATATTGCAAGTAATATTCTATTAATAATATTTCATTAATATTATTTATATATATATATATATATTTTTTTTTTTTAATTTTTAATTTTTTAAATTATCTTTCACTTCTTTCTGTTTATGTTTGTCTTGATCTTGTCAATCATGGCAATAAAGTTTTTTGACATTTAAATTATATTTGACTTCCACTTTTGAGTGGAACGCATCGTAAATGCCAACATTTTCAATTAGTGGATAATTAATGCTATAGATGATGTCAACAGGGCTTTCATTACATTACAACGGTATTTATCAATACTAACCCCTTTAATTCATCTGAAGCTTCCTCCTTCTCACAGGACACCATCAGACAGTGACACAAAACGGCAGCCAGGTGGCGATAGAGAGATGCATCTTCCTGATAGGCACAAAGAGAACCTTGACATTAACAATTACATTATTCAGCGCACTGTGTGGGTTTTTGATCACAGTTCTACAGTAACACCATCTGACACATCACGTGGTGCAATCATAGTTGTCTATAAGGGAGGTGAGTGTGATGATAATCTCTGCATACACTCACCTCTTCTGGTTCTTGAGTGTGTGTGCTGTGTGTGATATTAAAAAGAATCTTCAGGGCCTCCTGAGGCTGCTGTGAGTCCTCCACACTTATAGGAGGCGCTGTAGGATCCAGCACGACCTCATACTGTTCCTTCCACTGGACTGATAAACTCTTCTCCAGCACTGTGGTCAACAGCGGCACTCCTCCCTCCTACAAATTAAGAAAAAGTCATTATAATATAGACATGAATAAGTTTGGGGTCAGAAATATTTTGTAATGTTTTTGAAAGAAGTCTCATATGCACGCCAAGGCTGCATTTATTTAATTAAAAATACAGCAAAAACAGTAATATTGTGAAATATTATTACAAATTTAAATAGCTGCTTTCTATTTGAATATATTTTAAAATGTTATTTATTCCTGAGATGCAAAGCTGAATTTTCAGCATCATTACTCCAGTCTTCAGTGTCACATGATCCTTCAGAATTCATTCTGATTTGCTGCTCAAGAAACATCTCTTGTTATTATACATGTTGAAAACAGCTGTGCTGCTTAATATTTTTGTGGAAACCATGATACATTTGTTTTCCAGGATACTTTGATGAATAGAAAACATTAACATTGTAACATTATAAATGTCTTACCTGTCACTTTTGATTAGTTATAATGCATCCTAAACATTTGAACAGTAGTGTACATTATATAATAGCAGATTCGCTCGAAATTCACTAAAATAGAAGATGAAAAAGTAGATACTTGTTTCAGCTGTGCTCTGAGTTCAGGTCTCAACGCCGTCAGCAAAAACATGAACCGGAGTGTGTAAAACTGACCACAGGGGGAAGATACGGACTGAAACTCCTTATTTAGCTTTTCTGTCAGACCACAGAGCAGACTGAAGTACAGCAAACAGTTGGAGAGAAAAGAAAAAATGCATATGGCATGAAAATATATTTAGTTTCAGTGAATACAGTGGCCCCATAAACACTTAAAGGGATAGTTCACCCAAAAATGAAAATTCTGTCATTAATTACTCATTAAACGCGAATACGCTGTTTACGTCGTTTATGCTTTGATTTGAACGAAAACAACGTATCCGCATGGCACAGCTGACACAAAACAGGACATGAGGGTGAGTAATTAATTTTTTGGGTGAACTATCCCTTTAAAGCTGCAGTCTGTAACTTTTGGCGCTCTAGCGGTTAATAAACTGCATGCGTCTTGCGGAAGAACATTGTAGCCGGAGCTACTTCTCTCTGTTTATGTCTATGACGAATCACGCAGGTACTCCGCAGCGGTACCTACCCGAACCAGTCTAAAATAGTCCGAATATAAACACTTATTATAGGTGTACCGTAGTGATTCAGGACAAGGTAAAAACACGGTTTGGAAAATGGATTCATGGTGTACTCGCTTATTATATACATTTTGTAAATTTTGAACATAAAAAAGTTACGGACTGCAGCTTTAACAAACAAATAAAATGCAATAATTTCATTGCATTAACTCATACGCTTTTTTCAAAACTAACTTCACTATTTTTTTGCAATGACTTGTAACCAAGTGGTTAATCTTTCACTGGTTAGCATAAATATAGGGCCCTATGATTTTTGCAGACAGAATTCATGAAAATACAGATGGAATCTAGACATAAAAAATGGAATTTACTGTATAACATGGAATGTCACAGAATTTGGCAAAATTTGGATGTTTAAATCAAAGATTAGGGCTGTACAGTTAGTGAATCTTAAACAGCAAAAGGCTGCTATTTTAAATATGAAGTAATATGAAGTTAAAAATATAAATGTAAATATTCACTTCATCTTCAGAGCTGCTCTGAGAGTCACTTCATCAGCATTTCAGCCCGCCAAAATAAAAGTTCGGTTTATCTTGAAGAAATGATGACACAAATAAATGACTATTGTATACTAAAATGTACTTCTGACAGTAATAATAATAATAATAATGATAATAATAATTTTAAGGAATATCACAATTTTTCTTTCATTTAAAGAATAAACCTCCGATGTGCCAAATTTTGCTATAGTTGCCAAAAATGAAAGGAACTGTTCAAATTTCATTTGATTACATTCTAAAAGACGAATTAAATTGCTAAGTTTTATGCATTCATTTAATTACCAATATTTTTGATAATAAATTTGTATTAAATCCTAAAATACAGAATCCAGAAAAATTAAGACAGACGACAAAATAAAATAAATAAATGAATACATTTCATAGGGCACTATAAATGTAAAAATTTTTTAATAAATTAGGAATTGCTAAAGTTTTATGAATTCAATTGATTATGATTAAGTTGATTCAATTGAATTCGTTTCTGTTCATTCAATTCAATTAAATTCCTTTATGATGATCAAAATTTGATGAAACCATTAAAACTGAATCTGGAAAACTTAAACGGAACACACAGAATTGAGAAAAAAGTAAACTTTTTTTCATAGGGCCCTAAGTTAAACTCCTGCTGGTAGGTGAATGTAACTACACAGTTTGACTGCAAAAAAAAAAAAACTCTTTTATTTGCATTTTTCATAGAACTCATGAGGAAAGATGTTAGAATTTGAAACTGTAAGTTGAAATGATTCATACCTGAGTTCGCTGGCTCTCTCTTGTGCCCAAGCACTATTGTAAACAATGTTACAGAAGATTTTCATGACTTCCTTCCTGTTGACTTCATCATCAACTTTTTCTTCTTTTTCCTCCTCCTCCTCTCCTCCTCCCAGGCTTCCTCTGCTGTCTCTTTTACCAGGAGTGAGAGCTTTGAAGACGCTGCTCCTCCTGCGAGAAGGTCTGAGGCTCATGTTTGAAAATGTGCTGGCCTTACACTCGCCACACCAATCACTCTGGAGGGTCGTTCACATCACTGCTTACGGCCCCAGAACCGTCGTCTTCCTCACTGCCGTGATCATCCTCATCCGCTCGACCCAATTTGCTCTCAGAAATAGCCTCGATGATGTCATTATAGGGGTCAGAGTCGCCGTCGGTGTCTTCTTTGGGAACAGGTGCATTGCTGATGCCGCCCAGGTGTGCTAGTGTGAGAAGAGCTCTGTCAGTGATCAGAGGGCCCAAAACCTTTTTGTCCCTCGAGAGAATCCGTATGGATCTCAGGCATACTTTCAGCACACGCCCTTGCGGTTCAGTCTGGAGGAACCTGATTAAAACTGTAGCCAGAGCCTGAGGGAATGAAACAAATTAAACAAAGGCGGAAACTGTTTTTAAAATGGTTTAGGTGTGTATTTGTTTATAAGAGCCAAGGTTACCTGTCTCAAAATGACATCTGGGTTACTGGATTCATCATAGTCTGAATCAGAGTCTGACATATAATCCCGCACTTTATTCTTTCGGAACTGCAGTGACCAAAACAACAACACAAAGTATTATGGGAACAAATCACTAATTATGGGTGTCGCTAGCAATGCATAAATTGTACACCTTTAACCCCTCTGGTGTTCCGCAATTAGGACGGTCAAAATAGACTGAGGACAAGAAGCATAACATTTTGTTTTAATTGAATGATTATAATATATTTTGTTTCAATAATATTTGCTCTTTCATGGTACTAGACAATATTCATCTCTAAATTATATATTTATGCCTATATATAAAATTATACAAATATTAGAAAAATATTTCAAAATTGTTTTATTAATACAGCGTAAACGTAAAAATATAGCAAAGCTATTTGTTTGTGAAAAATGAATGGAATTGTTCACATTTGATTACATTTTAAAAGATTAATTCAATTTAATTAAAGTTATTAAATCAAATTAAAGTTTTATGCATTAATTGCCAAAATGTTTAATAATAAATATCTGTGTGTATATTCTTAAATTGTTAAAGTTTTATGCATTTAATTGATTAGACAATTATATGAAAAAGTATATGTCTATATAAAATAAAACAAATATTAGAATATTTATATTTATATACAACATACGTAGAAAATCCTAGGCAGATTGGTGCCCTCTGGTGGGAGTAATATAGAAAATCATATGTAATACCATGATGTAACCACTAGATGCCTTTATAGAATGGATTTAATAGGGCCCTACATGGTTTAATCCCTGCTGGTAGAAAAAAAAAAGTATATGTCTATATAAAATAAAACAAATATTAGAATATTTATATTTATATACAACATACGTAGAAAATCCTAGGCAGATTGGTGCCCTCTGGTGGGAGTAATATAGAAAATCATATGTAATACCATGATGTAACCACTAGATGCCTTTATAGCCTTATATGTAAATATCAAGCGGCAACCTTCCGGTCTCTCTCGTGAAACCAAGCGGCAACCTCCCCCTCTCTCTCATGATGCCAACAAGGAAGTGACTTAAACTGTAATTCATCAACTGGCCGCTAGAGGCTGGCTGCAAAAGGGAGTCAATCCCATAGACTCCCCAGCAACCAGCTCCCGCATTTTTGCCCATTTTCGATTATCCTGGAGTGACGCGCGGTGACGCGCTGCCAAGATGGCGACGGCTGGCTCTGCCCACTTTGAGCTTCAAAAACCTCTTCAGGAACCTACGGGTGACGTCACGGACACTACGTCCATGTTTTTATACAGTCTATTCTTGAAGTTCTGCATAATTAAGGGCGTGGCCACTTGAGTGACAGGTGGATTGTCGCTGCTGTCACCACCGTCGAGCTAGGTGGGCGTGGTTTCAGCAACCAGCTCCCGCCTCTTTGCCCATTTTTGACTATCCGGGAATGACGCGCTGCCAAGATGGCGATGGCCGGCTCCGCCCACTTTGAGCTTCAAAAACTCTCTTCAGAAACCTACGGGTGGCGCCATGGATACTACATCCATGTTTTTATACAGTCTATGGTAAAATATATAAGCTCTGTGATCCCCTAGTTTCTTATAAGAGTATTTTGAGACATGATTACTTACTTTGATTAGATTTGCATTTGGATATACATTTAGACTATCTATTTCATCATGGCTGATATGTAGATTGTACCCCCCAGAAATAGCTCCGTATTTTTGTATTTCCTTTTAATTTCTAATGGCGATCATAAAATATAAAAAAATAAAATAAAATTCCGAAGGTACGATTTTACAGTTTAAAATCGCCGAAGACCACCAGAGGGTTAACAGCCGTCAAATGCTTTTCAGGATGTCAGTAGCCTTAGAAAATTCAAGAATGTAGCTTTTAAAAAAGAAAATAATACCTCTTCCAGCTCCAGCCTCTTTTCAGATTGAACAAGCAGCCAAACAACAGAATAATAAGAAAATTATTAAACCATCCGAAAAGATAAGACAAAGAAAATATGTAAAATATATTTATTCTGAGTGTGTGTTTTAACAGTCAGTAACAGAGTTAGTAGGAAGAGAAATCTATCCCAGATAGATATAATGTTGAGTTTTCATCCAAACCATCATTTTGGTTGAGATTAAAATCTTAATGTAAAATCAGCATCACATCATAACTCTAATTAAGTGAACAATTCACATTGTTTTTTATTGAAATTTCAGCAGTCTTAACGTTTACTGAGGATGCAAAAATTATAGTAAACCAACATCTCTTTGTAATGTTAATTCAATGCAATTAACGTCCACACATCAACACTGACTTGCTCTCTGGGATGGATTTGGTAGAGAGCTTATGGTCTAAATATTAATGAGCTGCAGGCCGAGGATCACGTCAACTGCAGTATCAGCAAACAACTGAGGACATGGTTTTTTTTTAATGAAATTTCAGCAGTCTTAACGTTTACTGAGGATGCAAAAATTATAGCAAACCAACATCTCTTTGTAATGTTAATTCAATGCAATTAACGTCCACACATCAACACTGACTTGCTCTCTGGGATGGATTTGGTAGAGAGCTTATGGTCTAAATATTAATGAGCTGCAGGCCGAGGATCACGTCAACTGCAGTATCAGCAAACAACTGAGGACATGCAGGAATATTTCCTGCCCGGGGGAAAACGGCACGGCTCAGAGAACTCCATGGCGTTCATATACAGAAATCATAAATATGAGCACAGTTAGAGGAGACCTCATTTCTGAATGTGTGTGTGTAATTGCACTCAAATATCTCTTACTCTTCTTCTCTCCCTCTCCTCCAAATCATAGAAGAAACACTGTGCATACTAGGAGAGAGCGAAAATATTGAATTAGAGTGAGTGCACAACAAAGTAGATTGTTTTGTAATGAAATTTATTGTATTGTCAGTATGAATGCTATTAATACATTGGTTTTGGAGCCACTGGACTGAATATAATCAGTTTTTAGTTAATTGTAAGTACCTCTCGAATAAATTGCTGTAGTTCTGCCTTCAGCCCTTTCTGATCATCCTCTCTGATACACTCGATAATCCTCTCTATATTCATCGCTGCTCGAAAACACAAACGCACATACATAAACAAACAATAAACAATTGATCAAAAACATCTAAGATGGGGCACAGAAATCGGAGACCATTAAAATCCACGGTTTTACTGAAATGAGCAGTTTTATGGAAAAATTCAAATCAAAGAAATGTTTAATGTAAAAAAAGAAAAAAATATATGTTATAATTCACTAATCAAAAGTAATAAATTCTTGATTAAAGCAAAAAGGGTACAAACTAAAAACAAAAACTAATCAAAACATTCTGATATAATAAAATTTTCAATTCAACTTTTGATTAAAAATGTATAATAAATGAAATCAATATGATTTATGTTTAATGTAATAGATGTAATCATTACATTAATTACTTACATAAATTACATTCATTACATAAATGTAAATTCTAAATAATTTATAAATAAATTATATATGTAACATTCTGAAATATAACATTTTCAATTAAATTTTTGATTCAGAATTCATAATAAAAGGTAATACATGTAATAAATAATAATATGTCATTTACATAAAATGTAATATTACAATTAATATAATAAATTATTTATAGATATAATTAATTATATTAATTGCAATATTACATTTATAAAATCACATTATATATATACATACAAACATACTTTTACATAAACGCATGCATTTATGAAGAAATCATTTATATTAATAATTGAAATGGCAAAATAGAATCCTTATCAAGACATAAATACGAAATTTCTATATTAAAAACACAAAAAGAATCCGGCATTTAAGTCAATTCCAGATTTCCTTCCACTCCAACCAAAACAGTTGTCTCCTTTATATTTGTGTTAGTTTATCCTCTTACCTGTGAGCGTGTCTTCACCTGAGCGTGCCATGCAGGATGCAGTGCAACCGGAGCCTTTAAATCTTTAATTTCTATTGGATTTGAATCACTTGCTCAGTTGCTGTGATTCTCTCTCTTCGCCTGCAGGCCTTTTATGTAGATCTCTCTGAGATCTCTCCCTCTGTTTACCTCCAGCTCTGTCTCTACCCCCGTTTGTCTGTAATCCTGCAGTGCATTAGTTATGCTCTAATCCTTTAATGTCTTTTCACTTCATCTCTATTCACTCACACTATAAATAACCTTACAGCAGATCCAGTTGATGTGCAGTGACATACAGTTCGATAGAAAACAGTGACATGATGATTGATCACTGACTGTCTGAATATGTAATTAAACATTATTATGAATCCATAAACTATGAATAACCTAAACGCAAGATAATAAACTGTAAACAGACAAAGCTGCTTTGTTATTGTTTAATTTAAATTCAAGTATGCTATCATTTTGCCATAATATGCTATCATTTTGTATATAGCATATATGTACATATACTGTCTATTGTCTTTTTGTCTGTTGTGTATTGATTTTGTATATTTATTTTTAATCGCTTATTTTGATTTAGTTATCCTGTCTGAACACTGGAAGCTTCTGTCACCAAGACAAATTCCTTGTGTGTAAAAGTATACTTGGCAATAAAGCTCTTTCTGATTCTGATTCTACCCAACATGCACTTCAGACCTAAGGGTGTAATATATGTTAGATAATAATAAAAAAATATATATATTTTAACTTTTTTTTTTAAAATTATATGTTAAAATATAAATAAACAGTTATTTACTATGCAATATACAATGCACTGGATGTAAGCTGTAACAATGTAAAATATATTTTGAAAATTCAAAAAGGTTAAAAAGAGTTTTTTCTCGTTTCCCTCTAAAGACACACACACACACACACACACACACACACATATCTTAACCATAGTCTTATCTTTTCCTAGATTACAGGTAATAGCAATTAAAAATGTATTTAGTTAATTTAGTTGAATAATAATAATAATAATAATATTAATAATAATAATAATTATTATTATTATTAGCAGTAGTAGTAGTAGTAGTATTTAATTGTTTTAAATTATACATTTAAGTTTAATACATACATTTTGTTATGTGCTTTCCATCATTTTTATTTTTACATTACAATTTATTTTTATTTCAATTTTAGTTTTAGTCATTTTAGCACTTCAACTTAAATTGATTTCAGTTAGTTGACAAGGCAGGTTTTAGTTTTTAAACAGTTTTAACTTTTCCTTAGCCATAGTTAAAATTTTATTACTGTAAGTTGATTTAAAATAAATGATAATTTACTATTTAATAAACAATTTGAAAACTGTAAAAAAAAGTATTTTGAAAGGTTTATTCTTCATTCAGTGTTGTATTTTTATTTATTAGTTCTCTTTTCCCTTTTAAATCCACACACAAACATACATTTTAACCATAGTTTCAGCTTTTCTAAGTCATAGTTAAAACTTAATCATGTTGATTTAAACTACCAGTTATTCTATTACAAAAGATTCAATTGTTGGAAAAAATGTCAACTTTAATTATCTCGATCAGTTTCAGTACATTATAATAGGAAACATCTTTCTTCCCAGAGGGCCAAGTTATGATTGCAATTCTGATTTGCAAATGTTAATATAATACTGGATTAAAATGTATTTTGTCTGTGTGGTACATATTAGAGGCATGTATTACTACATTTAGCTCATATGGGCCATATAGTACAAGGTTATGACATTTACATTTATGCGTATGTGTTAATAAACATTTTATATTACAGTAAGTAAAACAGTACCAAGCGCTTGTGAATCTATCATGTAACTGAGCCAGTGTGTTTCCTGACAGCATACACATCAGTGCCTAGTGGACAGAAGAAAACACACACACACACACACACACACACACACGTGTGCACAATGTACCCAGTAGCACTGATTGGCACTCAACAACAGGATGTGTCTGTTAAAGATAGGGCAATGTTTGAAATGATATACAGAGCAATTCACATGAGAATACGCCCCCCCCTTCACCTTTCCTTATCCCAACAAGCTGACTTACACAAGCATAAATCACAATAAGTGCTCAAACAACAGCGCCTCTTCTACTCTTAATCAAGTGTTACTCAAATCCTGCATCCACACCTGCCATTTACATCCTGTTGACAAGCTCCGCCGTACCAAGAAGTGATTGTGTCATGGTCAGTGAGTCAAGATGAATAGAGGTGAATCTGATTAAAAGTCACAAACAACTGTTCATTGTTACCAGGACCAAAACTTAAATAACACTAAAAAAATTTATTTAGCATCTTTTGTTTTTCTCATTTTATTTTTATGAAATTGATTCTAAAACCAGAGACTTCACAATAAATAAAAAATAAATATTAAAAGATTAATTATAAGATTAAAAGATTCCTATAGAGAAGGCAATGGCTATTTGAGTTAATATTGCTGTTATTGGTTTCTCAGTTATAATTATACCTGATTAATTCTGGCCTGACTGTGTTTTAAAATGACAACAGTTGACATGAAAACGTGTGATGTTTGCTAACATGTAGACCAAAGAAGTGTCATGCCAATAGATGAAATGCAAATTGTGCCTTGATGACTTTTTCTTCTATCAGGACTACATCTATACTATACAGAAAAGTAGATATTTATTATCAAAATATACATAAACTGAAATTTGAGAACAAAAGCATTGTCATATCTGGAAGGATGTTTGTGTTTCATTGGAAACTAATGTTATTTAAGTATTAATTATACACTATTATAGTATATATTAATATATTGAATTAGCGTTTTTTTTTTTCAGTTTTCAAGTACACAGTTTTCTTTTTAATTTTATACACTGTATATTTGTGTTATGATCTCCAGCCATTTCACTATCACCTGTCACCTCCACACTAGATTTCCCATAATCTCTCCTGGCTCCCACCTGTACACACTCCACAATCACCCGCATCTGCCATCATTCACTCTCATCTCTGATTCTCCGGGTATCTTCTCCAGTCTCCAGCTCCCCTTGTGTTCACCGATCTGATGTGGATGTGGAGAAGCAGCGCAAAGCCGCAGGAGTCAGGTGATGAGAGTATTGCGAGATAACTGACGCGATGATGGGGGATCCAAAAGCGCAAGAGAACTTTTGTTAATAAAAGTTTCATTTCTTCATTTAAGTGAGTTTGTCTTTATTGTTGCTGTGCTTTCATTAAAACAATGACCCACAAACTAAGCATTTGTTTTAAATAAGGGAAAATGTCTTATTTATTTGGGTTACAACGCAAGTAGGCTATATCCATCTTATGCATTTTGTTAATGAAAGTTAGATGTTTAGTATATGCAAATTTGCCATTGTACTATTTTATGATTGATGTGTTTTAATTAATAATAATGAACAACGAACTACGATCATTTTAATGTAAGGGGAAATTAAGGGTTACAACGCGTGTATAACATATCATTCTTAATCATTTTGTAAATAAAAGGGAAAATCCAAAAATACATTTTGTTAATGTAAGGGAAAAATCCATAGACCTTTTATTTATTTGTGTTGCAACGAGGGCATTTGTTCATAAAAGTTTTATGTTTAATATAAGCAACTTTGTTGTGTGTGGGTTTTTTTAAATTAAGAGTAGCCTAATATTGAATCAACCTTAAGTATTTTGTTCCAAGAATATAAAAAGATCTAACGTTAAATATCAAAATAAGTGCTATACAGATGCGAGAATGAACATCATCGAAATGTCACCTGTCTTAGAACTCCTCCCAGATCAGGCCCCCTCGTCAATCCTCATGCAAGCTCAAGAGTCCAGAGTCTCTTCCTACCCAGAAGTCGCGCCAGTCCACTCCAGAGAGTGAAATCCCTGAGTCTGCTAGAAGGTGAAATTCCAGAGCCCACTTCAGAGAGAAAAATTCCAGAGCCTGCTCCAGAGAGAGAATTTTCAGAACCCGCTCCAGAGAGAGAATTTTCAGAACACGCTCCAGAGAGAGAATTTCCAGATCCCGTTTCTTAGTGGCCAGTACTAGCTCCAATGTATCTAGATTCCTTGTCACGGCCACAGAGGCCGGTCCTAACTTCAATGTTCCTAGTTTCCTCATCATGGCTACGGAGGCCGCTCCTAACTCCAGTGTCCTTAGCTCCCTTGTCATGGCCACAGAGGCTGCTCCTAACTCCAGTGTCTCTAGTTCCTGGCCACGGAGGCCGCTCTTAACTCTAGTGTCCTTAGCTCCCTTGTCATGGCCACGGAGGCCTCTCCAAACTCCAAACTCCGGTGTTCCTAGTTCCCTCATCATGGCCAAAGAGGCCGCTCCTAACTCTAGTGTCCTTAGCTCCCTTGTCATGGCCACGGAGGCCGCTCCAAACTCCAGTGTTCCTAGTTCCCTCATCATGGCCACAGAGGCCGCTCCTAACTCTAGTGTCCTTAGCTCCCTTGTCATGGCCACAGAGGCTGCTCCTAACTTCAGTGTTCCAAGTCCACAGAGGCCGGTCCTAACTTCAATGTTCCTAGTTTCCTCATCATGGCTACGGAGGCCGCTCCTAACTCCAGTGTCCTTAGCTCCCTTGTCATGGCCACAGAGGCTGCTCCTAACTCCAGTGTCTCTAGTTCCCTTGTCACGGCCATGGAGGTCACTCACTTCTCCCTTGTTACAGCTATGAAGGCAGCTCCTAACTCTAGAGTACCTAGCTTCTTTGTCCCAGCCATGGAGGCTGCTCCTAACTCCAGTGTTCCTAGTTCCCTCATTAAGGCCATAGAAGCCACTCCTAACTCCAGTGTTCCTAGTTCCCTCGTCATGGCCACGGAGGCCGCTCTTAACTCTAGTGTCCTTAGCTCCCTTGTCATGGCCACGGAGGCCTCTCCAAACTCCAAACTCCGGTGTTCCTAGTTCCCTCATCATGGCCAAAGAGGCCGCTCCTAACTCTAGTGTCCTTAGCTCCCTTGTCATGGCCACGGAGGCCGCTCCAAACTCCAGTGTTCCTAGTTCCCTCATCATGGCCACAGAGGCCGCTCCTAACTCTAGTGTCCTTAGCTCCCTTGTCATGGCCACAGAGGCTGCTCCTAACTTCAGTGTTCCAAGTTCCCTCATCACGGCCATGAAGGTCGCTCACTTCTCCCTCGTTACAGCTATGAAGGCCGCTCCTAACTCTACAGTACCTAGCTTCCTTGTCACAGCCATGGAGGCTGCTCCTAACTCCAGTGTTCCTAGTTCCCTCATTAAGGCCATAGAAGCCACTCCTAACTCCAGTGTTCCTAGTTCCCTCGTCACTGCCACGGAGGCCGCTCCAAACTCCAGTGTTCCAAGTTCCCTCATCACGGCCATGAAGGTCGCTCACTTCTCCCTCATTACAGCAATGAAGACCGCTCCTAACTCTAGAGTACCTAGCTTCCTTGTCACAGCCATGGAGGCTGCTCCTAACTCCAGTGTTCCTAGTTCCCTCATCATGGCCACGGAGGCCGCTCTTAATTCTAGTGTCCTTAGCTCCCTTGTCATGGCCACAGAGGCTGCTCCTAACTCCAGTGTTCCAAGTTCCCTCATCACGGACATGAAAGTCGCTCACTTCTCCCTCGTTACAGCAATGAAGGCCGCTCCTAATTCCAGTGTTCCTAGTTCCCTCATTAAGGCCACGGAAGCCGCTCCAAACTCCAGTGTTCCTAGTTCCCTAGTTATGGCCACAGAGGCCGCTCCTAACCTCAGTGTTCTTAGTTCCCTCATTATGGCCACGAAGGCCACTCCTAACTCCAGTGTCCCTAGCTCCCTTGGTACGGCCACAGAGGACGCTCCTAACTCGAATGTTCAGAGTTCCCTCATCATGGCCACAGAGGCCACTCCCTGCTCCCTCATTATGGCTATTGAGGCTGTTTCCTGTTTCCCCATCTCTCAGCCAAACCGTCCAAGGTCATCAAGTCTGCCGGTCCGCCCAAGGTCAACAAGTCTGCTGGTCCACCAGAAGTCATCAAATCTGCCGGCCTGCCAGAACTCATCTGTTCTTCCGACTTTGCAGATGTCTGTCTCTCTGCTGGCTCTCCTGGTATCATCTAGGTTGCTGGATCCTACCTTGTGGCTTCCGAAACACTCTGCTCCACCATGGCATCCTGTGCTGTCTGCATTATCACCAGTGCCACCCTGGAGGACTCCTATCCTGCTGGCACCGCTGTGTTCACCTGCCCTCTACCTGTCGCAACTCCAGGGCATCCAACCTCCCTCCTCGGGTTGGACTCTGTTTGGTGCAAGGTCATGCCTTCTGGGAGGGGGAAGTACTGTCAGAATCTCCAATCACCTGCACATGCCATCATTCACCGTCATCAGCTCCACCCTATTTAAGCCTACTTTATACACATCTTTGTCTGGTCTACGACTAGGACTACTCTTTGAATCTTGCGATCTACTTACCTGGACTTCTTACCACTGTGATAATCTCCTCATCTCCAAATCTCCAGATATCCTCTCCAGTCTCCAGCTCCCCTTGTGTTCGCATATTCTGATCTGTAAGAGAAAAAGACATTTCCTCATCTATTACTCTCAGCTACATAGTGAAATATTTTGTGTGGTGTTACTTACCCAGTTCCCGGACTGCTCATCATCTTCTGCTCAGCTGATGTTGCTAATATACTCATCCTGTGCACTACTTGCTCAAAAAACCTTGTGATTGTTCATTGCATTTCCTGAGTCCAACGTTTTGGAACCTGACAATTTTTAGTTTTCATCAATTTTTATTTCTATTTTAGTTTTAGTAATTGCAGAAAATCTACTTTTTTTTTCAATACTAATATTTTATTTTAATGACCAAATATCAGTTTTTAGTTTTACTTTTAGTTAACTATAACAGCACTGATTGAAGCTACACAAACAAATATTTATAAACATTTTTTTAACATGATCATTAACATTATTTATTGTATGTTGAAATCAAGTTATTTATGTAGAAAACTACTAAAACAAGAAAATGTTCTCTGAACTGATCACTGAAAGGTTCTTTGAGTAACCCCAAATCTTTCTTCTGTGGCATCACTGCAAAAACACCCTTTTGGAACCTTTATTTTTAAGAGAGTATATGGTGTAAATACAGTTTTTTAGTTTGTTTAAACCACAGATCACTACTATTATTTTGTCAGCTGCAAAAATTGTCTGTTAATAAGATGACCAAACCACAATTAACCTTAAGATGCACGCTACAATTTCACACATTTCTTTCCATGACCTGTTGCATATCAATGTCACGGTCACAAGAAAACAGCAGGAAAGTATATACAAACTAGAACTTTTCCTTCATTTGTAGGTTTTCATTATTGACTATAAAGAACAAAAATAGTTTGCAAGGCATTGTTAATATGTGTTAAAAAATGATGGGTGTTCCCTTGCGAAGTCTTACATTTTATTATGAACAGCAAGTGATGAGGATGGCACATAAAATTTAGTTGATTTTTTTCCTTCTATATTTTTGTATGTGTATTTTGAGTATTTGTATGTGTGTTTGTTAAGTGTTGATTGTATATGTGAAGCACCACGGCAGTCTGAACTAATTTTCCCAAGGGGATTAATAAAGCTCTAAACTAAAAAAAAAAACGAATAATGTAAACCAAGTCAGGTTAATTATGTGTTTCTGTCTTCTATCTAACAAGCCATCACTATATGATACATGTTTGTATATGGCATACATAAATGTTTGCAGGTGGCACTTGGTTGAACAGCTTGAGGATCCCAGCAGCTCCTCAGACTGGGAAAACAACTCCAGATGTCCAAAGCAGGAAAAGTGCACAATAGAGTCTATAAGGAAACAGTGAACAAGCATGAGGGGGGAAAAATAGGTAGTCAAGAAAAGAGGATGAGAATAGGGAAAATGGGCCCTGAATGAGCAGTCATTTCCTTTATATAGCTGAATTCAAATGACACCTCAAAATTCCTGGAAGTTCCTGACTGTCTGAAAAGATTTTATTTGGAGACCGTGTTGAGAGAGAGACCTCATGTCATCCGAAAAAAATACTCACTTGGGAATGCCGATGGGAATTTTGAGAGTTAACAGAACTGGAGGGGATCTGAAGTGCCAAGGGCATGGAAAAAAAAGATAGAAAAAAAATGTGACTCAAGTCAGGGGAACAAAACGACAGGAAAAGTGGAGCGATAAAGAAAAGCTTGTGTGTGAGGAGGGGCTATTTTAAGAAATGGCTTTCCGGCAGGTGAGAGAACTGAAAAAACCTTTCAGGAACAAACAGTTGGTTGAGGCGCAATAAGGAGGTGAGTCATAAGAAGAGGGAGGTACTGAAAGTATGAGTGCATTGGTGTTAGAGAAAGAAACACATAAAATACATATAATCATCATACAGTAAATGTTATCTGTACCAGTTTAAACAGAGATGGAAAGTTGTCTATTAAGAAGGAAGGTATAACTACAACTATATAGACTATATATAGCCTATATAGATTGTAAATCCTCTGTAATTGACATTGAGGACACACCTTCTTACTTAACCCCGCCCCCTTCCCGCTAATATATAAATACAGAGGTGGCACAAGGAGATTTTAGAGCTTACATGCTTTTCTCAAAAGACACTCATAGACAGAGTGGATCATATTTAATTATTCACATCAGTGCGATATTGCTTCAAAGGATTGATGGTCAGGACAAAAAGCTTTCTCAAGAGACTCCCTTCCATGCAGGGTAAGTTTTTGTAATTTTGTAATATGTAATATTATTGTTTATATATATATTGGTGTTATCATTGTTAACTATAAACCATAAAAATATTTTAATTACTTGAAGTAAAATAAACAAATAAAATAACTGAAATAAAATTGATAAAAAAACGTAATCTTATTTATTTCAGTTTAGTTGCCAAGGCATCATTTCTCGTTTCATTTAGTTACTAAATTTTTTTTTTCTGTTGAACACACAAGAAGACATTGTGAAGAATGAGGGTAACAAAACTGTTTATGGTAGCCATTGATTTCCGTGATATTTTTTCCATTCTATGGAAGTCAATGGCTACCGCCAACTGTTTGGTTACCAACATTCTTCAAAATATCTGCTTTTGTGTTCAACAGAAGAAGGAAACTCAAACAGGTCTGGAACAACATGAGAGGGAGTAAATAATGACAGAATTTTCATTTTTTTGGGTGAACT
This sequence comes from Sinocyclocheilus rhinocerous, assembly GCF_001515625.1. Taxonomy (NCBI): domain Eukaryota; kingdom Metazoa; phylum Chordata; class Actinopteri; order Cypriniformes; family Cyprinidae; genus Sinocyclocheilus; species Sinocyclocheilus rhinocerous. The sequence goes on from NW_015647124.1 coordinate 1,741,759, forward strand.
ATGCCTTTAAGTACTTAAATAACTAAAACTAAATAAAATGAACACTTAATAAAAAATATATAGACATACTAAAAAAAATAAAACTTTAACTAAATTAAAATGAAAATAGGAAATAGAAAAATAAAATGTAATTTAAAATATTGACAAAACTATGTCATGATACTGCAATAACACACACACACACACACACACACACACACACGTGTGTGTGTGTATGTGTATAAGCCTACATATTTTGGCCTAAGGTCTAAATGTTTATATATAATAAATTTATATTTATTATAAATTGTGTTTAATTTACATCTCTATAGGTCATACCATTATGGAAGTGGCTGTTTTGTTGTTGCTGACTATACCGATGAGCACAACCACACCAGTGAGACAGACACAGAGGTGTGTGCACTTTCACCACACACAACCACACACACACACACACACACACACACACACAAACACACACACAC
>NW_015647124.1:1742259-1743923 GCF_001515625.1 Sinocyclocheilus rhinocerous
CACACACACACACACACACACACACACACACACACACACACACACACACACACATTATATATTCACTGTCACATGTGTTTTTTGAACAGGACACAGACAGAAAGCCTCTCACTAATGAAGAGCATACAGAGGTCAAGAGACATGACCTTGATTGACACTGACAGAGACAGAGAGACTCCATCAGTTGTGACCAAAACCACCAGAAAAACGCATCTAAATGCAACCTCTTCTCTGCTTCTACAAACCATCCTTCAAAAAGCCAGAGAGTAAGTGAGAGCTAAACTACCGTTCAAACGTTCAGGATCAGTATGATATTTTTCAGCTCGTCCAAGACTGCATTTATTTCATCAGAAAAATTCAGTAAAAACAGCAATATTGTGAAATATTATTACAATTTAAAATAACAGTTTTCTCTGTGAATAAATTTTAAAACGTAAGTTATTCCTGTGATCAAAGCTGAATTTTCAGTATCATTTCTCCAGTCTTCAGTGTCACATGATCCTTCAGAAATCATTCTGATATGCTGATTTACTGCTAAAGAAACATTTCTTTTTAATATCAATGTTGAAAACAGTTGCTAAATATTTTTGTGGAAACCGCAATAAGTTTCTGATGAACTGAAGGTTTAAAAGAACAGCATGTATTATTTGAAGTAGAAATATTTTGTAAATGTCTTTGTAAATGTCTTTTCTGTCACTATTTATAAATTTAATGCATTCTTGCTGAATAAAAGCATTGTGTTATTTCAAACCCCAAAACTTTTGAACGGTATTGTACATATATAAATAAAAAAACATATATTTTTGTGTTGTTTTCTTGGGATTTAAGTTCATATCAATTATCAATTACACACATGGGTTCACATTTGTCTTGTCTCTCTGCAGAAGGCGAGCAGCTCAAAGAGGTTGTCAGCTTGGGACATGTCAGGTACACAACCTGGCGAGCAAGTTATACCGAATGGGTCAGAGCAACGGAAAAGAAGAATCCAAAAATGCAAATGACCCAACAGGATATGGACGCTAAGAATATACATCACAGATGAGCTTCTGCTCATTCATCAATGAACAGAATGTATTTGACTGGTACTGCTCAGGATGTTGCTATAAAAAAAGAGTTCAAATAAGTTAACTATTTGTATATTGTATTAACTAATTAACTAAGATATTGCATGTCTTTGATAGACCTTGTTTAGGCTGCTCTTACTGTATAAAGATTGTATGCATTCTATTTAAAAATGTATATAAAGGTGACAAAAGTACTACAATGAATAAATAACACATAGAACTACTTTATGGTCTACAGTTTGTGTTGTTCAACAATTTAATAACATATTTACCATCGGGTTTTAAAGGAAAATATGCCATATATTTTGAGCATTAAAGTATCAAAAAACATTATTTATTTTTATTGAATATCTCCATAAATATTGAATAAAAAAGAAATATATTTTAAATATATAATAAAAATAATTGAAAAAATAAATAAAATGTCTATATTATGATGTGTTTTATATTTTAATATAATTTTAAAATAAAGAATAAAAAATCCTTATGATTAAAAATAAAAATTTACAAAAAGTGATGAGGGGGACCTGTTACCTTTTAGGGTACATTTAAAAACAAAATAGGGTACATAATAAAAAAAAATTTTGGAGCAAAATTTAC
>NW_015647124.1:1744524-1748907 GCF_001515625.1 Sinocyclocheilus rhinocerous
TTTATTTATTTATTTATTTTTTTAATAATAAAATATAAAAAAACACCAGATCAAAAAATGACGTTGTACACTAAATCATGAATAAATATAATGAGCAACAAGCAATGAGATGATCAGATAACTAACATTGCATGTCGTCTATTTCTCGTCTCCAATCACGTGCCTCTCTTCCTGCCCTCTCCTCTGCAATCACACCCTGCGCGTCTTAACACCTGAGTTCCCAGGTAGAGTCTCGAGCGATCCCGGACTTCCTCGTTCAGTCATGGACGTTACGCGGTGCAGCAGCTGAGCGCTCTGAAGTCAAACTCACGACAAACAGCGACTTTACAAAGTCCGTAAACAAACCAAGATGAACGAAAAGGAAGCTGAAGAAAGTGCAGTGGTCGTGATGCCGAAACAAGATCTGGTAGGTCTGGCAGAAAATTGCTTACAGCACCTATTGCTACAAACCGAAGCACTTCTTTGCCTTGATTTTGTATTGTTACAAGCACGCTCCAACCTTTTGATGGCCATTTATTATGTTCTTGATAATACAAAGACGGACTGCTTGCAATTCGGTATGGTTTCGATTTAATGTTGCTTTGAGCAGGTCTGCAGGGAGTTTCTCAAAAACAACATACCATGGGTTATTACAAGACTGTGCATGCGTGTTTGGCATGAGCTTCTTCTAGAGTGTTACTAACTACAGTGTTCAAGTTAAAGTGCAGTAACATTTGTTGTACCTTTTTAATGTACTACAAGTGTTTTATTTAAGTATTTGGCTATTTGTGTTTGTTTTTTATATTGAGGGGTGTTTGAATATTAAGACCCCTAGTTTACTTACACAGTAAAGTAAAAAAAAAAAAAAAAGTATATAATTTTCCAGATTTCAATCTGTTATTTATATATAAAGTGACTTATAAGCTGTAAAAAAGCTGACGATAAACAGGATAAAAACATTCATCATTAATTTATACTCCGTTTTATGGAATTTCAATTCCATTTTCTACGACAGTAATTCAATTCTAATCAATGTAAACACACACACACACACACATATGTAAGGTAAGTTTATCTAAGAAAGTAAATTAGTCATTTAGCAGAATTATTTTATCATTTTATTTAAAGTTGCATTAAAGTTCTCAGAAGATGTACTTTGAACTGTTTAAAGTACTTAACCTATTTCTCCAAAAAGTATTACCTCAAATTCCTCTGAAGAACTGTTTAATGATAGTAGTTAATTGTACTGTGCATCAGTAAAGTTTGTGCTTTGGTGTTTCAGTGCACCAGACACTGCAGGGACACTAAACTCGAAGCTTAACAGTTCTTATAGTCTAAATAAGTGTAAGGTTCTGTAAAGGGTAAACTGGTTTGGCTTGCTTTCTTGATGAAAGAGGTGGGTGGGGACTTAATGATAAAATTACAAGTCAAGTCGGGGTAAAGTGAGCCGTTTAACCTAGTTTTGTGGTCGATTTGCAGAAATGTAGCATTGCATCACTTGCTCAGCAATGGATCCTCTGCAGTGAATGGGTGCCGTCAGAATGAGAGTCCAAACAGCTGATAAAAACATCACAGTAATCCACAAGTAATCCAATTACAAATTATGGACTCACATTTTAGCTGGAAGAAACAGTCTGAAGTTGAACACACTTTAATGATGGATTTGTTTCTTACACACAGCTTTTCACTCCACAAGACAATAACTGATGGACTGGAGTGGTGTGGATTATTGTGATGTTTTTATCAGCTGTTTGGACTATTAATGCACTGTGAACTAACATGAATAATGAACAATTATAATTTTACTAACATTAACAAAAATGAATACATGCTTTAAAAATATATTTCTCATTAATAGTGACCCTACTGTAAAGTGTTACCAATAAGATAATGTCTTACACATTTTAAAGTTGCACTCAGTATTTTTTCCTCAATAAATCACATGATCAGCTTAAAGGTGGGTAAAGCGATTTCTGGTAGCCAATGTTGACATTTGAAATCACCAAAATAAACACGCCCCTACCCCAAAAGGGTCTCGCCCCTATTTTGATAGCTCCGCCCCACACATACTAACGCAACCCAGACAACGATTAGTTCTGTGAAACAAAGCAAATTCAATGTTACACCGTGTCTACACCGGACGCAAGTGGCGTGGCGCAACAAAATACTATAGAACTCATTATAATCAGTGATGCTGTCCACACCATAGATATATATACATATCTATGGTCTACACTGGATGTGGCACGACACGACAAATCCCTGACAGAAAACTGCTGCTGCGTTCTATTCATGACGTATTGACAAATTTCAAATGATTTTCAACGGTCGCTTTGTCGCGTCCAGTGTACTAGACAGACTTCAGCTGTTCCGGCACAGGCACAGTGTTACTCACCTATCGAGAAGAAACAAAGCAACCTCGATCATGAGTAGACACGCCCCTTACTGCTGATTGGCTACAAGTTTGTTTTGCTATTCGGCCCGAATCAGTTTTCTAAAGCGTTTTTGGAAAATCGCTTACCCCACCTTTAATACCACTGACTTTATCTTGGTAACTTGTTGACAGTGTAAGTCCAAGACCACAGTTGTATCATGTTTTATAGTGTATTATTTAAAAGTATGTGTTATTGATTTTAGAGCTGGATTCCAGTGTTCTTTAAAAAGAGAGTGTGCACAACATTTGTGGAGGACTCTTTCAGGTAAGATGGTTGACTTTTAGTGAGTATTCAGTACCTCTTCGTCAGAGCACAGATCCTCCGACTGTTTTTTTTTTTGTAGTAATGGCGGTCTGTGTCAGTGTGGGGCCACGCGAGACTTCCACCCCTCAGTGGCCCTGGGTGATTACTTCAGCACAGCCATTGTCAGTCACTGGGACAGCACACAGCACTCCTCCGAGCAGCCCACAGATGCCTATGGAGAACTGGAGTTTGCAGGAGCCGGCAAGAGACACAGCTATGTGAGTTCCTCATATATATGTTCAAATTAATGCCATTGTGGCTGTAGTGAGCCTGGATGAATCCTGTATGAGATATGAAAAAAAACAAACAAACAAAAACTTTATTGATATTAGTGGTCTGGGACGGACACACACACACATAGAAATATATATTATTAGGGATGCACTGAAATGAAAATTCTGGGCCGAAATGGAAAATTCTGGGTGCACTTGGCCGAAAAACTTTTAAATTTAACTTTATAAAATACAAGCCAATAAAAATAACCACACTTTTTTTGTAAGTAAAACAATAAAACTGGACAGAAACTATATTAATATTAAATATCAATATATTTTTATTCAGTTCTATGCAACATAATCAGATTTAAATGAATTGTGTGTATATATATATATATATATGTATATGTATGTATATATATGTATGTGAAGAGTTTGGTTCCAAAACGCTATAAATCCATTTTTGATGAATTTGAGTAAAAATGTGTTTTTTTTTCCCCCCAAAAAATGCAATAAATCCATTGAATCAATATAAAAGTTATTTTTCATATTGAAACTGTTGAAAATACAAGTGCATTCATCTTTGCCATGTTACATTCATTTAGTTGACTAGTGCTATACGCTCAGGGCCGGATTTACGCATAGGCATTCTAGGCACGTGCCTATGCTTGCTCGTCCAGGGGGCCCAAACACAATGAAGAGATATATAATATTTTTGTTATACTATGGGCTGTCTACAACAGTAAAAGAATTAAAACCCCAGAAGACATTGAGCAAATAAATATAACAAACAATAGGGTAAAAATGACAAACTATTTCCATGTCTCAACCTTTTTTATGTACAGAAATCACACTTTCTTTCTCCCGTTCTCTCTCACAGACGTACACACAGACACCGTACAGACAGACTCGCGCACACACGCAGAGACGCAGACAGAAACTTGTTGTCAGAGCTGCGGCTGCCCCGCGAATTTATCAATAAAATAGTTTTCGCAGCTGAAAAACTACATGACATTTCTCAGTAGCGAGGTTCTTGAAGCAGTTCAACTTAAAGATTCGCTAGACGCTGCTGCTGAACACTGCTGAGAGATGCACAGACGCAGGTAGGATTTTGATTTTGGATGTATAGGAGCGTGGATCATAACCGCAGGACTGAGGGAAGGCATCGGCAGGTGTGTAGGAGAGGCTGTGAGAGATCATGCCACTGCAGTGTCTTCCGTCACTTTCAATAAAGTGGTTCCTATAGGCATTGCTCCCTGGGGTCTGGTACATAACCGCCAACAGCTTGTTAACCCTGAGGTAACACTACTACATACATTACATTGCTGACGGTGCAGTACTAGGCATACTTAACACTAAATATTGTACACTTCCTACAAATAAACAAGATGTATCTTGAAAATAAATATGTTCCCAAAAACATATTCCCTCTATACACTATATATATATAT
>NW_015647124.1:1749085-1765983 GCF_001515625.1 Sinocyclocheilus rhinocerous
TTAGGTATTACATGGAGCGAAGATGAAAACAAAATGCCATCGAATCGTTTCTGAAGACAGTCAGAACCTTCAGAGGTACATTCATATAATTAATTAATTCATATATTCATTTGTATAATGCCCTTAGCACTCTTTTAAAACCTCCCAGCTTTTCCGGGATCATCTCTTCACTGGACTCTGAAGAAGAAGAACGAAGAAACCTGCTTTCACCGTAGAAGTGCCCCGGCAGCGGAAAGATGCTCCTCTTCAGCGCTTCTCCCCTGCGGCCATCCGGCGATTACAAAAAGCTAATTTCCTAGGAGCAAATTTCTGTGGCATTGTTGCAAATGCCGTGCTACGAGTGTGGCTTGTGTCGGGCACCCCTGCATGCCTCAGATGGGCACAGTGAGTGCATGGCTTGCCTGAGCCGCGCCCACGTTACGTTCTGCGCACACTGAGACAGACTGCTTTCACTGCGAGAGCATGAGTCTCGCCCTGCTTCGCTCGCGGATTGCCTTCTTCAATAAAGGCCTTCCATCGGCCCTGGGACTGTGCACCCCTCCAAGCCCTGCAGGACCACCTCGACTCTAGTGGGCAGGGCTTATTCAGCAGCTGGCCAGGCTGCCTCAGTGCTTCACACGATGGTGGTGCTTCAAGTGTTTCAAGCCAAACTCCTCCGTGCAATGGCTTTTAAGGAGCTGATGCTAATGCTTTCAAGGCGGTCTCAGGTCATGCTCCCTCTACAGGATGGCGAGACCTCTTTTATGGGCACATTGCAACCTATGTTCACTCAGGGCAGTTCATGTGCCGGGCAGACTGAACCAAGGAGCAGACATGCTGTCCCGGGGCAATGTATCAATGCAGTGGTTCAGACGATTTGGTCGGTCTTCGAGAGGGCAGACGTCGACCTCTTCGCCTCAGAAGACAACTCTCATTGCCCTACTTATTTCTTCAAGGAGCGAGATGCTCTGGCCCACGATCGGCCCAGCACTCGCCTGTATGCATTTGCTCCGATTGCCTTGCTCTCTCATGTCATCAGGCGAGTTAGGGAAGTCGGATGCTCAGTCCTCCTGGTGGCTGTACTCTGGAGGAACCAGACATGGCTCCCCAAGAGAGAAACTGTTTTGAAAGGGAATGCTTTGGTTACTAACGTAACCTCGGTTCCCTGAGATAACGGGAGTGAGCTGGACTTATATCTCAGGATTTATATCTCGAAATTCTTTTTTTCCCCTTAGAATAGCAAGAAAAAAAGTCAGAATTGTGAGAAAGTAGCAATTGTATTTTTTTTTGAAAATTTTTTTTTATTCTGTGGCAAAAACAAGCTTCCGTAGCATAATGTTCAGAGCATACATGCTATGTACTTCAGAAATAGTAAGAGGAGTATGGTAGTATGCAATTCCGAACATAGTCGATAAAAAAGGCAGACTTCCCCAATAACACTCAAGTGCAAAAAATCATATCCCAATATGCAGATGTCTTTCAGAACAACAGTGTCTTTCTGTTTCTCTTAGGGAAGTTTCCCTGCAAAGTATTTTGTCCAAAATGCAACCCGTGACTCCTGGTGTCTGGATAATAACTACAAGGCTTTCCTTCTGGTGGATGATGGGACCGTAGGACGTAAAGGTGGGGAGGTCAGTTTCAGAGGCCGTCTGGAGGATCACATTTCACGTCAGCGTCCAGGTACAAAATAAAACTGAATGGCACATTTCTCTTCTTAGGAATGGTTTATAAATGTTCATGATACATTTGTGTTTGATAGAATATTATTGATGTAGAGTTGACTTTACATTGCTTGGATTCGTTGCAGTTGTTTCATCGAACAGACTTGTAACAGGCTAACCAGCAAAACCTTGATTTGAACAAGGGAGAGGTTTTTGCCACCTAATGGTCATTTTGAGCTATTGCAAGAGAGTACAAATCTTTTAGTATAAAGAAATTTGGTATACATTTTAGTATAAAGGCAGTGTCCACAGAAGGGAATGTGATGAGAGAATTTGGCAAAGTTTGACAATAATATGAGTATATTACTGAAACTTTAACGTTATATTAACTGAAATTATATTAACAATATCAATCAAATTCATTAGTAATGTTTAATATGTTTAAACATATTATGTGTTTAATATAATGTTTTATGTATTTTATTGTAAGATCTGTTTCATTATAGCAACAAGGATTTCATACTGACTGATATGCAATTGCTTAAATGCATCATCTCATATGCAGGCAGTGCAAGCATTGAGATTCCTGTTCTGAATATGCTGATATCTGGAGAAACTTCCATGGTGGAGGTGAGGAGATTAGTTTTATTAAACACAAAACTTCCACTGTAATTTAGATGTAAGTGACTTTTTTTTCCTTCAGTTGAACAGTAAAGAAGATTTTTAGCAGAAACCACGGTTCTTGGTAATTTATAAAAAGCAAGTCAATGGCTACCAGCACTTGAGAGTAAAAAAAAAAGCATATACAGGAAAAACAAAATTAATACCTTGAATCCTGATGATATATTGATGTGTTATGAAGCTAAACGATAGGTCTGTGCAACAAACTGAACATTATTTACAACATTATTACCTGTAATCTAGAGCCACAGGCACACGGTCTGGAGTGATACCCAGTTCGCAAATGAATCATTCTTTTGAACTGGTTCTTTTAAATGAACTGGATGAACCAGTTCATCAAATCAGAATGAATAATCTGAAACATTTCTTGGCTTGACCAGCATAGATCTACAAGTTAAAAGGGACATAACACGCACAGTTTCTGCCAATCTCATGTTAATCTTGGGTACCTATAGAGTAGAACTGCATCCTTCATATCTCCAAAGAGTCTTTAGTTTTATCAGATTTATAAAAGAGAGATACAGCTGTACCACTTCTCTCTGAAAACAGTCAAGCTCCTGGATGCGTGCCGTGGGCGGAGCTAAAGAGTCAAGAGCCTGCAAAGCTTTTGCGTAGCTATCGTCTGCAAGCTGTGACATCAACATAAATAAAACAGGAACAAAAACTTTATTGACTTAAATTTTATTTAATTTGTTTATAAAACATTCGTTTCACATAAAAAAACATCATCGTTTCACATCATTGAGTACTTTAATATAATTGCGTATACGTGATGTCAATGTGTGGTTACGTAAACAAACTGGTAAATCAGTTATTTGAACCAATTCATTGAAACAAACTTTGTTGTTTCAATGAAACCAATTCATTTTCAACTTTTACATGCAGCGCCACTCGCATTGTGAGCTTTTGTTTACTGTAGCAAGTTGACATGGCAACTATTTTATTTGACGGCAACATGGCATTCTGTGCGGCGCTGCAGTTTTTTTTTTTTTTTTACCATTCCTGCGTGCTGCATCTCATGTTTTTTGACGTAGAGATGCATTCTGTGTGAACGGCCCTTTACCATGTCTCTTCATCTCAGGCATTAGATACCTCTCTGATGAATTCAATGCCCTGGTTGGTCCTGGCTGGTTCGGGTGGGCTTGCCAATCTTGTGAGTGACATCGTGGAGAACGTGCAGTCTGCTTCAGTGCCTGTACTTGGAGCAGAGAAGGAGGAAGGCACTCCCAACGTGGAGCTTAGAGAACGAATAGCCACGAAAGTAAAAAAATACTTTCCTTCAGAGCGAGACATGGACAAGCTTGTTGACAAGGTGAACGTCACACTCTTTACTTAATCATATAACATCATCAAAGTGGGCTATTTTGTGTCAGAACTTCAGAAACCTCCCCAGCTCAAATTTTTTATTTTTTAAAGCATTTTTCTGAAGAAAGACAAACATAAATAATGATGAAAGCCAGAATATTATTGTCATGGCTTAGAATTTACTGAGTATTCCACTATTTTGAAAAGGGGTGTCAAAATGACAATTTTCACCTGATATTTAGAGCCACATTACAGGGGTAGGTCTACTGGTAAAATTTGACTTTAGCAATTTTTGTTGCAATAAATGCCAATGATGACAGTTAAAAAATTTTACAACATTCAACGTTTTCTTTCCTTCGGACATCTCTCTTTTAAAAAAAGTAACATCTGTATTCAAAGTGACCAACATTTGATTTTTGTTTGCTGAAAATGTGAACAATTTAACAATTTACTCATTGAGCCACATTGAGATCCCTATATTTCTAGGACTGAACCACATACAGGCCTTAAAATGAAGATAACCAAAAGAAACAGTTGTTAAGAACTGAAATCTAAAAGAATATTGAGATATCTTAGGCTACGTTTACACGACAACGGTGTAGTCAAAAACGGAAAAGTTTTTCCCTTGCGTTTTTAAAAAGTTTCATGTATACACGACAACGTTTTCAAAACGATTCGCATTTACGCCGGTTTACACATATTCGCGAAAACGGTCAAAAACGCTGTATTACGTATGCCAGGCCAGTAGTTGGCGCGGTCACCTTGTTAGTAAACAGTACTTGGTGGATTGGCAAACCAACGTTAAAGGTGCATGTCCGCCACCTACTGGTCTGGAGTGTGAAACGTACACGGTTCAGCTATGAATTATTCAACTATTATAGATAAATAATAAAAAAAAAAAAATTATTATAATAATAATAAAATGTAAATAAATACAAAATTCCAAACTTTAAATTCTTTCCATTAATCTTGTCTTTTTTAAATACTTAAACAATTCTCCATATATTCTTGATTGCATTACCCCATAACCTAATAGTGTCTTTAGAGATATACTATTAATTCCCATCAGTTCCAGTTCTTGGAACATCTGATGTCTTTCCCTTTCATACGCTATACATATTAAAAGAACTGACTTATTTATTTTTTCTTGTTGATTGGCTGGTTCCTGAAAGGTTTTAAGCATCTATCAGAAAAAAGACCTCATCTCCATTTATCACGCAGAAGGAGCGGATGATTTCGACACTGTGATGCTTAAAGTGCTCGTGCAAGGTAAACTTAAACTGGTTATTGCAGTGTTTGTACCTCACTTCCACTTCTAACTCCTGTCTACAGTGGACTTTGGTGTTTATACATGTCATATCTTTTAATGTATATCATTTTGCTGTGTGTTAGCGAGTAAACAGCGGGTTTCAGTGTCTACTAATCCCTATGTTGATGAGTTGAAGCTGGCTGTAACCTGGAACAGAGTGGACATTGCCAAGAGTGAACTCTTCAATGGAAACATTGACTGGAAGGTACAGTAGCGAATTGTAAGAAATATTAGCTTTTGAACTAGGGCAAGTTGTTGAGTGCTACTGTAGTTTAAACAGCAGTGCATGGCAATAAAAAAGCCAAGGTCTTGGGATTGATTCCCAGGAAATGCATGAATTGATTAAATGTATACACTGAATGAAGAGTCGCTTTGGATAAAAGCATCTGCCAAATGCATAAACTGAAAATGACATTCACATAAATGAAGGAATATCATTTTTATGTACACTAATGTTCAGAAGGTTGGGGCCCATAAGAAAGAAATGAATACATTTATTCAGCAAGGATGCAATAAATTGATCAAAAGTGGCAGTAAAGGCATTTATATTGTTACAAAACATTTCAATTTAAATTGAATGCTGTTCTTTTGAACCTTCTATTTATCAAAGAATCCTGAAACCATGTATCACGGTTTCCACCAAAATATTAAGCAGCACAAATGTTTTCAACATTGATAAATGTTTCTTGAGCAGTAAATCAGCATATTAGAATGATTTCTGATGGATCATGTGACACTGAAGACTGGAGTAATGATGCTGAAAATTCAGCTTTGCCTCACAGGAATAAATTACATTTTAAAATATATTCAAATAGAAAACCATTATTTTAAAATGTAGTGACATTTCACAATATTACTGTTTTACTCTATTTCTGATCAAATAAATGCAGCCTTGGTGAGCAGAAGAGACTTCTTTCAAAATGTGAACAACGGCTCTGTGTAGTTAATGCTGCTCAATGTGAAAGCACGCACGTGATGGAGATTTACCGCTGATTAAAGAACCGGCTTTACTGACAAGATGCGCGTTAAATATCGCATGCGATTTATCGTGCAGCCCTAGTAGTGTGTCTTTTGAGACGTTATGGTACTATTAAACTTACTTTAACTAACTCACCAAGTCATCCCATATTTCTCCGAAGTTCAGACAGGTCAATACATTTGAGCACAGGAATTTATGGCCACTCAAAAAAAACAACAACCTTGTATTCATATTTAAATGTACATGAACTACTAATCTGTTATGCATTATGTATTGTGAATGATTAAAGTTGTTATATTTTGGCACACGCAGTATGAAGATCTAGAAGATTCCATGACTGATGCCCTGATGAACAATAAACCCCAGTTTGTGCGTCTCTTCATTGACAATGGTCTGAACATTTTGGACTACCTGTCTTACGGCCGACTGGAGGATCTTTACAACTCCATCTCTGACACCTCTCTGGCCGGCACTCTCCTGCAGCATCTCCTTGACGAGCGCAAGAACGAGTCTAGTGGTCAGACATGTCGCGTCAGCGTTTATGAGGTGAGATCTGGAAATTGACAAATATTGCAAGATTAATTAGTCTGTCACCAATTCATAGTAACACCCACCTTATTTTCTTCAGCCAAAGTGATATTAAGGCTTTAGAAGAAATCATTCCAGGATTTTTCTCCATCTAATGACACCATTTTGACAGTCAAAAATCCACAGACAGCTTTAAAGTAATCCAGCTTGGAGAAATGATCAGTAATGTTCAGAACAAAAATTAAAAATTATATACTTTTTAACTACAAATGCTTGCCTTGGTCCAGCTCGGTTTAGTTCACACCCAGAAGGTTGTTTGGAAGGTCACGCAAGAGGCGGCAAGAACTGTGAAGAAGGGCACCTGTCTAAAAGTTGCTATATATTAGTATTTGTGTCAATTTAATGATTGGTCTGTGTATTCTGGCTCTTGAGGCTTGTTCCACAACGGTCAGCCCCCTCTATCAAAGTTCTTCATCCTTGTACTCGGGTTCAAAGAAGTAGTTTTGGGTGAAAAACTCCATCTCTTTTCCTCCAACTTCAAAATCATTCCACAAAGATGCTTTGGACTGTTTTACAGTGTGAAGGGCGCTTAATATTTAGTATTTGCAAGTTCCTCTTGTCAACAATGGAGCGCTTTTTGCCACCTCATGCATGAACTTCCTAACGTGTATACATCATGCAAGAGGTCGCGAACTAAACCTAGCTGAACCAAAGCGAACATTTCTAGATAAAAAAGTATATACTTTTAAAAAAAATTCTGCATATGACATCGTTTCACTAAAGAAGACCCTTATTTGTCAGGTTGGGTTATGTGGATTACTCTGAAGCTGCCTAAATATGGATTTTGGAGTGTCAAAAATGGACTACGTTAAGCTCCGTATGCTTGCGTACGATGGAGAAAAAGTATGTTTTCCTCCAAAACATTAATTTTCTCTTCGGCTGAAGAAAGAAAGTCATGTACGTCTTGGATGACCTGGGGGTGAGTAAATAATCAAGAAATTTTCATTTGAACGATTCCTTTAAGAATATTCTTAACATGCCGTTTAGTGCATTCATATGTTCATATTCTGAGCTCATCATCATGCTTGTCTGTTTATCATATACATCATCAATAAGGTGTATTCTGAATTTTATATTACGCACGTTTTAAAGGCAGGGTATGTGATTTTTCAAAAACGCTTTAGAAAACTGATTCGGGCCGAATCGCAAAACAAACTTGTAGCCAATCAGCAATAAGGGGCGTGTCTACTCGTGATGTGGAGGAGAGAGCTTTCAGCGCATGGGACGGACATTAGCCGAGCCGAGCGACAGAAAGATAAGAGATGGCGGATAAAAAAACAAAAGAGGAAACCGTCTGCGGAACGATAAGGCAAGAAGTAGGACCCGTGTAAATATCGGATCAGCTTTCCAGCGCTGGAGAGAACTCAAGGAGCGGAGGCCTGCGATCGGACGCCGAGGTTGCTTTGTTTCTTCTCAATAGGTGAGTAACACCGTGTCTACAACAGCTAAAGTCTGCCTACACTGGACGCGATCAAACAACATTGTCAGCACGTCATAAATAGAACCCGGCAGCAGCTTTCTGTCGGGGATTTGTTGCGCCGCGCCGCTCACGTCCGTAGACACGGTGTAACATTGGTTTTGCTTTGTTTCACAGAACCAATCGTTGCCTGGGTTGCGTACGTATATATGTGGGGCGGAGCTATCAAAATAGGGGCAAGACCCTTTTGGGGTAGGGGCGTGTTTGTTTTGGTGATTTCAAATATAAACATTGGCTACCAGAAATCACTTACTCTGCCTTTAAGTGATTATAATGCAATGGAACGCAAGTGCTCAAAACTTCACATATCTTTGCTTTTCACCTTTTGAGAGATGATCTAAATATCCGTGGCTTATAGCAGATGGAAAATTGACTGAAGAGCTGCAGTTCTATGGATGTTTTGCACACAAGTCATGTGACTGAAAACAATGCATGAATATGTGCTTTTGTGAATGTCACTGATTTCTCATCCTACTGTAGGTGTGTCAGCTGCTGGAGGATCTATTGGGAGAGGTATGCCAGCCCTTCTATAGGTCTGTGCTCAAAGTGGACGCAGCATCTACCAGAAGAAAAGCTCTGAAGGTACCAGACCTCACTTTAGTTCTGTCTAATCTGAAAATTCATGCTTTGCATTGTCTGCTCAGTATCTAAAAATAGAATGTTGTTGTCTTTGAATACCACCCTTCAGAAAGTATGTGCGGTCCTAAAGGAGGATTGCAGGTATCGGAAAGTCATGTGTAAGCACCCGTGGTTATGTCTCTTCCTCTGGGCGGTGCTGCAGAACCATAGTGAGATGGCGATCTTCTGCTGGGAAATGGTAACATGCTTCTGATGAGTTGCTGTAGGGATGCACTATATATCGGTTATGGGCTGATTTTAGAGATATTATATTGTATCATTATGGAGCGGTATTGGATATTTATTTGATCATACTAATTTCCCCTGTTTTTAAATTTAGGCTACATTTGAACACTTGCTTAAAGTTAATAAATACATATTAGTATTAGTTCAAATAAATACAAATCATTTATTAACTGTATAAAGTAAATAAATATACATTTTCCATTCGTACATTACGGCTTTGTCATTGTCTATATCATCGCAAAATGTAAACTGTAAAATCGCACAGCTCTATTTATAAAGTTGGATATGTATTATATCCAACTTTATCCACATACATAGTTTACTCATGTAAAGTGATATGTGCTGTATAACAAATCTCAACTGCTTGATTTTTTAAAATTGTTTTAAAATGAAACTTCTATCGCCTAACTCGTTATATAAAGTTAGATACATATGTATGTACACCTTCATCTGCATATATACAGTACACTTAAATTATGCATCAAGTTATATATATATTATATAACAAATCTCAACTGCTTGTATCATCGCAAAATGTAACTATATAATTACCCAGCTCTAATCGGCTAAATACGATTAAAAAGCATGAAGATGTTAAGATATTATAACTATTAACATCATATGATTTTCTATAAAGCTGCTTTGAAACAATGCGTATTATCAAAAGTGTCATACAAATAAATTTGACTTGACGTTATAATGTTAATGCAAAAATTCACTTTTAGCAATTAAAATGAATAATTTAATTTTTTTGTGTTTTATTTTCAACTTAATAGTAAATCATTCAAATACATATATATATATTAAAGACAAGAGCATTTATTTAAAATAGAAATCTTTTCTAACAACATACACTACAGTTCAAAAGTTTGGGGTCAGTACATTTTTATTTTCTTTTTTTGAAAGAAATTGAAACTTTTATTCAGCAAAGATGTGTTAAATTGTTAAGAAGTGATAGCAAAGATTTATATTGTTAGAAGCAACCCATAAATACATTATAAAATAAAGGTTCTTTATTGGCATATATGGTTTCGTTAAGAGCATTTAACATCCATGGAACCGTTCCATTGTGCAAAATGTTTTTGTTTTTTTAGTGGAAAAAGGTTCCTTAGATTTTTTAAATGTTCTTCCCGCTAAAGAAACAAACAAAAAAAGTTTCTACTGTAAAAACAAACCTTTATTATTACATTTTTATTAAAATTGTATTGTGATATTTAGATAATCTGTTCTGAGATGGAAATATTCCTGCAGCATCATCCTCATCTGTGCCGCTCTTCTCTCTCAGTGCGGTGAGTCGGTTCTGACGGCTCTGGGAGGATGTAAACTATTGAGGGAGTTGTCTAAACTGGAGATTGAGACAGAAGTTAAGCTATCCATGAAGGAGTTGGCCATGAAGTTTGAGTGTATGGCTCATGGTAGGATGTCCTTGCTTTTGGAATCTTATAAAACCAGTGATAAAAAAAGTTTAAGCTTCTATCCACTAACTGTTTTGACAGATGTGTTTAGCACATGCTACCAAACCAAAGCAGGTTATTCCTATAAGCTACTGATCCGCAAGTCTCATCTTTGGGGTGACGCCACCTGTCTGAAGATGGCCATGGCTGCTGACGCCCGTTTTTTCTTCAGCCACGATGGAGTACAGGTCTGTCGGCATGCAGATAGACTTTTCTTTTGAAATAAGGTGAGTGTTTTTCTTATATGGTCTCTTTTTTTTTTTTTTTAGTCCCTGCTGTCTCAGATCTGGTGGGGTGACATGGAAAGAGGAACTGAGCTGTGGAAGCTCGTGTTGACAATGATCATTCCTCCTCTCCTCTACACCAACCTCATTGATTTCAAGTCAGTACATCAGCGATGCAAATTTCCTCGCATCTTTCCTCACATTATCACTATGCTGCACTTCCTTTATTTTTTTGCATTTACTATAATGTCCTGTTTAACCCTGTGAAGACTGACATGAAATAATCGATTTTTTTTAAATGGAAGAGTTTATTGAAAAACTCTTAGACATTAAAGAAAATAGAAAATTAACTGGATGCTTAATAGGGTGGAAATAAAGAGATAAAATTAACTTATTGAGCGGTAACTTACCTTTTAAAACCATATTTAAAAACTTTGTATCATCATACCAATTTGGTTAATTTTATTTGACAGGATAGAAGATACAAACCAACTAATGCCACAAATCATAACAGAATTTTTAAAATCCATTGCTAATATTTGCGCAAATTTGACCCAAATAGAACCGGAGTACAAACTTTTTGACATTCCAAAAATATAAACAAATATAAAGTTTTACTTATTTTTGTTATATTGTGTGGAAACCAAAGGCATTTTGAACAAACATAAGATTCTTTTTTTTTTTTTTTTTTTTGTAAGTTGTTAACACTCATCTGTGTCAAATATTACAGTAAGGGTTAAATTAGATTTTTAATTACAAAAAAATAAAATAAAATAAGCAACACGTGTCCAATGAAAATGTCTTAAATTTCCAGTTCTTCATGTTAAAAGTTAATGCTTCACCCAGTGATGGGATGTGATTTAGGGTTGTAACGGTGAGGAAATTTTCCCACCGGTTAATCGATGTGTGACAACACTGGTAATACCGGTATCACCGCGGGGGCGGGGGCGTTCCCTCTTTTCCTCGCTTTCCTTAGCTTTTAAATAGCTTGTAAAAGCGGCGTGCGCATTTTACTTACACTTTCAAATAGCGACAATTCGGAGTAAAGCAATTGTTCGTTTTTAGTTTGTTTGAATTTTCCCTCTTTTCCTCGCTTTCCTTCGCTTTTAAATAGCTTAAAAGCGCCGTGCGCATTTTACTTTCACTTTCGAATTAGCGGTTTAAATAGCTTGTAAAAGCGGCGTGTGCATTTTACTTACACTTTCAAATAGCGACAATTCGGAGTAAAGCAATTGTTAGTTTTTAGTTTGTTTGAATTTTCCCTCTTTTCCTCGCTTTCCTTCGCTTTTAAATAGCTCGGCTTAACACCGGTATCACCGTCAGCACCGTCTATCGCGGCAAGCCTAATGTGATTGTGAGTTAACATTTTATCCAGTATGCTACAAGTTGAAAATGTACTGCATAGTAAGAATGATTAAGTAATCTTCCTCACAGGAAAGCAGAGAATACAGAAGAGTCAGTGATGGCACCTCCATCCTCAGCAACAGACTGTCATTACGGAGAGACTGTCTTCTCCTTCGCTGACATCAAGCACCAGTAAATTAGGTTTTATTTGATACATCATGCATGAATATAAGATCTCTGTAGACAAACTTGTCTTTATCTATTATCTTCTTACGATACTTCGCAGTGAAGGCGATCACGAGGACTCAAATAACATCAGACGACTGACAAAAGGTCTGACTGTTGATTTTTAAACCCACCGGAATTTCATTAATGATTTTTTTGGTCCTTTACCTTGATCGGGTTGACTGGAATCTGTCTTTGTTATTGCCTTGCCATGTTTACTCCTTCCTGTAAGCAGGTACTGCTATAAATTCCCAATCCAAGAAGTGGCCCTTTTGGGTTTCCCGCTGGAAGCAGTACTGGTACGCCCCCGTCTCTTCATTCATCGGCAACCTTGTGATGTACTTCGTCTTCCTGTTTCTGTACGCCTATGTGCTATTGGTCGACTTCAAGCAGCCTCCCCCCGAAGGCCCTGCCGTTTCTGAGTATGTGCTGTATTTCTGGGTGTTCACGATCGTGTGCGAGGAGATTCGAGAGGTAGGTGCTGCATTTCTTTGCTTGTACAATAAATCATATAATGATTAATCCATCCATTTCTTCCACTCTGTTCTCTTTCACTCCCAGACATTCATTGTGGGCAGTAAGACGTTTTCTCAGAGGTTGATGCTATATGTTCAAGATGTGTGGAATAAGTTTGATGTCCTTGCCATCTCCCTCTTCATCGCTGGTTTGTGCTGCAGGTAATGCTTGACAGCCCTGTATGTTTCCACAAAAGTATTTAGCAACTCTTTTCAACATTGGTAATAATAAGAAATGTTTTCTGAGCAGCAAATCAGCATATTAGAATGATTTCTGAAGGATCATGTGACACTGAAGACTGGAGTAATGATGCTGAAAATTCAGCTTTACATCACAGGAAAATTTTTTAATATATTTTAATAGAAAACAGTTACTTTAAATTCTAATATTAGTTCAAAATATTACTGTTTTTACTGTATTTTTGATCAAATAAATGCTATAATGTATAACCAAATAAATAAGAAACATAGAACGTTTTTTAGCCAAACGAGTAAGAAAGCTTGGAGGCACGGCATACACCTTGATGTCAAATAAAATAAATAAATGACACAAAGTTTAAATAAAGTAAAAATCAGCAAACAAAGTGGAACCAATTAAATAATAAACGAATGTTTAAAAAAACTTCCAAAATCACCTTAGATAAACTGTATGTTTCCACAAAAGTATTTAGCAACTCTTTTCAACATTGGTAATAATAAGAAATGTTTTCTGAGCAGCAAATCAGCATATTAGAATGATTTCTGAAGGATCATGTGACACTGAAGACTGGAGTAATGATGCTGAAAATTCAGCTTTACATCACAGGAAAATTTTTTAATATATTTTAATAGAAAACAGTTACTTTAAATTCTAATATTAGTTCAAAATATTACTGTTTTTACTGTATTTTTCATTAAATAAATGCAGCCTTGGTGAGCGTAAGGGTTCTAATAACAGGCTGAGGTGTCACAACTTAGCAGTTAGCATTTACTAAATATTCATCATACCCTAGTGGTGTGCATTCTACTATATTTTTGTGTAATCATCTGTGTGTGTGTGTACTTTTGTGTCTGTCTCAGGATGTTCAGTTGGTCTTTCAACATGGGACGTGGTATACTGTGTGTGGACTACATGGTCTTCACGCTGCGACTCATTCACATTTTCGCAATTCACAGACAGCTGGGTCCCAAAATAATCATACTTGGCAAAATGGTGAGACAATCAGAGAGATTCAGTGCAAATGAAGCTCTATAGATGGCATCCAGCAATCAGTATGCACGCAATGCACTGCCATAAAACCAAGACCTTTCCAAGCAACCGTCCTAAAAAACATAGATTCATCTCATGCTTTTAAAAGCACTTCAAGCCTAAAAGACTTGTAAACCACTAAAAGCCCATTGAGTGTCAATCATTTTACAGATATAAAAAAGATTAAATGATCAAATTTTCGGATTTCACGACACATTTCACAACATTTTAGGATTTCATCAATATTTCACAAGCAGCTGGAGACCTTTCACATCTCACTTCTCTTTCTGTTTCATACGAATGAACCACAGATAAAGGATGCGTTCTTCTTCTTATTCTTCCTGGCGGTGTGGCTGAGTGCGTATGGAGTGGCCAATCAAGCTCTACTATACCAATACGACCCAAGCCCTGATAGAGCGTTTCGACGAGTCTTGTACAGACCATATTTGCATATATTTGGACAGATTCCTGTGGAAGAAATAGACAGTATGGACACATGATTTACACATAAAAGAAATAGTTCACCTAAAAAGGAAACTTTGCTGAAAATGTTCTCACCCTCAGGCCATCCAAAATGATAGATGAGCTTGTTTCTTTATCAGAATAGATTTGGAGAAATGTAGCATTGCATCACTTGTTCACCAAAGGATCCTCTGCAGTGAATGGGTGCCGTCAGAATGAGAGTCCAAACAGCTGATAAAAACATCACAATAATCCACAAGTAATCCACACCACTCACCAGTCAATCAATGAATGTCTTGTGAAGCGAAAATATGCATGTTTGAAAGAAACAAATCCATCATTAGGGTGTTTTACCTTTAAATCATAGTTCATATTAACGATTCTTCCAGTGAAAAAGTCCACCCTTTTGTCCTCTCACATCAAAATCCACTGACATATTTGTGTGTTAGGACTGTTTTTGCTTGTAAACGATGCTTTATTTGTGCATATTTCTCTCCTGATTCGGACAAGACAACTTTTTCACTGGAGAAAGCAATATTATAGATTATTTTGACCAGGAGCAAAGGTTTGAAGTTAAAACATCTTAATGATGGATTTATTTATAATAAACACACAGCTTTTCGCTTCAAAAGTCATTAATTTATGGACTGGAGTGGTGTGGATTACTTGTGGATTATTGTGATGTTTTTATCAGCTGTTTGGACTCTCATTCTGACGGCACCCATTCACTGCAGAGGATCCATTGGTGAGCAAGTGATGCAATGCAAAGTTTCTCCAAATCTTTTCTAATGATGAAACACTCATCTAACATCTTGGATGGCCTGAGGGTGTGTACATTTTCAGCAAATATTCATTATTGGGTGAACAGTTCCTTTAACTTGAAAACGAATAATATTTTACAACTTTTTGTTATCACTCACTAACTATATTGTGTCTGTGTGTGTGTTAAGCTGGGAAGTATTGGGATAGAGACTGCACAGATAATCTGACACTGATTAATGAAGGGAAAGAGCCATGTAGAGACACTAGCCACAACTGGCTTGTGGTCATTTTGCTGGTCATCTTCTTACTAGTCACCAACATCCTACTAGTCAACCTGCTCATCGCCACATTCAGGTATTTGTTTGTCTATTCATCCATCTGCTGTATATGTGCATCAAATTATTCATCCATCTATGTATTTCTCTTCTTGTTGTGTCTGTTTCTGCAGCTATACCTTCTCTAAGGTTCAAGAGCGCAGCGACACATACTGGAAGTTTCAGCGGTACAATCTGATAGTGGAGTATCATTCACGTCCAACTCTTGCTCCACCCTTTATCATCCTATCCCACATCAACCTCTTAATCAAAAGAAACTTGCGCAAAGTGCCATCCACCAAAATCCACCGATTTGGTAAAGTTAGAAAATGATTACAGTTCAGCAAGCTGATTTGTTGAAGATGAAATGTGATGTAAAGTAACAAATTGTGTGCATTTCCCTTTTATAATAGCGGTGGAGTTGAAGGGTAGAGATGCTAACAAGCTGGTGAAATGGGAGACCTTGCAGAAGGAGAACTTTCTGGCTCTCGAGAACAAAAAACGAAGAGGGACAGACTCAGAGAGGCTAAAACGCATGACTGCTAAGTGAGTCAAACTTTCATGAAAAATAAAATTTTCCTTCTGAAATAAGAATTTATCGTCTTACTTAGACATACTGTTACAACATTCCCGCAATATATGTATATGTATATATATATATATATATACAGTGGGTACGGAAAGTATTCAGACCCCCTTAAATTTTTCACTCTTTGTTATATTGCAGCCATTTGCTAAAATCATTTAAGTTAATTTTTTTTCCTCATTAATGTACACACAGCACCCCATATTGACAGAAAAACACAGAATTGTTGACATTTTTGCAGATTTATTAAAAAAGAAAAACTGAAATATCACATCGTCCTAAGTATTCAGACCCTTTGCTCAGTATTTAGCAGAAGCACCCTTTTGATCTAATACAGCCATGAATCTTTTTGGGAAAGATGAAATCAGGAAGGGGGCCAACACTTTTTCACACCACTGTACATGTATACATATATATTGTCGCAGGGTGAATGAGAGCACAGACTCGGTACTGCTAGAAAGTGCCCCGGATGGTGATTTATTGACCCACACACTGATCACACATGCTCAGGTGAATGGTGCTCGGTGCAAGTCTCCACTCAGTGCTCGTGGGGTGAAGTGTTGTGGTGAAGATCCCTCTCCTGGGGTGCCGTCTGATTCTGTGAACGGAGAAACGAGCATTAATTTAGCCTGGAGCTCCGTTTCAACTCTCCCTGTGTGCCTCTCCTCCTGGCTTTTATGGCCGGCGGGAACGAGCTCCAGGTGCGCCACTCATCACGCACAGGTGTTGTGATTGTATGATCAGTGTGTAAGCGGCGTTTCCAGGGCGATGCTGATCTGGACCCGGGATACTCGCCACTATATATATATATACCGTATTGGCCCGAATATAAGACGACCCTGATTATAAGACGACCCCCCTTTTTCCAGATGTACCTTTTGGAAAAAGGCTTTTTAAAAACCAAATCTTGTTTTTTCTCAGTAAAACACATTTTGTCTTCC
>NW_015647124.1:1766035-1768123 GCF_001515625.1 Sinocyclocheilus rhinocerous
ACAGCTTTAGTGGATGTATTTGCCATTGCCTGACAATCAGAAGATATTTTCATTTCCAGCCTAAATTGATTCATGGTTCATCTTTTTCAGCCCCAGTCATTTCAGCCTCCATTGAGAAATGAAAAAGAGCCTTCTTTCCTGTATTCGTCTTCTGTTTCTCACTCTCACGGATACGTGGACCAAGAAGCTGGAGAGAGTCAGTCAAAGGAGGGGCAATGACATGTCAAAAAACTACCCGTATTGTTCTGGTTTCCATTTTTAAACCAGTCATCCTGGCCCTTTTCACAGTTCATCCTGCTCTTACAAGTTTAGTGCTCCCAAATGACCTGTCCTCATTTTGCATGTGATTGTGGGAAGAGAACAGGGCACGGAATGTCCTTGAACTTACTGTACACTGAAAGGTCAATTGTGTCATGTTACGTTCATAGATTACTTTTATTGTTAGGTTTTTCTATAAGGTCAGGGTAACTGTCTTCATAGCATCTGATTTTTATAGAGCTATAACATGATTTAGAAGATTAAAGGAATGTTTTTGATTTGATGGCTTAAAGTGATAGTTTACCTAAAATGAAAATTCTGTCATTTACTCGCCCTCAAGTTTTTCCAAACCTGTATGAATGTCTTTCTTCTGCTGAACATAAAAGAAGATATTTTGAAGAATGTTGGTAGCAAAACAGTTGATGGTCCAAAACTACTAACCAGGCCAGTAACTGTTTGTTTGGAACAACTTGAGGGTGAGTAAATGATGATTTTTGGGTGAACTATCCCTTTAAAAGCTGCAGTATGTGTTCAAACAAAGCATATTTTAACTTATACAACTTTGTATGTCGTCTTGTTTTTGAACAAAAAACCTTTGAACAATTCACATTTATTATGTAGTCTTGAGTGTTTTGTGCACTCAAATATGGAACTGAATGCCGCAAAGATTGTTTACAGTTTAAATATAGCAAGATATGTTTCATAAGATATACTGTAATTGCATTCTGTAACAATGTACTTGGATTTTGTTTGGGTCTTTTTTATTCTATTTTTGGATACGTTTAATTTTGTGATGCCATTTTTATGAGTTCTTCATTGTCTTATTTGTGATATTGTATTCATTTGGCCTATTTTTTATTAATATTAGACTTTTAATATACATTTTGAAACCATAATGTCTTATGTAACCATTTAAAGGATTGTAATGTTTTGGCAACCTCAGCAAAACAGAATCAGCAGACAGAGAGGAGATAAATGGATTGCGTGTCCAAGTTGGCCTCTCGGATTTCAGGGGCAACAGATCCTTCAGCATGTTCTCTCTTCCCTGACCCCCACCCCTCCAAAACTAAAGCTATCCCAATGGACTCTCTGGACTTGTAGACCCCACTAAGTTTTCTTTCCTGTGTTAATGTATTATCCATTTAAACAGGAAGTTCGGGCAGGACAAGTGGCAATAGGTTTTAGTTATGTGACAGCCATGGTAGAAACTGAGCTTTTCAATTGCTTCACAAAATGGTTCATTATTTTAAAACGCTCCAAACGCACACGCAGGCGACACACCTGATGGTCAGAATGCTGTAAATGCAATTCAAACTCTTTTGCAAATGTTCTTCTTAAAAAAATGTAATTCTATACTAACTCAATTAAATTTGAAGTGTCTGTATATAATGTGTTCTTTCATAAATTTGTAGGGCTGTGTATGTGTGTGTGTGTGTGTATATATATATATATACACACATACAGGGATGCACAATTTTTTCAGTCTGTTTCTCATGAGAGCACCTGGAGATTGGGTTTGGTTCTCACTGCACATATAGTGTGACATATTAAATGTAACTATAAAAACAATGATTCAAAGTAATAATATTCTTATTGCACTTTTAGTTTTTTAAAAATCAAATAAAGTGTGATAATAATATTATACTATACTATATATATTATATACTATATATATTATATATATACACACACCGTATGTATATATATACATACACATAGTATATATATATATATATATATACATATACACATAGTATATATATATATACATATACATATATACAGGTGCATCTCAATAATCTCAATAAACGTGGAAAAGTTCATTTATTT
>NW_015647124.1:1772380-1773050 GCF_001515625.1 Sinocyclocheilus rhinocerous
AACCGGCAGCACACAGTCTTAAGTTTATGCTTTCAGTTTGAAATGAAATCTTGTATAGTATTACAGTTAGTTGATCTAAAACGGTGATTGTGCATTAACAGCTGTTAGCCATGTCGGTATGCCAGTGAGCGGTCTGAACTTATTTCCACAGCGCATTTTTTATTTTGGTCGTGCCACCTGCACACCACTTTATGTGCACCCCTGTAGATTTTAGACCAAATTTCTTTCAAACTTTCAGAAACATAAAAAAAAAAACATTTCATAGGGTATTCAAGTGTACTTTTTCTTGAGCAACCAATGATCAGCCCCACTGGCGGATTCAACTTCCGTTTAACTGTTGCCTTATTACGGTCTACACAGGACCCTATGTTAATATTGGATAAAAACAGCAAATTAATTAAACAAAAACACTTTTGAATACTACTGAGAATAAAAATGAGCTCAGGGTCAAGCTCTGCTGTTGCTGCTGTTGTCAGCAACAGCAATAAAGGAAGTTTTGGAAATGGCTTGTTTTGAGCACCAGCAAACCCAAAAAACCCAAAAATGTCCAGTATGCATTGCATTCTGTCAAAGACTGATGAGAGAAAACAAGCATGGCTTGCAGCGCTTAAGTTAAAGGGGTCATATGATATTGCTAAAAATAACATTATTTGGTGTATTTGGTGTAATG
>NW_015647124.1:1776505-1777548 GCF_001515625.1 Sinocyclocheilus rhinocerous
TATATATATATATATACACATACATACTACTATTTTAAAATAAGTGACGATTAAATAAAAATACAATTATTTTATATACACCTAAAAATGCAATGCTTATATTTACATAGATTTTTTTCCTTTTTAATGTTTGATTTCTTTATATCAATTATCATTTTCAAACCTAAAATCAGCAAGCTTTCATTTTGGCAGGTTGCCAGTTTTACATTTTGCTGTGAAACCGGCAGCACACAGTCTAAGTTTATGCTTTCAGTTTGAAATGAAATCTTGTATAGTATTACAGTTAGTTGATCTAAAACGGTGATTGTGCATTAACAGCTGTTAGCCATGTCGGTATGCCAGTGAGCGGTCTGAACTTATTTCCACAGCGCATTTTTTATTTTGGTCGTGCCACCTGCACACCACTTTATGTGCACCCCTGTAGATTTTAGACCAAATTTCTTTCAAACTTTCAGAAACATAAAAAAAAAAACATTTCATAGGGTATTCAAGTGTACTTTTTCTTGAGCAACCAATGATCAGCCCCACTGGCGGATTCAACTTCCGTTTAACTGTTGCCTTATTACGGTCTACACAGGACCCTATGTTAATATTGGATAAAAACAGCAAATTAATTAGACAAAAACACTTTTGAATACTACTGAGAATAAAAATGAGCTCAGGGTCAAGCTCTGCTGTTGTTGGCTGCCACAGCAACAGCAATAAAGGAAGTTTTGGAAATGGCTTGTTTTGAGCACCAGCAAACCCAAAAAGAATGTCCATGTCCAGTATGCATTGCATTCTGTCAAAGACTGATGAGAGAAAACAAGCATGGCTTGCAGCGCTTAAGTTAAAGGGGTCATATGATATTGCTAAAAATAACATTATTTGGTGTATTTGGTGTAATGCAATGTGTTTATGCTGTTTAAGGTTCAAAAAACACATTATTTTCCACATAATGTACATTATTGTTTCTCCTCTATGCCCCGCCTTTCTGAAACACGTCGATTTTTACGAAGCTCATTGGTCTGAAAAGCGAGGTGTGCTTTGATTGGCCAGCTATC
>NW_015647124.1:1777809-1797611 GCF_001515625.1 Sinocyclocheilus rhinocerous
CCAAACAAAGTAGTTTCGCTTTCACAACGAAACAATACTACAGCGAGAATAAAAGTTACGCCTTCTTTCTTTGTGATATTTTAGGTTTTAGGTTTTAGGTAGGCGTGGACAAGTCTTAACTTTTTAAAGAATATCTCTTTGGATTTGAGACTTTAGTCTTTGCAACTTTACAGATCTTCTTTATGCACCAAGAGCTTGTAACACTCCAACGAGAAAGGAAAACTTGAATTAGCATCATATGACCCCTTTAAAATACTCCCCAAAGGTGGTATATACTATAAGTGTTCTTTTCATTTTGTGGACAAAAAGTCCTCTAGTTTTCCGGTATGAGTCAGGAAAGACTTCTGCTATAGGAACCTGTGGAGAACTCCACTGGTTGGTGTTTACTCTAGATGTGAAAATCTTCCAGAAAGTGAATACGAATCCATTTCATTTTCACCATCCAGTGATGTAAATGGTAGCAGGTGCAGACAGCAGTAGATAAAAGGGTATGCTGTGATTAAGATGTATAGAGGTGACCTTTAGAAAAGTACCCGGTATAGGTAAAGCGAGAGCGAGTGAGGGAGGGATGGAGTTTCAGCAGCTGAGTGATCTATTGAAGGTCAGATCATGCAGTGTACTGCTGCTATCGAGAGCCTCTTTATATAGCTTCCCACTCACCAGACCCAGCCAGGCCTAAGGAGGGTCAAAATGGGACTGGCTTCACTCGGTTGTGTCTATGTTTGTGTTATGTTGGTCCTAAAGTTGATTTGTGCCTTCCAATAATCTTCTATTACTCATGAGCACTTCTATTTATCGCATTTCCTCTCACATAGACAAAGTAATAATAAAGGGCATTAGAAGTGTGTCTTCTGCATGTGGCCCTGTCAATCATCTCAGTATGTTCCTCTGTTCTACACCATTCTCTGAATGGTGTGAATATACATGTGACTGTACAACAGAGACCAGCCCCCTCTCTGTCACTCAACTCCCTCTCTAATTCTCTCTGGTGGATCCAGTGACTGCACTTCCAAGTACTTGGTCCAAAGAACCAAAGATCTTGGATTTTTGAACCCCATAAGAAACTGCTCCTCTTGGGTGGATACGAACACATTTTTTTTATAAACTGTTTTTTTGTGTGTGTGTGAGGGAGTGACTGCAAGATGGTAGCTTCACGTAGCTGGCTGTTGGGCCTTATCTTAGCTCTGCTTTGCACTGGATCGTTCAAGGATTCTGTGCAGGCTGAAGAAAGACTGCAAAGTGAGGAAGCCGAGGTGCTGAGGGGTCTGAACCCTACTGGAGGTGAGAAAGAGGAGGTGGCTGATGAGGAGGAGGGTGGAAATATATCTGAAGAAGCTGATAAAGACGCAGGAGGAGATGGGGAAACAGAGGAAGCTGAAGATGAGGACGATGGAAAGGAAGCTTCTGAGGAAGAGGAGATAACTAAGGAGGAAGAAGCAGCTGAGGCTGAAGTGGAAGACGCTGAGGAAGAGGAGGAGGCAGAAGAAGGAGCAGATGAAGAGGAAGTAGCAGAGGAAGATGACGAGGCAGAAGGAGTAGAAGATGAAGAGGTAGAAGAAGCAGAAGAGGAGGATGAGCAGATGGAGGTAGATGTAGAAGAAGAATTAGCAGAAGAAGAGGAATCAGCACAACAGACAACAGAGGAAGAAGAAACAGCAGCAGAGGATGAGGGAGCACCAGGTGAGGAAGAGAAAGAGGCAGATGGGGAAAAGGTAGCTGCTAATGAAGATAATGAGGAGGCTGGAGATGGGGAAGATGAAGAGACCATCGTTGAAGATAATGTTGAAGGTAACTACTGAAAAAAAAAACTGAAAAAAACCCCCGGTATATTTACTTGAAAAAAAGCTAGGAAACAATTCCATCTCGTGACTCTTCGGAGATATGAAGGATGTAATACTATTATATAGGTACTCAAGATTAACATGAGATTGGCAGAAATGTGTGTGTTATGTCCCCTTTAAGAACGATTATTAAAAAAATAATATTAATGGTAATGCATACCTTATTTAAATTCCTGAGTAACGTTTACATATTACTTATAACTACAATTTGTCAATCATTAATACTGATAATGTATTTCACCGCAAAAGACACATGTTCCAAAACCTAAGGTGGACATTTTTACAATTATACTAAAAAGCCTTTTATTTGCTAAAGTAGTATAAACTATCAATCAGACAAGAAAAGGCATGTAGTAGATCGTAGCAGACAGGTTTTTCAGCTTTTCAAGCTTTGATCATGTTGATAATTTAGAGATCTTAGAAATTTGCGTATCAAATATGATACAGTGAGCTTTATAGGGTTGAAATGCTGTTTTGGAACAGGGCCATTGTTGGCTTTGCAAAGTCCTGTGAATGCCTCTCAGTAAGTTTATGAAGTCACACATTGGCCCTAAAATAGCTCACTACATCAGAACAGCTACAGCAGCTGAAATATTCCAACCATTTTAAGTCCTTTCTGGCTGAATGTTGTTGACTTGAACCTAACACACGGCATTATTGTTACATGGTATCACTCGACTGTATGGCCACCACTGAAACCTAGAGTCTGTTATCAAGTTAAAGTTCACAAACACTAAAGTGCATTTGAGTTTTCTAGCTGCCATTTGACATGGAACAAAGCAACCATACCTTTCTCAGTGGCAAATGTCAACTAGCTTTCCCTTAACTAACTGCTGTCAGATGAATAACCAAATTCCATTTTTGTGCCCTTGAAGGGCACCATTTGTAGGAATGTTCCAAATGAAAGTGAACAATTGAGTGCCTTCACAATGGGCCCTTCCACAAATTTGTTAGTGAAGGGTCACTTCAAAGAAGTAATTGTATTGTTCAAGGTTATGTGACCCAGGGAGACAAGTCCTTGTGACGGTGGGAGAATGAGTTAATGTAAACAGAATAATTCAAGTTTTTTGTTTTGTTGTAATTACACTCATTTTCAGCATGCATTTTATAGGAAGTTTAAATAAGTCTCCTTGGTATCTAAGAACAGAACAGAAAGTATACATTAAGAATAAGAATGGACCAAACACCGAACCCTGCACCCCAATGATTAGCCGATGTGACTTGGACACATATTCTCTCCAGGAAACCTTTGACCTGACTAAACAAATCTTTCAAGAACTTGACAGAAAAGTTGGCAGGACTAGTCTTTAGCTTTCAACTGCTGTAGGGTTAACTGTTGTGGGGTCAACCAAGCCTTGCCTAAATATGGTGGGAAAGTAGCCAGTAGTAGGAGACGCATTGATGTGATTGAGTGGAGTTGGAGAGATCTCTTGTACAAAATCCTGTGAATAGTCTGTAGGTGTCTGCAGTGTTGCTGATCTTGTTTCAGTAGTAAGTGACCTTGGCAGAAGAATCAACTAAAGGAGAAGAAGGAGATGAGAGATTGATACTTGCTCAAGTCAGCGGTGATTCAGAGAGAATGAAAGACAACTGGTGGAAAAAGGTGTTTTAGAGAAATGTAAGAAAGTAACAAGATTATTGTTAGGGATACAGTTATGGGTGAGCTTGCATTGTGTGCTGCAGCGGAGTATGAGGCCATAAATTCTAGGAAGTCAGCCGCTTGAGGTTCGTCCAGGTGGATGTTGAAGTCTTAGTAGCAGTAATTGATATTATAAGGATGTGTTTTGCAGAGAGAAGAGAGAGGAGTGGATTTCCAAAGTTGGAGACAAAGTTGGTAGAGAGAATTTAGAGAGTTGTCATTTTGTTGCATGATACTTGTCTGTCAGACCAAAACATTTTAAGAGGTTTGATGACTGTCCAAGGCAGGGATGAAGTCAGCTTTGTTGACCGCCAACTGGAAGTTCCAACAGACTGAGAAAGACTGAGCATACTGTAGGTACCCTGGATTGGACGTCCACCTACAGTAAACAAAAAGGAGGTACTAAAAAGCACACGTTAAAAGAATGGCTGAAAAATAATGAAGTATTAAGGTGTGCCAGGGGCATCCAATCTTGCTCCTGGAGGGCCACTGTCTTACAGAGTTTCCACCACACCTGCCTCCAGGATTCTCCAACACACCTGCCTGGGAGTTTGTAGTGATCCTGAAGACCTTTATTAGTTGGTTTAGGTGTGTTTAATTAGGGCTGGTGCTAAGCTTTGCTGGAAGGTGGCACTCCAGGAAAATAATTGGACAACGCTGCTGTACAGTAGGTGCCGCCTTGTTGGTGTTTTTTCTCAGTGTAACTATGGAGACTGATTTGCAGGTTTTTACACAAGGAGGGCTACCACTTCCTCTTCAGAATCAACTACTAATTAAGTACTTGTCCACTGATTGCTTTACAGCTGAAGCCTAGCAATGTCCCAACCAGCCACAACCAGGTCTAACTTAGGGTGACCATACGGGCCATTTTCCCCGGACGCGTCCTGGCCAGGATTTCTATATTGCCTTGAAAATGGCACGTATGGTCACCCTAGTCTAACTATACTTGCTTTTGAACATAGCACTGGTGCCTTACCCATTACTAATTAAGATCTTTGTTAACCCTAATCTTTCTCTCTCTGTAGAAACTGCCAAGGAAGAAAATGTAGAGGCAGAGTTGGTCTCCATACAATATAGCTCAGGCTCTTTCTGTGCCCTTTGCTCAGTCTGTGAGGTAAATCATGCTTCTTCCACACTGCTTCAAAAATGACCTCTGCACAATTGAATAAAGCCTATTGTGATGAATTGAGAAAATGAATTAAAAATGCGCATTGCAGCATAACGTTTACATCTCCTCACGTTGCATCAAAGATTTATTTAAAAAAAAATTATTTCATATGAATGTAATGAATTATCAAAACCATTTATATTAGTAAGTGATGAAGAACTGACATTACTGACTCACACATGCCATAGTGCTTACACGTTACAGAGTTTTTTATTGGGGCTTGGGGCAAAAATGCCACCAAAATGAACAAAAATGTCTCCCAAATTCAAGATAAGGGGACAAAAATGACCTCTGCACAATTGAATAAAGCCTATTGTGATGAATTGAGAGAGGTAAATCATGCTTCTTCCACACTGCTTTTTTTATTTAAAAGATTTTATTTATTTAAGATTTATTTTAAAAAAAATTATTTCATATGAATGTAATGAATTATCAAAACCATTTATATTAGTAAGTGATGAAGAAATCCATTGAAAATGCCAGAGTTTCGTTCAGTGCATACACGTGCTGAATGAATCTTGCACTCTTGCGGATTCTCTCTCATCATAAACAACAAATTGCTGCTACGATGTAAACAATGTAAAGATATTAATTGTGCAGTGTAGACAGCTTCATGGGATTATAAAAAGGATTTTTTGCGAGAGTATATAATCTTGATTTTCTAATGCATGGAAAACAATAAACAAATTCATAAACAGTTCTTACCTTGTTTTGTCTGTGTAGCCTACAAGAATATGACGATCCATTTCCCCGCACATAAAAACTACTTTTTAATATATTCTATTACTCAACATTAATAATCATTATTACAAAATCAGAAGCAATAATAAACAATTTGTCATAATATTGCAGTTCTGCCCTGTAATGAATTCCTTTAATTCTATCATTTCTATCCTTTAAGTAGGCTACATGCATGCCACCTTTAAGCAAAATTAAATAAACATGCCGTGTGAGATGCAGCTTCTGTTCCACCATTGCAGTGTAAAGTTGACTTTTGTTGATGTTGATAAAATGTTATATGTAAATGTAAAACAGTCTACAGTATTCTGATTGATTTTAGCAATTGGTTATAGTTAAGTATTTGACATAAAAGGCAACAATAAATTTAATAAGGTAATCTTAGAAAATGCACTTATAAAAGTAAAAAAAAAAAAGGCCTGGAAATCAATCAAGTTAATTTCTGACCCTGATGACATCATGACGATGATCAGTGCATGAGGTAATTTCACCATTAACTTACTGAAGTATAGATTTGGTGTGATCCCTTCATAAACCTTAGAGGTGTAGCTTCCTACTCTATCTCTGTCTGCCTCTCTCTTTCTTCTCAGCACTGCGGTACCTGTGACAAATGTCCCTGTGAGGAAGGAGACACGTCAGCACACTGCAATCACTGTGACGTAGGTGTTCTTTCTTAATATGATCAAAATTCATATTAATAAAGGCCAAAAGTATGTGGACACCCAAGCACTATACCTAATTTAACTTCAGATCTTAATGTTGATAAAAAAAAAGGTCTATGAACATGTTATGCATCACCTACCCTCTTACCTTCTCCTTCCACAGGATTGTTCCTACTGTTACATTTGTCCAGTGATCTGTGAAACAGTCTGCCAGCCAGGTAGGATGCTGATGTTAATAGGATGCACACTCTTAGTTAATGTTATTAATGTATCAAAGTAAAAAAAAAAGCAGTGTATATACTTAGCTTACACAGATGATCCAAGCACTATTTGTGAGCAATATATGTGTTATTTAATTAAGTGTTAATGTATTAAGTCTTTTTGGATTATATTTTTGGAATGTTTGCTTGTTTTTAGGTGGAATTCTTGATGTACTGAGTGGTTCTCTCTACCAGTAAGGATGCAACATCTGTTCAAAACAATACTTGCAGAATAATCACATTATGAATGTATTCATACCTGTTATCAGCATAGTTTTATGTTGAGCCTGATTTTTGTGTGTATTTTTTGTCCTCAACTTCACCTACAGCACTGTGAACACGTTGCTCTGAATACTTTCAGCATTCTTCACAGCGTCATCTTTTGGTGAACAGAGGAACTACAGACTAGCGTTCAAATCGTTCACTTGTAGGCCTGTCTATTTGGCTGGCGAGATCTGGGGATTTTCACTCTGAGGCCAGTGATGGGAGTGGACAACCTATCTTAAATATAACCGAGGAACGGTCAGGACCTTAATGTTTATCATTTAATAGTACTTTAAAGGTGACTTTACAGGCTGCATTAAATGCATAACAAATATGATTACATGCAAATGATCTTATTTAGTACTTATCACAATATTACTGTTTTTGACTGTATTTTGATTAAATAAATGCAGTCTTGGTGAACATGAGACTTTTCTTTCAAAAACATTAAATCTTACTGACCCCAAGCTTTTGTACATATACGGAGAAATTTACATTGAATAACAACAGTAATAACAAAAGTTCAGGTCAACATGAATGGGTCAATTCTGTCTGTACGGTTTCAGATTAATCAGTGTCAATTTAAATAATCATGTATAATTTATGAGTGTGTGAATAAACAGATACACTATACACAATACGTTTTTACTCACCCTCAAGTTGTTCCAAACATGTATGAATTTCTTTCTTCTGCTGAACACAAAGAAATATATTTTGTAGAATATGGCCAACCAAACAGTTTACGGTCACCACTGACTTCCAACTGTTTGGTTACCCATATTCTCCTACAGGTTTGGAACAACTAGAGGGTGAGTAAATGATGACACAATTGTAATTTTTGGGTAAGCTATCACTTTAATTTAGGACATGTTTCATGTTGGGAAATTGAACAAATGCAAGAAATGACAGATAGCCTTCTGATGAGATGCAAAAATACTGTAGTAGTGTTCATTGCACATGCTGTACTTCAACAGGCACTGCTGTCAAATCCTGGTAGTACGATTAGTGATCTTCAAATGGAGGAAAGTAATGAAGAAATAGCTTCAACATCTGCATATTAATTCATACATATTTTTATACACTGTTTGTTCTTAGCTTCCAATGCAATTGTGTCTATTCAATACACTATTCATTCAGATTATTAAAAGTAAATGACTAACAACTGCACTTTGTCATGCTCTGCTCATACAACAGAAACCTCCCTCGTAAGGTGTGAAAACTTGGTTAGAGAGTGGAAACTAAGTTCTTCCCTTCTCTAAAAGTCATGTAATGGAGAGTGCACTGAATATAAGCTGTTTGTTATTATGACTGAGCATGTGAAGAAAAAAATGGTGGGCAAAAATTTTCACTTTCAGTCATTGTTAATATACTTCACAAACAATTACAAAGAAAAGGCAAGTAACACATTGAATTAAATGTAAAATGTTGTATATATGGAACTGTATGTGTGAGTGCATAAACCTAAACCCATTTCCTTTACAGGAAATTATTTTTTTCACTCTGTGGACTAGTACATACAAACATTCAGAGTCAATGACAGCCTGAATAGCCCAACATTTTGCTATACTGTGGTCTGTTAAAAAATAATAAATAAATAAAGGCACTGTAGCTTGTGCAATGGTAAGTTGCCACATTAATTTTTTCACTAAATGTTTTCAACATTTTTCAGTAGCTAAAATGTTTTAAGGATTAAATGTAGTGTAACCCAGGAAACATTTACACTGACAAAATATCAAATATCTTCTGATTTAATGTGAAAATATGCAAAAAATGCTTATTTCTAACAAGCAGATGCTTCTCAAGACATGTGTGGTTGCTATTTTATTGTCTGACTTCAGCATTGCAAAAGGTGAGTATTTTCTGTCACTTTCTTGTTGTGTTGGTTGAATCAGCTTTATTTTGGTTGTCACTGAATAGAACTATAAATATATTCATGCATATTATTTTTTATTCTAAGAACAACACGTCACAGAACACAGGACTATATAGGGATCAGGCAAAATGTACACACTATAGTTGATTTAACAGTTAATTCCTGGCATGTCTCTTCTTTCGCCACTCTCACTTTCAACACAACCGAGTGTGAAGAAGAGTCTAAAGCAGTTTATAGAGCTGACCTTGTTTTCCTTTTTCTTTCAAATTTATTTTAGATTGGTGCTATTTTGGCTGTGGTGAGCAATATTACATTTTCATATACCCTTAAATAAAATATGTTTCTAAATATTTCTGAATATGAAACTTTCAGGGAAAGTTGGATGCTTTATGTGGGACCTTTGGTGAGGAACCGATTATTTCTAATTGTGAGCAAACTCAGTCTACCCAATCATTGACTACTTTTACCTTGACAAATCCACCTCTAATTACCGATTTAATCAGGGCCGGAGTGGGACTCATTTTCAGCCCTGGAGTTTCATGGCTTAGACCGGCCCACTTTAATTTACGACTGAGCTATTAAAATAATTAAAACCTCAGTCTGCAATAGTGCACTGTTCTCTACAGCCTTGTAATTCATTGTATTTTTCTAGAGCTTTTGTTTATATGCTAGAAGCTAAATTTTTTAAAATGTATTTCTCTCTCTCCATTTAACAGCTTTAACTTACGATAGTGAAAGACGTCTTTCCTCAGGTAGACTGAATGTTTCCCTGCCTTGCTGGATGTTGGGCTCATGATCAATAAGTTGCATTCGCCCAGTCCAGTTAAAATGAAGAGACAATATGTCTATTGTAATATAGTATATAAAATAATACTTCCATAGAAAGACACTTAAATACTCGTATTTAATACATAAAAGAAAAGTGACTATGACTGTCATATTGCCATATTTCAATATCACTGAGATACTATTATAGTTTTTATTAATATTTTGGATTAGTTTTCATTTTTATATATCTGTTTTCATTTTAATTTTAGTAAGATTTTGGTCATTTTGTTGTGTCATTTTCATCATTATTTTTTTATAGGTTTATATAATTAATTTGAAATGTAAATAAATTGTCTTCTCCTGACTTAGTACTTATTATTTTTATTTATTTACTTATTTATTTATTTAAAGAAAACTCGCTCCCTCATTGGGGCAAACACTATCTCAAATGTAATGGGCGTAAACAGTCTCCAATCAACATCGACACCCAGAAAGTCGTTAAAAACCAAGAGCTGGGATCTGTTGACCTGATTAACTTCAGTCTTCCTCACACCATGAAGATGCTGAAGAATAACGGACACACAGGTGTGGAATCAGGAATACAGCCTACTGTATGCACATATGTAAACATAGCTGCACGTCTTATCCGCGTCCTCCTCCATGCTATCCCTGCAGTTGAGTGTGAGCTGAAGGCAGGAGCAGTGGGAGTTCGAGCAGGAGGTCTGAAGCACAAATACACCGTCCTGCAGTTCCACTTCCATTGGGGTGGAGAGGACCTGGTGAATCATCCGGGATCCGAGCACTCTCTGAACGGACACAGATCACCTCTAGAAGTTAGAGATGAGGCCTGCAAGATCAAGTTGTGACAGACATGGAAAATGTTGCTTGCATTTAGACTCACGTGTCGTATTTTCCTATGCAGATGCACATTGTCAGCCGGAGAAGTGATCTTAATGACAGCACCGCAGCAAAAGTTCAAGATGGCTTTGCTGTGATGGGCTTCTTTATTGTGAGTCGCATTTACAGGGTTCATCCCCTAGAGGGCTGTATTACCATTTCAAATGACAATTTATTTAGGAAGTATTCAACGTTTTGAAAAAAAGCTTTGTGTGAGAAATAGACTGAAACTTAAGTCTTATTCATTGAAAATCTCCCGTCTTTTTAAACTTTCAAACCACAATTGTTTGGGTAAATAGTGACAGAATAAGTGAAATTTTTTTTTTTTTTTATCACTTAAGACAGTGGTTCTTAATGAACCTATTTAGTTTGCTGATGATAGTGTCATTTTGGTATAACAGAGATACTGTTTTTTTAAATATTTTTTAATAAGTTTTATTTATTTTTTTAGTACATCAAGTTAAGCTACATGAAAATGAGAAATGTTGCTTTGGCAACTAGCTAAAATAATATTCATATAATATTAATATTTTAATTTAGGTAATGTTAATTTTATTTCAAGTACCTTTTTTATGGTTTTGGTTTTAGTTAACTATATAATAACCCTGCTGATGATGTCTATTATTGAGCCAGTGCCATCAATTGTGGTTAGCTAATTATGATTGTTGTAAAATGGATATTTCCAGTGCAGTGACACAACTAAATGTAGCTAATGTTCATACCCTCTCCCTCTGTCTCAGTTCATTTTGGAAAAACATGTTGATAAAACACAGTGAATGGAGGAACATGTGTCATATAAATTCTAGTTTGATTTTCTAGTGGTAGTTACCTAACCTAACTATTTGTTAAAGATCTCAGGGAAAATTGAAAACAATAAATTACATTCAATTGTTTTTTTTCCTTCAGGAGAGCAGCGAAAAGGAAAAAGAAAAGCAAAAGGAGACGTCACAAGTCTGGAAAAGCTTCACCGATTATCTCCAAAAAATACCAAGAAATGGTAAAATAAAATAACTAACAACTTTAACTATTAATCTATATTTGGCTCCAGCATGTAAAACAAACTTGCAGCCAACTTGCACTTTACAATGCCTATATAAGAATGTGAGCCAGACATCAGTCTAATAATATTAATAACTTTTTAACTCGTTTTAGCGCATTCATTTAATTGATTAGTTATGGAAAAATAATGATATTAAAATATTTTAATGCAATTAACGCTTTGGCCCTGCCCAAGAGTATACGTCATCTTACATTTCGTAGAGTTGACTGTTGACAAACATGATTCAGGGCAACAACTCACTGCATGATGTAGCCTATAAAATGAAGTTATATGCCCTTAAAATGTAAGGTATTGGGGTAAAAAAATGCCCCAATATGAGTTTGTGTCTCATATTTATATCATATGATAAGCGATATCAAATGATCAGCGAGAGCAATATCACCCCTGATAGCACAGGGGCTACATCACTGAGATGTCTATTTGACGTCTGCATTTACATCTGCAAGACATATTTTTTTGTTTGCTCATCTGCAATACGTCTATAAGACGTTTCCTATGAGATGTCAAATAGACGTTTAGGATGTCTTTAAGATGTATATGATTTAGAATGTTTGTAAAACTGACGTCTGAAAGATGTCAATCAGATTTTTGTACACAGCAGATGCTTTCCAGGTGAAGCAATCTTTAAGACATCTTGCAGACGTACTAGGGGTGGAACGGTTCAGCTTACTCACGGTTCGGTTTGTATCACGGTTTTAGAGTCACGGTTTCGGTATGGTTCGGTATGTGCTATGTTTAGGCAAAAACTATACTGTCAAATAAAAATAAAGAAAATTAGAATAATCTATCTAACTACAAGCAACAGCACAAATAAATACAATAGAGTAAAGATACAAATAAAATAAACAGTGATTTTCAGTTTTTTTAGGTAGGTCTAACATTAGTTTTCAGGTACAGAATTTGAATAAAGTAATGAAATGTAAAACAGCATTGCATATTTGACTGTATAAATTAAAGATTCATCTTTATTAAAGTTACAAAAGCTATTCAATCAAGAGCAGTGAGTGATTTCTTTGTTGTTGCTGTTTGATTAATATTAAGAAAGTGCTGTCACTTTAAGAGAATGCACTGATACAGTACATTCAGCCGGCTATGTCTGCTATAGGATACTTACCAAGACGGGCATTTTGACATAATTTTTGTGTGAATTTGTCCATTTAAACACAATACTTCAGAGAAAGCTTAATATTTGCGCACGTTCTGAGGCGCGGGTTTGCGCGCTTCGGATGAGCGCATGCACAAATCTTCTCACTGCTCGCGCAAGCTCGCGTCCTCTGGCTCTTAAATGTTTAAACTGGTAAAGCTTAAACGAGTTTAGCTTAAACACAGATATCAACGTGTGCTGTTCAAGTCTCAACTGTGCTCACGCGCTATCAGCACCCGGGTGATCACGGAATAAATGGTGGAAAAGAGTGAATGGTTTGTCTACGTTTTTTTAATTTTTCATCGCTGTTGTTGTAATGTATTGGGAAGCCAGAATGCGCATCCATCAACAGAAACATATATTAGCCGAACCCTGTTTGTTTTACGTGTTATTTATAGCAAACCATATTACAGATGCGTTGTCAGATTTAAGTTGAACCGCGGTCCTAGGACCTTTTTTCCGCGAACCTTTCCACCCCTAAGACGTACGTGTGCTATCTGGGACATGAGTAGCCTACTGTTTTTGTCCCATAAAGCACGAGTGCAAATGTGATTTTAAACAACAGTTCAGTAAATAATAAGTTAATAGTGTTATATTTTAGATTTTCAATTTTGCCAATGAAAATATTGCAGAGCCACAGCAGAAATATTGTGTATCTCTGAGCAACACACAGCGGTGATTCGTTTCTGAATTAGTCTTAAGTTTTAAACGAATCGGGTGAACCAATGATTCAATGGCCCATTCATAAAGTGAGCCATTTAATTCCTGAATGAATCAGCAGTTTGAACGAATCGAATGAATGAATGACTCAATGACTTACTCATAAAGACATTTACCCCCACCTACTAGTTGTTTTAGTTTCTTATTAAGAGTATAATTTCCTTAAAAATACTTTTAAATAAATCAATAAAAACGTACTCACCCTCATGTCGTTTCAAACCTGTATCAATTACTTAAAAAAAATGTAGAATGTTGGTAACCAGAAGAAAAAGAAGAATGTTGCTGACCAAGCTGATTTGGTTACCAATAACTTTCATTGTATGAACAAAATATGTTTCTCAAATTATCTTCTTTTATGTTAGGCCATTGTAGCCTAAACGTTTATGTGTAATAAATTTTATGTCGAATCAAGTAAAATAGAATTTTGCAAAAGATTTCCTCGTGCAGATTTCGCAACTGGTTCAGTTTGCTGACGCGAATTCACTGCATTGACAATCAGAAAGCTGTTTGGTTTGAAAGTGCGGCACTTCATGGACTTTTTTGTCCTTGAAATTTCGCTAATGAGACCCCACCTTTATTGCTGTATTGTTGAGATAGCCTATTATGCGTATTTTGTTGTCTCATTTTTATTTTACTGCTAGGAGACAAAGTCAGAATTTTGGAGCCCTTTTCTATGCATCAGCTCTTAAAGGGGGTTGATCTCAGCAAGTACTACCGCTACAATGGCTCACTGACCACCCCTCCCTGTGATGAAGCTGTGGTTTGGACCATCTTTAAGGACCCAATTAGGATCAGCAAAGATCTGGTACACACAAATTAATTTCCGATTCCAAATAATTCCATGACTTTCTATGAGATCGAAGGACTTTTATGAATTATTATCTACCAAGCCCAAACTGCATTGCTCACCAAAGCTGCATTTATTTGTTTAAAAATACAGTAAAAACAGTAATATTGTGAAATACGATTACAATTGAAAATATCTGTTTTCTATTGTAATATATTTCAAAATGTGATTTATTCCTCTGATGCAAAGCTGAATTTTCAGCATCATTACTCCAGTGTTTAGTGTCACATGATCCCTCAGAAATCATTCTAATATGCTGATTTGCTCAAAAAACATTTTAATGTGCTGCTTCATATTTTGTGGAAAACTTTTTTTAAGGATTATTTGATTAATAAAAGGACAATTTTAAAAGAACAGCGTGTTTTTAAAATAGATAAGTATAAATTACTTTACTACCACTTTTATTTAGAATAAAAGTATTTATTTCTTTTTTTAAAAATCAAAATTTTTGAATGGTATAGTGTACATCTCAGGTAGCTTTAAATACTTGTAATTGCATTAAAATGCGCATAATCAGATTATAGTTACTTTTTTATGGACATGATTACATATTTTTTCACACAATGGAAGCAAATTATTCATAACTTATTGATTTTCCTTAATTCTTCTTTTTTCTCTTTTAAAATTTCCATTCTAAGAATCCCGCTGTGTGTCATACCATTTAGCTTTGAAAA
The DNA here is from genome assembly GCF_001515625.1 of Sinocyclocheilus rhinocerous. Lineage (NCBI taxonomy): Eukaryota > Metazoa > Chordata > Actinopteri > Cypriniformes > Cyprinidae > Sinocyclocheilus > Sinocyclocheilus rhinocerous. The sequence continues at coordinate 1,792,365 of NW_015647124.1, forward strand.
CTTTGGATGTGTAATGTTATTGCTGTTTCATGTTCATGTAATGGAGGTATTTTTACAGCCAAACCCCTTTAATGTAAAATATTTAGTTAATATTTCAATAATTTAACAAGACATTCACATGTTCACAGTTCTCTGATGTTAGTTAATGGTCAAATTGAGATGCAGGTAAACAAATCCCTTTGTTTTGTTTTGTTTCATTTTAAAATAATTTATTTTTATTTAGCATGATTATGATTGAATTAATTATTAGCTTTTAATCAACTCAGTCAAACCCACTGCAGTTCTTTCATTAACCCCCGTTTGGGAAACCTTGGAAATATATTTAATTTCTAATTGTTTTTTTTTTTTTTCATATCAATGCGGTACATTTAATGGTAAGTTTAAAGTCAGTTAGGTAATAAGTAATCTTAAATGAAAATATTAAAAACTTTGCAAGACTTACAGTGTTAATAACTGTGTAAACGCATTATGGAGCTTATAATATGACAAAACTAATTGAATTTGTATTGTGTAAATTTGAATTATTGACAAGTGTCATTTAACAAAACTGAATATTATGTGGCATTTAACATAGTTCTGAATTAGATTTTTTTTACTTGAATATTAAACATTTGAAATTTAACACAACTGAATATTTTTATGGCAGAGTTTTAAAGACATGTATTTTTAAACAGCAAATTTTTGTTCTGAAATGTTAGACTGCAAATATACAGTTTTTAAAAATACAGCTTCAAGTTTTCAAGATGAAGAGGAAATTCGGAACATCAAATTCAATATTCTAAAATTCAATACGCAGAAATTCAGATCGTATAGAAAGTAGGTCAGAGGTAATCCACAGGGAAGAGTAGATGATCTCAGAAATGTCAAAACGAAGCATTTTAGCCAATTAGTAGTTTTCTGGTGTGAGCGTGCGGTTCAAGATCTACCTGATCATGAATCGCCCAGAGGTAGCCTAAGTGATTCTTAAACATTTATGGTTCATATACTTATATGTTAGATTAGCATTCTCAGCATGTGAAACATTTGTCTAAGCCAGTTATTCTCAACCTTTTTTACTCCAAGGCCCCCCTCCTCTCCAAATCAATACATACTTTGCAAAAATGTCACTGCAGATATTCTTTACAACTTAAAAATAGCTACTTAAAAGTACGTAAACCTTAATTATTCAGTAACTTTAACAAATAAGCACAGGTCAAACTGCCATACCAAACAAGACCACAGGGAGACGCCAAAGGACTGCATACACAGATCCATGCAGAATAACTAAACACACCAAAATACAAATGAAAAATGAAACCATTCTGAATGTGTGTGAAAGGCGGGTCAATGTCATCATTGAATAGTTCCTCTGTCAGAATAAATGAATTTGAAGCGTTTGATGCCCGTATGTACATAACTGATCCTCAGAAACTTAGAAACCAACACGCTTCTTCAGCGAGCATCTGTTATAAAACACTTGCTGTACATTAATTTTGACAATTAAATGAATATACAGAACTGTGTTCAAGCAGAAATATGATGTTATAGCGATCCGTGCGCCATTAGTGCAGATAGGTTTGTTTGCGCATCAATAATAACGGACACATGCGCGCCTAGTGTATGACTATAATAGTCACTATAATGGTCTTTACTGGGCGGTGCTAGGGGCTAGCACCCCCAAGCATAAAAAAAAAAGATGAAATAAAATAAAAACATTTGACTCACATGTATAACTCATGCAATGCAATACATGACGTGATTTGCAGTCAATCAAAATGTCATAGCATTTTATTTTTAAAAATGGATCGGTTCCTTGTGCCAAGCCTTCCCCCGACTAAAGATTTTTTCTAGTCAACTAGTCACATGTTTATTTTAAGTTCTTTCCGCGGGAAAAAAAATGCAAGTAATATACAGTAATATACAGTAAAATACAGTAAGCGTGATAATACTCCCAAACTCCTAAACACTTGAAATGAGCCTATATAGTGATTCTATTATTCATATAAAAAATAATCTATTCTGGACGCCATTACAGAGGACTACAAGACTACAGAGGCACATTGTGTGAATCTGCAATCCTATATATATATATATATATATATATATATATATATATACACACACTCACGTACCATTCTCTGTAAACCCTAGAGATGGTTGTACGTGAAAATCCCAGTAGATCAGCAGTTTTTGAAATACTCAGACCAGCCCGTCTGGCACCAACAACCATTCCACGTTCAAAGTCACTTAAATCCCCTTTCTTCCCCATTCTGATGCTCGGTTTGAACTTCAGCAAGTCGTCTTCACCACATCTAGATGCCTAAACGCATTGAGTTGCTGCCATGTGATTGGCTGATTAGCAATTGAACAGGTGTACCTAATAAAGTGGCCGGTGAGTTTATATATATATATATACATATAACTATATATATAGTTTAATGTGCATTATATTAAGCGGAAATAAATGGTTATACTGTAATGTTTGTTCACGATGCCTTGAGCTCAAAACACAGTTTACAAACATCAGCATGGATTCCAATCACGGAATGAATGAAGCAGAATTGCATTAATAACAGACTTATCTATGACACTTACACCGTGTCTAGACCGGACGCGAGCAGTGAGACGCGTCACGACAAAAGACAGCAGAACCTATTAATTATAATCAATACTGTCTACACTGAATGTGAAATTCCCAACAGCAAACGGATTCCCCGTTATTCCTGATGTAGTCCAAGCTCTTAGCAACGGGCGCTTTGTCGCTTCAAGCAGTCGCGTCTGTATAGTGTTGCACCGCGCCTCATCCAGTGTAGGAAATATCACTGATTATAATCAATGGGCTCTACTGTCTTTTTTGCTTTCCCTCGTGTCCTGTGTAGACACGCTGGCATGCTAATCACTTTCACACCAAATATACTTTAAAACAAACACCAGAGACCGCTTAGACAAATGTTTCACATGCTGAGAATGCTAACCTAACATATAAGTAGCCTACATAAACCATAAATGTTTAAGAATCACTTAGGCTACCTCTGGGCGATTCATGATCAGGTAGATCTTGAACCGCACGCTCACGCCAGAAAACTACTAATTAGCCAAAAGGTTTGACATTTCGGAGATCATCTACTCTTCCCTGTGGATTACCTCTGACCTACTTTCTATACGATCTGAATTTCTGCGTATTGAATTTTAGAATATTGAATTTGATGTTCCGAATTTCCTCTTCATCTTGAAAACTTGAAGCTGTATTTTTAAAAACTAGATATTTGCTGTCTAAGATTTCAGAACAAAAAAATGCTGTTTGAAAATACATGTCTATAAAACCCTGCCATAAAAACATTCAGTTGTGTTACATTTCAAATGTTTAATATTCAAGTAAAAAAAAATCAAATTCAGAACTATGTTAAATGCCACATAATATTCAGTTTTGTTAAATGACACTTGTCAATAATTATAGTTTACACAATACAAATTCAATTAGTTTTGTCATATTATAAGCTCCATAACGCATCACCACAACCTCTAGTCTCTACCATAAAGAGGGAATCTGTATGTTTCATAATCTCCTATTTGCTTACATAACTTTGCTTGATTGACAAGCCCATATGTGTTTTCTGCTCAGGTGATGTGTATATCATTTGTTCTATCTTGTCATATTACTGTCATGTTGTCTAGCCTCCATCTCCCTCATATCCCTCCCTCTTTTCACCCTCTGTTTCCTCTGTCATTGTCTCTTATCACACTCATCTCTTACAGAATCCTACACATCTGAACCAAATTCCTTTGGCAGCAGGTGCAGAGCCCTTGTGATCTGAGCTTGTGACCACATACACACGCGCCTCTGCTAAATCAGTGCGATCAGTAAAAGGATGAATGTTGTCATATCATTTTCCAGTTCAGCTCCTTGTGACTCTTTTTTCCCCTGCAGCTGCTCAGATTCCCAACAAAAATGTCTTTTGACAACGTGTATCGGCCACAGCAACCTCTGAACAATCGTGTGGTCTATTCTTCCACTGCTCTCACCGCAGGTGATTGTTCATTTGAAATGTATGCAGTATAGTGTGAGCCATAAATAACATGAATTAGAGACCTATAATTAACTAGACTGGTCTTTTTCTCCATATTTACCTCAGGTCACACAGGAACAACTGAGCACATCCTACAGCACCCGACCAATCAGGGGGCCTAATCCGAAAATTATGCACATAGTTTAAATACAAAAGCTTTTACTTTACTCGTTGTCAGTCAGAAAAAGCAATGCAATTTTTTTTTTTTGCCACAATTAAAAAAATATTGATACATTATTGATGTATTTTATTATATTCTAGGACAAAAAGATTAAAGAAAAAAAAAAGGAAGGACTATCTACTGTAGTTATATGGATATTGCATACAATATGTTTACCCTTCTAAAAAAAAAAGTTGGTTAGCTGGTTTCATGAAATGACTAAGCTGGTTAAGATGGGGTGTATCGCATGTTTTAGAGGGATTTTCAGCTAGTTGACCAACTAAACAAACAAAAACCAGCTGACTGAGAGATTAACAAACTCATTTATTTGTTTGTTGATTTATTTATTTATTATTATTAGTATATTATAGAGGACTCATATTTTAGCTGGAAGCAATGGTATGAAGTAGTGTTGTCAAAAGACCCGGTACTTCGGTACCAAGTCGGTACTAAAAAAATGAAAATGTTACGGTACCAGGTTTTTTTAAGTACCGGTGGTACCGAGTACCCGGTTCTTGATGCGGTATCCGAAAGGTGCGCAGATGCGCTCTCTTCATAAAAGCACTGAGACGTGGCGACATCAAAACGAGGAAACACACCAAACTAACAAAACAATTTAAAGACACCCAGATCAAATGAAAGAGTTCAAGCAGGTAAGTTTCATTTGAATTTTTTATATTTGTGTTTCCCATACATTGATTTATTTGAGGCGGCCCGCCACAATATCAAAACTCACAGCCACAAATAGATTTTCCAAAAGGCTTTGACTTCGTTGAATAAACATGAGCACTGCACGTGTCAAAGTCGAAACCCGGTGCGGGTGTTTTTATATCACTGTATTTCTGAAGGAAACAACTGTCTTCAGAAAATTATGGATGTCATTTTCATTTCATCTTGCCTGTAATGCCTGAGCAGCGTTTGTGAGCGGAGCGCTTATTTTATTACAGCCGTTACCGTTTACAGAATCTCACATTTAAATTTCCGCTACTGAAAGAAAGAGAGATAGGCTGACAAATAAAAGTGTAGTCTGCACAAAATTGT
>NW_015647124.1:1803274-1817981 GCF_001515625.1 Sinocyclocheilus rhinocerous
TGTTATGAATATTATTCAATATTTTAATTTGAATGTCGGATTGAAATGAACATCGCTGTTATTAGAGGTTAGCATAAGCGCGGCTAACGCTAATATAATGAGCATTAGAATGAAGTTTCTTCATTAATGCTCCTATAACTTTTATTAGGGTAAAAAAACAGGAGGACATGATATTTACTATTTTTACACACCAGAGGCTTTTAAATGAATTGTGAATCTAAAATATGCGTGTTAGAGAATGTACAAATGGTTAACATTGTTTGTGTCATATCAGTCAGAAAAGCCTTTTTTTTTTAGCTAACTTAGTTAGTTGTTATTCTTGGCTGAATAACTCTAGAAGGTTTTCAAAAGCCCTTTAAAATTAAATATGTACACAGTTTGGATTAAATAAAAGTATAGTCAAATTTTTTAATTGGCATGTTTTTGTGTTTTGCTTTCACTGCAGAGGATCCATTGGTGCGCAAGTGATGGAATGTTAAATCTGCTCAGATGAAGAAATAAACTCATCTAAAATGGTAACTCATCTACATCTTGGATACCCTGAGGGTGAGCACATTTTCAGCAAATTTTCTTTAATGAAAGACAAATTGGATGAACAGCAAACACATGTTTTTCACACTTATTTACCAAGGGTGCCAGTAGTGGAGGACGCTGCAAGACAAGTTGAATAAGCAACAGTTTAATGACAGGTCACACACCCACAAACGTATTTATGGGTCACTTAAAACCTGCCCTCCACTGTGCAAATCAAAAACTGAAACCACATGACCTTATTCCTTTTGTATGAGCATATACACGCGAAATGAAAAGAATGAAAGAGGAGACAAAGAGAAAAAATAAATAAAAAATTCCAGGCAAAGCTGTGAGTTTAATGCCAGCTTACATAACTTCATCTTACAAAACTGTTGATTTTAAGCACTTGGCTGTGATTGAAATAGCTAGAAAAAAATTACAACCAAGCAATAAACAGAATGCAGAGACACAATGATTAATAATTTCAAATGTTTCAAAATGAATAATGGATCATGTAAATTTGATGTAAATGTAGTTAATATAATCAGTATAATTTAATTATCCATCCATCCATTCTTCAAACTTCTTGTTTTTTTTAAATTAATAAAATATAAATGTAACATGACCCCATGACAAATCTTGCTCAGACAAGGAACCCTTATAATGTTGAAACAGATCATTAAAAGTCACAGCCCTACAAAAATGCACTGCATCTTGTGAGACGAGATTGCTGGCTCATCAAATGTACTTATTGACAGTTTCAAAGACATTTTTTTTTCATGACTCTCATGACAATGAGAAGTTTGTTAAAGAACACGGTTTCTCATTCCTGTTTTTCCAAGGACACTTTCTTGTAGAATTACCTCAATTCACAAATTAATGTCTGTAAGTTTACTTAAAATTTACAACCAGATGCATAAATTGGAACTAAAGTTCAAGGAATGAGGAACTCTGTTACCCATATATAATATTTGAAAAAAAAAAAGTCCTCTGAGGAAGCAAGTTTCTTTAATATATCTTCTAAAGGACGACTGTGAGGACCAAAGTGAAGGATTTAATTGCAGAAAACAGTACACCTCCATGAAAGCAGTTGCATCCCATTCACAAAAAAGTCCATTTCACATTCAAAATATCTGTATAACATTATGAAATATTTGGGATTTATTTGAAAAAAAAAAAAAAGAGAGAGAATCAGATGGTGGGAGTCACAGCATCTGCCAGAAGGGCTAATGCGGTAATGCTAACCAGAAAAACCTGAGATGTAACAATAAAATACAGGTAGCCTAAAAGTCAGGTAAGCGGAGGCAGTGCAGCAGATAGCTTACAGGCAGCTTACAAAGGTATTATGTAAGTTTTGAAATAGTTTTCAGCCACCAGACGAATCTGTAGTCGATAAGCCAGAGACTAAAACAAATCAAACTGATATAGATAGAGTAACTCAGAGCTGAACACATGTGTTACACCTGTTGAAAGAAACTTTTATCTCCTCTTCATCCTGACATTTTAAAGAAATGCATTCAAATTTGGTTTAAGCATATAATGTATTTTGAATTTTAAGAGCCTTCTAAAAGGAGCCAGGCACTGATAAAATGTTTACTAGAATTTAATGATGTCCTTGTGGTTTATATGTTGACTGAAAAAAATAAAAATAATAAAAAAAAACACACATCAGCATACACATCTTTTGAATGGGTGTCCATTGCTCTTTAGAATCAGATGGTGTATTAAGAAATTGCAGAGGCAGGATGCCATGGGTGAGGCTGAGATTGTCATTTATGGCGTCATGATTCATTCCAGAAGGTTAGTTTCAAAGAACATCCCAGCATGAGCATGAACATGAATAGATTTGAAATGATATTAACATGTATCTAATCTGGCTGAGGTGGGGCACGTTTGTGTTGTGGAATTGTGTGCCTATCCTTAAAATGAGCGACTGTAATTACTGCTGAATGATTGTGTACACAGCAGCTAATAATGACACTATGTGGATATTTCCCTGAGAAATGAAACCTCTTTTTGTATAGGCTAGGGGAGAGCGGGGCACAAAGTAACACTTTCTGACTTTCTCAGTCTGTGTAAATCCACATTGTGTTCAGAATATAATTTTTTTTATCCACAGTAATTTTACACTTGTCTAGTACAAATATGTCGCTTTGTTTCATAATTACAGTGTATACGTTTTTCTTTATTTATCCTCAAAAATTGGAAGTGAAATGTGACAACATGCCCCGTAGGTGGGGTACAGTGTAACATCTGAGGGGCACGTTGTAACTTGACCATATGACAGCTTAAAATCTTATCTGATCGAATGAAAAAAATATACAAGACAAACTAAAATATTTTGTCAACAAAATAAAATAATTATTTATTTCAAATAAAATAATGGCGTTTTTTAAGAATTAAACAGCTTAAAATGTTATCTGATCGAATGAAAAAAATATACAAGACAAAATAAAATATTTTGTTAATAAAATAAAATAATGGCGTTTTTTAAGAATTAAAACTAATCTGTTTTTGGAGTTTGACAATGAACACATTGAAACCATGCTTGGGACCGTCCACATAAATGAGCAAAAATGCTTTACATTTCTTGAAATAATAATTTCTAAACATTAAACATTGACTGTCAGTCTTTATTCACCCGTTTCTCATTGTTTCTCGTTAAAATTCATTAAAGTAAATAGTGTAAATTACATCGCTAATGTCATAGAATAGCACATTGTAACGCAGTGTTACAACATACCCCATCTGCCCAACTGGAATTTAAAACTGGTTAGTGTCTTCTGCTAGTTACCAAAGCATTAAAACAACGATCTGAACTGATAAATAACCGATTGGAGATTAAAATAAATTTGTCTCATTTTAAATGAATAATAAAAATTGAGATGGAAAATTTACTTAAGCCAGAATTGTAATTTTACTATGGTAAAATAAATATTCAGCGATATCTTCAAAAGATTTTTGAATTTTGGCGCAATTTTTTTTCTATATAATGTTGATATGGTAACTAATATACTGTAAATTTTGTTATGCTAGCATGTGTGGAAATATTCAAAACATGTGTGTTACAACTAACCCCGCGTTCCTTTGTGCCCCGCGCTCCCCTTATGATATAGGGTATCTCATAGCTCATACAAAAGCCACAAGTGGTAGCCTAAGTGTAGCTTAATGTAGTTTATGCTAATGTATAGCCTACCCAAAGTAGCCTACACTGATTAGCCTTACCTACTTAAAATAGTGTTGACCATCGTTACCGTCTACTCCTCAGGTAACCTATCTTTGTACGGATTAGCTGATTCGTATGAATTTGTACGATCTATTTACGTCCCACTAACGTTTCGGTGGGCCTTCATGCTTATATATTTTTATTTTATTGATTTATTTTTCCCTTAAAAAGTGCATGCCACCTCGTAAAACAATGACGTTTTCTCATGCGATCGGGTTGGATATAGTGACTTCTTTGGTGGACCAAAAACAACTGCAATAAAATAAAGAAATATAAAAAATGAACATTTTTAATGTAAAAAGTAAGCAAACAATGATACAAAATCAAGTAGGACAGTCTATAAATCAACTGATGCCATCTGAACTTGCGTGATATTGTGAACGCCCTTTAAAATAACCTCTAAAGAAGAATGAGGATGATTGACAGCAACAATACAGGCTAATGGTTTCTGTTTATATTATTCCGTCTTTGCATGCTACGCAAGAACGATTGTGTTTGGAACGACATCATCAAAAATGATAACATTTTTATAACGATACTGGCAGTTAAATTTAGAATTAGCCTATATCTAATTAAATCGAATTACTAAATCACTAAATGGTTTGGTTCTTTTGGGGTTGTTCCACTACTAACGAATCCTTGCTTTTAAAAGCACCCAGAAATGAACTTAAACTGGTGCTATTTATTGAATTTATTTTGGAAACATTTGAAAGTCGGCGGCTAATAAAGTTATTTCGACTCATTTTAAAGGCAGGTAAGGGAAAGCGCGGTGTAGTGAACTTCGTCTTCACCCTCCATCACGAGAGTTTTGGAGAACCTGACCGATGTGATGCTGAGAGGTAAAAACGCGATAAGATTCAATCAATGCGACTGCTATGAAAGAAATCTCGATAAACGAAGCCTAACAATGTGACATGTGAGCGTTCTATAGGAATGTCGTTTTTCGTCAGCAGATGAGCTGATGAAAGTGACACACCCATTACAGGTGAACAGTGAAGAGTACTAAAGGCGGGAATGAAGCCAATAACCCATCATATTCCTGCTTACAGACAGACAGGTGAATCAAGTCAGAGGTGAGACCAGAGTTGTGATTGATCACATTTCTCTTGTTAAATTAAATTAATTATGTACACTTGTATGATCAAATAAAATTCTGTTAGCAGTATTGTTTTCTGGTTTAATGATTTTTTATTTAATTGTATTTATTTATTTTTGGTTTAATGTAGATGATTGTCTTGCTGGTCATTTTTGCTGCTCTTCTGTGTCCCACCGTCCACAGTGCTGGTGACGCTTCAGTGGGTGAGTATAACTGAAGTTGAACGTAATTTACTCAGTGAATATGTAGTTTTATTTTGCATGATTCTGTTGAAGAAGGCACTAAAGGCTCTTTTGATAGGAAGTTTCATTGGTTTATATTTATTAATATTGTCGTTTCACTGTAAACAGATTGGTGCTATCACAAGGCAGCATGCAGTAAGTGTGATTAATTCATTGATTTTATTTATTATTTTTTTGCACCCTAAAATATTCCACATTGACATAAAACTTGATATACAATTTATTATAAATTTTAAATGTTAAAATATTAAAAACTTGTTCTGAAGTCTTTTTTTTTCATCTATTTGTAATAGATTTTACCACCTGGCCCAAGATTGCTCCACAATTTTGCAATGGATCCAAGCAATCTCCCATTAATATTGTGACTGCAAGTGTTCAGGGCAATCCTAACCTGACTTCCTTTAACTTGACTGGTTTTGATGACAACTCAACCTTCCTTTCAATCGTAAACTCTGGCGACTCCGGTAAGGATCACTGCACACTGGGAACCTTCATTTGCTGATACTACTTGCATTTATTTCAATGCACATTTTGCAGAATAACCTTAATTGTTTCTCAGGATCTGTTTGTCTTTATAAAATATAGTTGCTAAAATCATTTAGCAGTCACTTATTCAGTGACTTCTATGAGGAATAACAAAACCAATCCTCAGGAAGAGATAACATGAGAAGTATCACTTTAAAAAGGTTGCACAGAGAAGTACAAAAGTGCGAGTTATAGCAAAGAGATGTATAGGTGATATACTGTTAGACAACAGAAGGATAAATGTTATTTGATGCCTCTTTGAGACTCACTGAATATATAATGGAAACTTAGACTGGCAAAAGTAGGGGTACAGTAATGGAGTGCAGATCAATCATCTGTGATGCTCAGTATCAGTGTATATTATATCCTGGACCTTGTATCTAAAGGCCTCTTTAAACAGCCGAGTTAAGGCTGCTCTGTGCCTGCTTAAAACTCAATGTGAAGATGCAATGTTGCATGAAAGCCAGACTAAATTAAGCCTGCTCTAACTCACCTCTGCACCTAGTATTAAAGTACACCATTGTATTTGCAGTGTAAATGCTATTTCTGCACAGTCTATGTAAAGAGACTGAGAAAAGCTTCTTCTAAATTTGGCGTAATACCGTATTGGCCCGAATATAAGACGACCCTGATTATAAGACGACCCCCCCTTTTTCCAGATGTACCTTTTGGAAAAAGGCTTTTTAAAAACCAAATCTTGTTTTTTCTAAGTAAAACACATTTTGTCTTCAATTATTTTCATATTGCATATTTTTCCTATTTTAATTTTTGTTTTGAAAGTATGGTAAAAACTGGTAAAATGTACCAACAATCACATTAAAAAAAATATACACTTTTTCCTGAATATAAGACGACCGCGTTTTTTCAGATGTATTTCCAAGAAAAAAATATCGTCTTATATTCGGGACAATACGGTATGTCCATTGTCTTCACAGTGGTGGTTAACCTGGATGATGAGAAAATGACAGTGCAAGGAGGCGATCTTCCAGGTCTTTACAACACTAAACAATTCCATCTCCACTGGGGTAACGGCAGCTCCTCACCTGGCTCCGAACACACCGTGGATGGCAAACAATACCCAATGGAGGTATGAATGATTGAATTTTCCCTGCAAATGCACTGCTTTATTTCAAATATTGTGATGCAGTAGAAGAATCATTTTTGGTTCCACAAACATCCTTTTTTTCTTAGTCTAAAGAACATTTCAAAAATCTAAAGAACTTTTTTCCACTACAAAGGGAAGGTTCCATGGATGTTAAAGGTTCTTTGTGGTACCATTGATGTCAATAAAAATCTTTATTTTTAAGAGTTTATGTGTTCATTCACTGTATGTGTTCTTTCATGTCTCATAGCTGCACATTGTAAATGTCCATTCAAAATACAACGGGAGTGTGTCAGCTGCTCTAGCTGCCAAAGACAGCACAGCATTGGCAGTTCTTGGTTTCTTCATTGAGGTGAGCATGACATTTCTTAGATCCTGAAAGAAACGCAAACCTAAAAGTATATTCATGGCTTGGTTGTATGTGCACATGCGTATGTATGTATTATGCTTTTTATTTATTTTATTATTATTATTTTTATTTAACCAACAGGGAACCAATGAAGCGAACAAAACAAAAAGCTGGGATATCCTAACATCCTATTTGACAAGCATCCGCAATTCAGGTGAAGAAATGATTTTGTCAGTTTTCTTTTTTTGGAGCCTGCAGCTCTGAATGATTGCTTAAAAGGGTAGTTCACCCAAAATCATAATTTATTCACCCTCATGTCATTCCAAAGATATTTTGAAGAATGTTTCAACTATTTGTCCATATAGTGAAAGTCAGTGGGGTCCAAAACAACACTGGTCCACACTGACTTTCATTGTATTGACAAAAACAACACTGGAACATTGGTGATAGGGCTGCACGATAAATCGAAATGGAATCGAGATCGCGATTCGAGTGAGTTTTTCATTTTTGAGTGAAGCCGTTAACATTGGTATATTTGGTTAATCTCTCTTCACCAATATAATTTAACAACAAATTAAACGCAAAACTAAAGAGAGCCAAGTAGTTTCAGACTTTTTTTTGTATATTTAGGTAATACAACCACAGACATCATGAATGAAATCACACTGAACAGTCTGATTGAAGGTGTGGACAGGACTAAATATTACCGTTATCAAGGCTCCCTAACTACACCCAGCTGTAATGAAGCTGTGATTTGGACAGTGTTTAAAGAGCCCATCAAAGTCAGTCATAACTTTGTAAGTAAATGCAACTATACGGTACAGTAATTCATAAAAATCATATTCGTCTTTTACTGGGTGAAAACTTCTACATATTCTGAGTTAAAAAGTCACTCTATTTACTTTATTCCTCCAAACAGATCAACCGCTTCAGCACTACTGTCTTTTTCAAAGATGCAAGCGCTTCAGTTCTGAACACCAACAACTTCAGAGGAGTTCAGCCGTTGAATGGCAGAGTTGTGACGTCACAGGTGGTACAAACAGCAGCAACTCCAGCAGCTTCATCAGCGGCCACATCCACTTTATCTGTTATCACAGTACTTCTCTTGTCCAGTTTGTGTTGGCTGTAGAAATATGCTTTGTGCACACCTATGAGCTGATTTAATTTATTGCACTTGTAAATGATGTACGCTTTGATTTGCGTTTGATCATGACTGATGGTTTCTGTAAATATTGATTTTATCACTTTATGGAAAAATAAGAAGTTTATGACACATAGCGGTTCCTTTTTCTACCAATTGTATTTCTATTTCTATATTTTTAAAAGCACAAGTTTGCTATCTGTGAGGATAATATAAGTTCTTAGGATATGTTTATATATTTTTTTATCCCAAACTCCTAGTTTAAAACAGTTGAAATCCTACAGACTGCTGATGTTTTATATGAAGCTTCTGTTATCTGTCATTATATTCAATGTTAGATAATTCAGTAGTATTTAAGATGATTTGTTTTTAAATTGTAAAACATGATGATTTGTTTTAAATTTAGTTATTCAATTTGAAATAATAAATGTTTGCTGTTTAATAACAAAATGTCTCCAATTGATTTCTGTTTGAGTACCATATATGAGGGTCCAAAGACCAATCAAAATGTTTGTGATTATATGTACATATATATTGTACCATTTTTATCTACCATACACTTTTATGTATGCTGTGTGTGTATACACACACACACACATACACACTACCACACAAAAGATAAATTTTTTTTTTAATGTTTTTGAATGTAGTCTTTTATGCTCATCAAGCCTTTTTGAATAAAATTTAAATAAAAATACAGTTAAAACTGTAATATTGTGAAATATTATTACAGTAACTATTAAGCGACTATTTATTTATTTATTATATTTTGAAATTTAATTTAATTAGTCCTGCTATGCAAGCATCATTACTTCAGTCTTCAGTGTCACATGATCCTTCAGAAATCATTCTAATATGCTGATTGGCCGCTCAAGAAACATTTCTTAGAATTATCAGTGTTGAAAACATTTTTTGCTGATAGATAGATGGAGACCTGCTACACCTGCTTAATCCAAACTGGCCTTAATTACCAGACACCCTTATGCCGAGTTCACACTGCACGATTTTAGCCCGATTTTTCACTCGCCGACAAGTTTTGCGAAATCGCCGACAAATGCCCGAAATCAGAGGCAAATCGGTGCTCGTTCACGCGAGTGACATTCACGCAGTGTGAATTATCAAAGACGGATCTGAGGGAATCGCCGACGCGTCGCCGACGCCCGTGAAATATTTGGCATGCTAAATATCTGGAGCTGTCGGCGATTCACAATCAAGCTGTGTGAAATGAGTTCTGACTGAAAAACACATCGGCGATGAGCTACAGCCAATGAGAGACCAAGATACAGGGCAGCGGGAAGTTCGGGGAGGAGTTATATGAAATGTAGTTTGTGGCCCAGTGTTGCCAAATCCGCGATTGCCGCCGGTTGTTTCTTATGTCAGCAGGTTGAAGCGACCCCAATAACATATTTACGATATTTAGGCCCTGGAATGTGAATTGTACCAGGAGAACCCTGCCAAAAAAATGTGTATTTTACCCCCGAACGCGATTTTTACTGGGGGACCCCCTCGAAAGCAATTGGGCTATTTTCAGGCTAGTTTTGAGAAGTAATTGGGCGGGTTTTGTAGCGAAACCCTGGCAACCCAGCACCAGACAGAGCTGTCGGCGATTCTTCTTCCCCCTGTCGTCGTTCCATCGTGCAGTGTGAACACAGCAACAACTGAATGCTACCCCAGATAGTCGTTCAGTGTGAAACCAACAGTGATGCGACGTCTTTAGTGTGAACTCGGCATCAATTTAAAGCTTTCGAGTGAAAAGCTTTCAGGATAATTGTTTTATAGGGTTTTACAGGTTTAACTGCTTTTTGGCTAGGTTTTGACTATTATTCAGAAGAGAGCAATTTAGTGAACTAGTGGAATTTGGTTTAAGGAAAATGGTAAGATAGCAGTACTATAACCTACAATTGATTGAATATTTGTAAGGTTCAAAGTGTGTAACACCTATGCATGCCCCCAACCCCAGCCAAAGATGAATGCTTGGTTTATAACCTGCCTTGCAGCTTATCTGTTGCCTGCATCAAACAGTGAACCAACATGTGTTGGTAAGATATGACCATGTGATATGAATCATTTTCCTAAACTTATGTCATTGAAATGTTCTAAGTTGCTTTAGCATTATTCTTGCTGTATTTGGGCCCTTTTCAGCTTGGTGTTATCACTTGCCTTCATGTAGTAAGTTCTTCTATATTTTAAAATTCCCTTCAAATTTATGTCACTTGGCCCATAATTGCAGAAAAAGACTGTAATGGCACTCAACAGTCTCCAATAGACATAATAACCACCAACGTCCAGGCTAATGCTAATCTGACCTCTTTCACCTTCACTGGTTATGATGACAACACAACCTTAACTGAGATTAAAAACACTGGCACGACAAGTGAGTAGATGTAGCTCTTTGTATTGTCATTTGTGCATTTGCACAAGAAGATCTTACTCTATCCATGTTTCGTGTGTCTTTAGCATGCAGGAGTTATCTGTTCTAATACTGGCTTCTAATGCATTTTAGCTTTATCTTCAGTTACAGTTACACTTGATCACCAGAAAATGCATGTGGAAGGAGGTGATCTGGCAGGCCAGTTTGCAAGTACGCAGTTTCATCTTCACTGGGGTAATGGCAGTTTCATGCCTGGATCTGAACACACTGTGGATGGCAAGCAATACCCTATGGAGGTGAGATTATACAGTCTAGTGTAACTTTTGTACTAGTGTTTTATTTGTCATCACTTGTCCTGCCCATCTGTTTCACCTGCACATAGTGAATGAGGTTGTGCATAACGGCTCAACTATCCTGACTGTTCTTGGTTTCTTCATTGAGGTATGTTTCCTACACTCTTAAAAATAAAGGTTTCAAAAGTGTTTTTTTGTTGTTTTTTCAGCAGTGACATCGTGACCTTTTTTTTGTTTGTTTGTTTCCCCAAAGAACATTTGAGTGAACACTTTTTTTTTTTTTTTTTTTAATGGTTTTTCCTTAGTGTGAAGAGCGTTTTAATAATTTGAAGAACCTTTTGGAAAGATTCCATGGTTAAAGTCTCTTCATGGAACCATAGCTACCAATAAAGAACCTCTAAATTCTGTTTAACTGTTTATTTTAGTATAATATTTTTGAACCCACAGGCCACTTATGACACTGGAAAACCAGAGAGCTGGAAGACCTTAACATCTTCCCTGTCAAAAATCGCCAATGCAGGCAAGTTACAGGCAGCAAAAGTGGCACGTACTTGCCAAATTTTTCAAATGCTTAATCTTTGGGTATTATACCCTGCTTTTTTTTGTGTGTGTGTTTCCTGCCCTCTTAATTGCTTCTGTAAAAAGAGCTATACAAATAAGTGACTTCAAATGCCCTTTCGGCTTCTCAGGTGATAAAGCATACATCACTCAATATATCTCTATGGATGATCTTCTTCCTGGAGTGGACAGAACTAAATATCATCGTTATCTTGGTTCTTTGACCACACCAAACTGCAATGAAGGTGTTGTGTGGACCATCTTTAAAGACCCCATCAAAGTCAGCTGGGATTTGGTAAGTCTTTTGGGGAAAAGCTTATTTCGCAGAGTTGGTAACTACTAAAGTACATTTTCCTTCCTATAGCAGTAAAGTTTTGAAGTAGGAGTTCCAGTATCTTTGGTTTAATAGTCTTAAACTGTTCTATTCCTGCTTCTCACTATTAGATTGACCTGTTCAGTACGAGTGTACACATCAACAAGGCAACCAACTCTCCCCTAATGGTGGACACGTTCAGGGGTGTTCAGCCAGTCAACAGCAGGATTGTGACCTCACAGGTGGCTGGTACCAGAGCTACTGGTCCTGTTTCCCAAACAGCATTTGACTTTGATGTTCTAGATCCCTCTTCTGATTGCCAAATCCCTGAACCTTACACATTTGACTTGGAAACGGATGCATACTGGTAGGATTCGAGTGGGAGGGCTGATAATGTTATGGTACAAGTTAAGTGTTTGCTTAAAAAAAAAAAAAAAAATCCATGTCGTGAAAATCATTTAAGAATTATACTTGTTCCATAAACTTATCAGGTAACGTCCCATGCAGATCTTGAATGAAATGGTTAAAGGCAGCATGTATGCATTCGTTTTAATAGCGTCCAACACTACTTTTAATAAATGTATTACCTTTATACAACTTAAGCTCACTGTTTGGTGTGTATAAGCTAATTTTGTTGTCTGGTGGGGTGTTTTTGAAACCCATGTTTGTGCACTTGATTTGGACTCTACGTTTAAGACTATCATCAGTTTTGCACTTCAGGATGAAACTAAGCTTTTTAATTTGTACTGTAGTTCCTTAAAGGTATTGAGTCATCATCCGAGTGTAGACAGGAGCTTAAGTTGAATTGAAATCTTGTTAAGCATTCTTAGTTTGAGTAATTTTAAGAGCAAAGTTGGTTTTTAAAGTAATCTCTCAATGATTTGGCCGATGTAACTGGTGCTTGTTTTGACTGTCATTCAGTAGCACTTGTCTGTAGTCAGGCTTTTTTTTTTCCTCCCGCAGGAATCGCATGTCAAGAGTATTAGTACAGTATATGCACAAGGGGTTTGGTTTCTTCAACTTATTTACTACTTTCTTTGCACCGACTTGTGACTGTTTTTGTCAAAACACTTGTGCCTTTTGGTTCGTGCCTAATTGAACTAATCCATATATGCTTGTTTTAGCCATTACTTTTTATGCATGTATTATACAAAAATAAATAAAGGTGTATCATATTACTTGGGTTCAAGTGTTTCATTCATCTCAAGTTATATCGTTTCTTTATGCTGAGGAATAATTTATGGTTTTGAGCTTTTGCATTCAAACTTCTATTCCTGATATCCAACTTAATTTTTTTTTTTTTTTTTTTTTAAATGAATGGAGAACAGGTTTATTTAAGCAAAATGAATTTCAATTGAGAATTTCACACGTTCAATAAAACGAAACGTTAAAATGTTTCTAGATATGTTTAGTATTACAGTGACTTCTTTGTTACTGTACTTGAGAAACTTAAACTGCAGTGTACTTCAGTATATTAACTACATTTTAAAGAGAGAACTGGGTTACACTTTATTTTAAAGTGTCCTTGTTACAGTGTAATTATATATTTAAGTATTGAGTAATATTAATTGACTACATGTACTTACTATATGGTCAGGGTTAGGATTTGGCTTAGGCTTACTCGCTTGTAATTATGCATAATTGTTATTACAATAGTAAGTACATGTAACATGTGTAACAAGGACACCTTAAAATAAAGTGTTACTGAAAACTGTTACTGTTACTGATACATTTCTCCAGATCTTTTCATTACATTTGCAACTGCCAAGTGGGATGAAAATAAAAGTTTTGTGAATTGGTTATAGCAAAACCTAGTTCAGAAATAATTTTTTAATTTGTACTTTTGAGAGGGGCATTAACAATCTCCATTACATAGTTGCAACTTCTATGTGTATTAGTGTGTGTATATACTGTATATATATTTGGGATTTTATGTGATGCTAAAGACTAATTTGCTTTCTTTGAACAATGCATTTGTTTTGTGAAAACAAGCGGCAGGGTATTTAGCCTAAATACCATGATTACATGTTTGAAACGTTATGCGGTGGAAACTCAAGGACCCATTGATTCTTTTAACCTTGTTTTCAGGAAGGATCTTCAGCAGTTTTCGTTCATTGGTGAACCACAGGTTCTAGTGATCTTCAACAAACAAAAAAGGGAAGGGCGGTATGACATCTCAACAAAACTCCAAAAAGCAGATGGCAGAAAAGACACGGTACGCAAGCTGCTGTGACCACTGCAAAACACATCTGCCCACAAATGCCTGCCTCATGGAGCAGAATGAAACATTTTCCTCCCGTATTTACAGTGGTGTGTAAAAAGTCTACACAACCCTGTTAAAATAGTAGCTTTGAGATGTAAAAAATACAATAATAAAATCATGTAATTTTATAATGAGGCATGGTACTCTATATGGAACAAAGTACATTCAAACTCTTCCAGTAAATTTAATTTTAATCCTCCGGTCATCATTTAAGTAATGCTGATTAGTCCTGAATTGGATGTGTTGGGATGTCATTGTGAAGAAGTACCTATCTGTATTTCCAAAACATTAGATGTGCCATGGCTGTGCAGTGAAGGCCATCATCAACTAGAGTAGACGGTCCAAGGAAATGCACAAACACGCACTGTGGTGTGGGCACAACAATGACATTCCAATAAAACAAGGCACCTGCCAAAAGAGACTTACAGTAACTTTAAAGGGAACATGAAACAATATGGGAACAAGTCAATATCCTGAATTCTTCATCTGTCTGGACCATGTGGTAGGATGGCTAGTCGGAAGCCATTACTCCCTAAAAAAACACCAAACTGAATGGCAAAATGTTTTATGGTTCAATGAACATCTGAACATTTGGGCCATTTGTTGGGCCAAAAGACTGCTCGTCACCCAAACACCACAGTACACTCTAAAAAATGCTGGGTTAAATACAACCCAGTGCTGGGTAAAATAGGGACAAACCCAGCAATTGGGTTGT
>NW_015647124.1:1818078-1828272 GCF_001515625.1 Sinocyclocheilus rhinocerous
GTTGGGTTACTACCCAGAAGGTTGGGTTAAACATTTAACCCAACCGCTGGGTCAAAACAACCCAATTGCTGGGTTTGTCCCTATTTTACCCAGCATTGGGTTGTATTTAACCCAGCATTTTTTAGAGTGTACCCACCTGCAAAATGATCAATCTGGAACTCTTTTGCAAGGATGAGTGAAAAATGAGAGGAGGGAAAATGGAGGAATCAAGAAGTTGATAGACTCTTATTCAAAAATACTGGCTGCTGTAAAAGCAAAAGATGTTTCAAACAAATACTTGCTGAGTGGTGTGCGCGCTTGTCCAACCAACATATTTTAAGTATTTTATTTTTCTTTGTTTTTCCATAAAAGTTTTGATTTGTTTGTTACTTGAATTTAATTGACATTAATATTGCATTAAAGGTCTAACATGATCTATGTTGGATTCATTTTTCTATCTCAAACAGCTGCGTTTTAAAAAGTTTTATCAGGAGTGTGTTTTTGGTAATTATAGTCTAATGGTTTATTTTCCTTTTCCCACCTGTACGGTTTCTGTTGCCAAGGAGGGACAAGATTGATACACTGCCTATGTTATTCAATCATTTTTATCCTCTTTTCATCTGTTTAGACCATTAGCAGATATAGCTGTTCATGAGAGCTAGGGGCCTACCAGACAAGTGTCCCTATAGCATCAGGCTGCATTTCCTGCCCCCCATAGAATGTGAGGGTGATTTGATAGACAAACTCTCCTTTTGACTTTAGAAAGATACACTTGAATGCAAAGTTCTGCTGAACAGTTCTGGGGAAATGTCTGTAAGGTACAGTTTTAATATGAAATAATTACAGGTATTTTACATATCTTTTGAATTACGAATTGCATTGTGTTATGTTTAAGGGTTAAAGGAAATATTATGGGTTAATGGATAATGGGTCTCATTCACGTCTGTACGCACATTCAATTGTGTGTAAGCACTAATTTGTAAGTGAAATCTCCGTTCGAACTTGGGCACGTGGCCGCTCATTTAGAATACTCCAACTGAATGAGGTTAAGAACAGTTTCATGTGCATACGCACATGTTGTGAATTATGCTGAATTTTTTCATGAGAAATTCTGATGCATACAAATATGAAATCATTCACGAAATTAGTAAATCAGACCCAATGTCTTGGCAGAATATTTCCAGATTTCTTGTAGTGCATGTTACAATATTTTATCTTTATAAAAACGTAACTAATTATGTTGCATTGTCACATTTAATGGAAAGTTGCTTTAGTTTCCTTCACCTATGTTATCTGTGTCACATCTAGAATGGCTTGACTTACTGGATTTTTTGTTTACATTGGAGAAGCTGTGGGAAAAAAATAGTGTTTCTTACCCCCAACATAGTTTGCATGCAATAACAAAACATCATAATAAAGGCAAAGATCATGGGGGTGCAGTACCTGTAAACTTCACGGCCAAGCACATCCAAGGCTGCTTTGAAAGTGAAAAGTGAAAGTGACGTGACATGTGGCCAAGTATGGTTACCCATACTAGGAATTAGTGCTCTGCGTTTAACCCATCCTAAGTGCACACACACAGTAGTGAACACACACCCGGAGCAGTGGGCAGCCATTTATGCTGTGGCGCCCGGGGAGCAGTTAGGGTTTCGGTCCCTTGCTCAAGGGCACCTCAGTTGTGGTACTGAAGGTGGAAGAGAGCGCTGTACATTCACTCCCCCCACCTACAATCCCTGCCGGTACGAGACTCGAACCCGCAACCTTGGGTTACGAGTCCAACTCTCTAACCATTAGGCCACGACGTTGCACCAATAAATATATTCTGTTCTGTTATTTTGTCTGCTGTCACAGGTTGGTTGGAAAGCAAGGAGAAAGCTGAGGCAAGGTTTTATATGTAAACGTTAAGATGATACAGGAAAAAAAAAGTGTGACTATACTATCAATTAACAAATCAGCAACTTAAGCAACTAAGGACACAGGGATTAAAAACAGGTAAAGAAAAAGAACTCAAAGAACCAAAACAGCATGTGACACTACCATTCCCTCCAGTAGGCACAACCTGGTACTCTACAGAAAACAAAGTTTAAGTTTTGGGGGAGTGGGGATCGATAGAACAGGGAACCACCAGAGTATTAATATACAGGAATCTGTCTCCACATCTCACTGAGAGATGATGCTGGAAAGCTTCTTTCTCACCTATACATTTGTTCCTTTCCCCCCACTTCCTTCCCTTCACCCATCCTTTCCTTCACTCTGCTCACTCAGAATGGTCAATAGCAAAATATGATGTTCTGTATGAAAGCAAGTGATATTCACAGTCATGTTTAGTATCATTTGAAATGTCTCAAGTCGACTGGTCTCAATCTTACAAGCAGTAGACTTAAAGGTAATAAAGATCCTAAGAGTTTAGAAATATGCTGCTTACTGTATAGGGTGTGCCCTTTTCCATTGTCTTTCATGCAAATTACCATCAGTCCCCAAAAGGTGTAAACTCTCCACGTCTAGGACTTGATCAATGCAAATCCCAAAATTGTATTGATCTGAGTACTTAAGGAAATGTTGCAAGAAGATCCGGGTTCTTCTGTAGCCAGATGAGCCCGTAGTGTGAAGTGTGTCTATACACGCCATACTATGTATCTTTCTGAAGTCAGGTATGCATTCTTGACTCTTAGATTTGTCTTTGAGAGTTTGATATCTTGTATTCATTTGATTTGATATCTCTGAATTGACTGAATGTGACATGCATAATACATGTACCTGACTGATAATAAATTGTTTTGATTTTATTCTAACTTACTCTGTGATCATTGACTCTAGTAAATTACGTTAAGTCCATAACACTGCAAATCTACGCTCAGGTTAGTAACGGACTGAAATGCAGCTTAGTTGGAGCAGAGGAGCACACAGACTGATGTTTTAGAGCTCTGATGCATTGGCATTAGTCATGTATACTTAGACTGTAGAGGCTAATAATGTTTTTTTCCATTTAGAAACGTTTTTAATGATTTTTCCGTTTAGAACAAGGTGTTGTTAGACCAGTCTAAATAGGGGTGAGCCTCAACCTCTGATTATTTATTCTAACTAAGTGTACGTGAAAAATCACTGCATGATTATATAAAGTTACCATTAGAGGATGTTGAGATGGTCAGCTTGGTTCTGTGGTAATGGTCATGACCTCTGGTTAGATATAGTCTTATGATGAAGTGTGCTCAGATCTACGGGGACTAAATAATATATTCTAGAATGAGCAAGTAGAGTACAGCCGTCTAGAATATTTGTCAATCACCTCTGTCTAATGACCAAGACTGACGAGTTTGAGTATGAGATCCATATACGAGATCTGGCACGAGACACAAAGTGTTATAGGAATCCAAATGAACGAGTACAATAAGAATAAAGAGTTAACTAGAATAATCAAGTGTCAGTCGCCAATTTACATTTCAACCTAAATTTGAAGTCATCATAAAATGGAGTCAGATTAGAATTTAATAGAAATTAAATGTACGCACCGAAAGACAGAAGGCACAGGAAACATTCAGCCACCATTGGATACCTTCGTTGGGCCAACTGAGTGGACTTTACAGGATTATTCGGATTTATTTAGTGTGAATCTCCAGTTTCAACAGCTCTGACAAGTAATAAACAACGTGATATGCGGCCGGCCTAAGCCCTTGATCACTTGGAATCTGCTATGGAGTTGATTTATTATTTACATTTTTTCCCTCACAAATTTGTTTAATGCAGCATTCTGTATGTACATAGGTGTGCTTGAGTTGTTTTAAATAATAATAATAATAACAGTTACTATATCATAGAGTTGTTTGGGGTGGGGGTAAATTAAACTCGATCTGCGGTGACGTCACAATTGTGTTGCATTGTCTTTTATGGAGCTGCCTGAAGCGTACATATGAAGTAGACTTGCTCTCTCAGTCAAAATCAAGGGGTTGAGGGTCTGTCCATACAAACTTCCCTGGTCCACTTCATAAAGTGCAACATGCTTCAAAATGGCAGCGGGGATTCCCCCAAGGGGAAGTGCTTAGGGAAGTTCCAGGGTGAGTATCTAAAAGCAAAGTGGAATGCTGGGCCAGGGGTTCCCAATTCTGTTCCTGGAGAACTACCTCCTTGCAAAGTTCAGCTCTAAGCCTGATCAAACACAAGCGAACCATCTAATTAAGAATTAGGGCATACTTAGGACATTCTTGCTCAGCTGAAAGAATGCTCAACCCAGCCCCTCAGCTCAAACCCTTATGGACATTTTTCACAGAAATTGCTAGCACAGTCTTTGGTCCCAGCGTGCTTCAAAATTGCCAAACAAATCATCAATAGCCTACTTTAAAGAGTTAGTTGCTGGTCCCCATTGACTTCCATTAATGGAACCAGCAACTGTTTAGTTACTCACATATTTCAAAATTTCTTGCTTTGTGTTCAGCAGAAGAAATTCATACAGGTTTGGAACGACTTCAGGGTGAGCAAATGATGACAGAATTTTCCTTTTTCAGTGAACTATCCATTTAAGACCATCATCCCACTCACACTGAACTCAATACCGTTTGCAGATGCAACCACTCCACTGCTTAAGCCATACACATATCAAAATCGCTGGGTTGAAAGTAACCCAATTTGGGTTGTTTTGCAACCCACAGATGGGTCAAATATGGACAAACCCAACTGTGGCTTACTTTAACCTAGCATATTGGGTTGTCCATCATGTGCAGAGGGGGGTGCTTTGGGGGCTCAAGCCCCTGCCCTTTTTTCCAAAATTAACCAAAAGTGCACCTCTCTCAACAATTATCCACAATAATATTGTGGTCTAAAGCAAAATGCATTTGAATTATAATTATAATTATTATACAACATGTACAGTAACGAATGGCTCAAACCCCTGTATTTTTACTTAAATATGTCAGTTCACGAGTTCGCACTTACATATAATTGGATTGAGCAAATAGTAAGCATATTTGGTGTGCCGTCCTGAGGGAGGGCTCCGAGCTCGGAATATAGCCCGAACCCAGAAAACTCCCCATATATATATATATATGTGACCCTGGACCACAAAAGCAGTCTTAAGTCGCTGGGGTATTTGTAGCAATAGCCAAAAATACATTGTATGGGTCAAAATTATTGATTTTTCTGTAGTACATTATTTAATGTTTTGTTTTTTTGTATTAGTGTTATATTGCATCCCTATTGTGTTATTCCTATGTATGTCTGCACTATGTTTGTACTTTCTTCTACACTGGAAGCTCCTGTCAAGTCAAATTCCTTGTGTGTGTAAACATACTTGGTAATACAGCTCTTCTGATTCTGATATATACACTATTGAGCCAGTTTCACAATTTTTTTGATGGTGTATTGAGACACTATCAGCATTTATACAGATAATTGAGCCAATTATTAGAACGAGTTCCACCTGTGCGGAATTGATTATCTGATCGTGCTCCTCCCAAACCTTGTTAATAAAACGAATGCGTTACTAAAGAATGTGTGAGTCTTAAACAAGCTCAAATTTTATTGGGCTGTGAAGTGAAGAGGTATCTTCCTGGGCTTTTTTATAAATCGGTTGACAACTACGTAGCCACTGTCTGAAGTGTAAGCAGTTCCATTTCAAGAACATGTGAAGGACTTTACTTTTATAATTATGCATATATATAATATATATAATTGTACTGTAGCAATTGTTAAAATGGAATTACTCCGTATATAGATGCCTCTTTTTTTACATTTGAGCCCCTGCCCCCAAGAAAATCTTTGCATGTCCGTGATGTTCATTAAACCCAGCATATTTAAACAAGTTGATGCTAGTTATAGAAATACTTGCTTATTTTTTAACTCATACATGGGTTCATATTTTCAGATTAATTTAAATCTTTTTTCAATTTTGTAAAATACAATACACAACCACTGTATTTTTGAATTAATACGGTTCTAAATACAGCATATTTTATGTATTTTTAATTCATGTGTACAATATTAGCTTAATATACATTTAAAATTAACACTTTAATTTAGGGATGCACCGATACCGATACTGGTATCGGTATCGGGCCCGATACTGGCCTCCTGTACTCGTACTCGTACTCGTTAAAATGCCCCGATACTTCAAGTGTAATCAACAATTCTGTTATGTTTTGATGCTTAAATAGTTTTAATATCTTTAATACCACAGTTGTAATATAAATGTATTGGGGAAAATCTATTCCCTTAACAGATTGAAAATTATAAATTCTACAACAAGTTAGACAACAAAATTTACCACAATAAATAAACCTACAATTAAATGTGACAAATTCTACTAAAGGTGGTCATGAGTAGTTTAAAAAGATTTAAATATATGTTAGTGCTGGTGCAAAATCATGTTTTCTCCTCTTTTCATCAGTCTTTTTAGTTTATGTGGGATGGCTTGGTGGGGGTTGCACTTGTGAGTGTTGTTTAGCAAACTACGCCCCTGCTGTCAGCCTAAACGATTCATCAAACACCTGAACCCTAATGGACCTTAATCACTTACCACCTTTCTCAGTTAGCTCATTTTGCTGTTTGCATTTTGCCTAATCCCTTCAAAGGGTTTACCCTCCGGAGTGAGAGCTTCGAAGGGTTGAAGGGTGTAGGTGACCAAACAACTGTTTCTTGAAGTGCCCTTCTGCGTCATCATCACGTGCCCACACGGAGGCGCCGTCATCATGCAAAGAATCTGCGCAAAGGATCATGGGAGTCCGAAGTGTCCATCAGTTGTACCCTTCGAAATCCTTCATCCCGAAGGGTGCTTTGAAGTGGCCAGTTTTGAGCACTTCGGTTTGGAACGACCCTTCAATATGGCGGCCATGATTGTTTTCACTCCGAAGTGCCCTTCGGAGGGTGATATATCCCGTTTGAAACGCACCATAAGTCTCTGCACATTGTAGGACTTTTAGAATGAAGCCTTCAAACACATAGTGGCTTTTAAACAATGTTTTGCGGATTCAGTACAGGAACCAGGTCGTGGCTTGTAATAAAAAGAAAGTCAAGTGTAATAGTTAAGAGCTGATGAAGTTCAAACATTTAATTGTCTAAAATGGTAAGATAGCAGCTTGTGTTTGCACTAAACACTTTTTTTAATGTGTAATTCTTAAATGTTATTGGTGTGTTCTAGGAAAGAACTAGGAGTTTCCAAATGTTCAGAACGGATCTGGCTGAAAATTCCATAACAGAACTGGGCAGAGTGTTTGTATTATTTTTGCTGTTGTTTTTATAGATGAATGCTTTCATAACCTGCCTTGCAGCTTGTCTGTTTCACATGGTGTGCAGTGCATCAAACTCTGTGTAAGTGCTTGTTTGTCATCTGGATGCTTTGTCATTTTGTATGATTTAATGTTGCACCATCCTATATTACATTCTGTTTCAAACATTATTCTCCCTTTTCATGTGCCTTTTCTTAGCTTGGTGCTATCACAGGCCTTCATATAGTAAGTAGTTTTTCGACCCATGCTTTCAGCTAAATACTGTAACGTGGACTTGGTGTAAACGGAACTATATTAATGTAGAATTAAAAAGCAACATTAAACTCTAATCATTGTTTAACTTGCTTAATCATAAGTAAAAAGTATTTCACTGCTATTCTAAAACCAGAGATTAAAAACAATTTGATACTAACTGGATGAGGATGTCTTAAAAAAATGTCTGCATCTCAGGTTACGTCAGTTGGCCCATAATTGCAGAAAAAGACTGTAATGGCACTCAACAGTCTCCAATAAACATTGTAACTGCTAATGTCCAGGCTAATGCTAATCTGACCTCTTTGACATTCACTGGCTACAATGACAAAGCAAGCTTAACTGAGATTAAAAACACTGGCACGACAAGTGAGTAGCTTAATGTTTCTATTCTAGCTTTTGTTACGTGTCGATTTTTACAAAGCTCATCGGTCTGAAAAGCGAGGTGTGCTCTGATTGGCGTTTTTACAACGAAACACACAGCGGCTTGAGTGAGCGGCGCCCAGCGGATTCGACGAAGGAGGCTTGCGCAACCACATGTGATGACCCCGGGCTGGACTCTGCTTCGTCCACGGTGAAAGCCGATCAATATCTCTTTGGATTTGAGACTTTAGTCTTTGCAACTTTACAGATCTTCTTTATACACCAAGAGCTTGTAACACTCCAAAGAGAAAGGAAAAATTGAAACCGCATCATATGACCCCTTTAACGTCTTATCTTGCAAAAATCGCCAATGCAGGTTTGGACATGATCCTACAGTATGAGGAAAGAAGTGGTTGTATATGTTGATAATGGACAAATTAATGTATTAATTGTGTCTCAGGCGATCAAGCACGTATTTCTGGTATCTCTCCATGGATGATTTGCTTCCTGGAATGGACCGGACTAAATATTACCGTTATCTTGGCTCTTTGACCACACCAAACTGTAATGAAGGTGTGGACCATCTTTAAAGACCCCATCAAAATCAGCCAAGATTTGGTAAGTCTAGATGCTACACACAAAAAAATATTTAGGTCTAAATTTAAGTTTTCTGTATTTGGATTGCGCAAATTCTATTACAGTTTTAATAGACGTACTTATTGTGATTCGTTTTTGTCAGTCGTGCATAAGATTTCTATAGTTCTATAATAAACTGGTTGTTTTAAATGCAGGTTTATATATTTATCAATAAATCTGTTTTTTTTTTAATCATTAATTTTAACTAATTGAATATTGCTTGTTCCACAGCTAGCCATATTTTACCCATGTTCATACTTTTTAATTCTATACATGTAAATTTTCACAATTAAAAGATTTATGCTGATTCTAAATTTGTACAAATTTAAAAATAACATTGATACAAATAGTTTCACCAAATAGACTGCAATTCAAATACAGTAAATCTTAAATTGAGGCCTAAATATTTAAGTGCATTGGGAAATAAAGGATGGTCAAAAGGATGTCCCTTTGTCTTCAATAAATTGGTTCTCCAAATAGATTGACCTCTTCACTACAACTGTCTACATCAACAAGTCCACCAACTCTCCCCTAATAATCAATACGTTCAGGGGTGTTCAGCCCTGGGATTAAGATTCTAATGGCTTTATATGTGATTGTTTAATATTCTATTTAATGTTACAGACTATGTAAAAAAAGAAAAATCGTAAGTGTCTTTAATGTCAAATTTTAGCTGGTTTAATGTTGTCAAGATTTAATATCATTGTGGAAAGATTTCCATATTGTTGAGTTCCTCGCCCTCAGCTTGTTTCCTGCAACGGTTTCAAACAAAACTCTGAATGTCTTCCAGGTTGTGCACTGAAGGTCTTAAACATTTGGTTGGACTGTAGACAACATGCTGAGGGTGAAGGACATGTCACCAATTTACCGATTTTTTTAAATTTTTTTAATTAAGCTCTCTAATCTCATTAGAAACATTTAAACTCTTATCTGGTTTCCATACATGGGGCTTTTTTTGACTTGTCTCAGGGTATTTGGTTTCCACTAGTGTCACTGTAAAGGCTAGGTTTGTTTTAATGAGTGCACATGAGGTTTGTGTGTCCTTTGTAATAGTTATACTGCTGTGCCAACATGTGAATGTTTGTCAAAACCCTTTCCGTACAGTCTTCATGTTCAACCAGTCACCTTCATTTTGTGATTTTATTCATTGTTAAATTTTCAGAGAAAAGGTTTTTGTTAACATAATTGTCAAAAACGAATTTTGTGTCCTTGTCAATCGTTTCACAGCAGGTGAGGCAAAAGATTCCATATCTTTTTGTTTTTGATCTTTGATTTGCAAGTGATAAAACTGGGTATCAAAAAGATTTGATTGTAGCACTATTTCTATAACATTTTGTAGTTTAACTTTTATATTGTTTTTATTTTTCATTGCAAATAAAGTATTGAGTTCTGGTGGGTTTAGAGTGAGAGAGTAATTTGAGGGGAAACAAAAAATATAAACTTTTAAATTTCTGGTTATAAGTGATCATCTTGAATTTATTTTTGAATGCAAATGTTTTAAAAACAAATGTCCAGTAAAACTGGAACATCATCTACAGCAGTGGTCGCCAACCCGTCAATCGCTAGGTAGATCTTTATCACTGTCCCAGTAGATCCCGAAAAAAACCCCAGTAAAATAAGTACAAAAATGCATTACATTTATGGGGTTATATTAATGCATCACTGAAGGGAACTGTCTTGAGAAAAGTTTCGATGGCAATGGCATTTTCTTCTCTGTATAAAGCGCAACTCTGCTTTGTTTACAGCGGTA
>NW_015647124.1:1829134-1834084 GCF_001515625.1 Sinocyclocheilus rhinocerous
AAAAAAAGAAAAGAAAATCTGAATTCTGAATCAGCTATGATCGGCGCATCACTAATTAAAATACTAAGTAAAAGGCCTCAAATTTGAAGTACAATCTGGGATGTCTTTTTCTATCAATTCTTCAATAGGTAGATCTTGTCTTTCATAAAGGCCGAGGTCAGGGATCTTGGGCCTAAAAAGGTTGGTGACCACTGATCTACAGTGTCTCAAGACTCTATTTGTGCATCAAATTTATTTAACCAGCTTTTGTGTGTGATGTAAGGGTTGTGATCATCGTGGATTATTATGTGTAAAATTGCAAAAATATCATTCATTCATGCATGACGGCGATTTAAACCTAATTCATTTCAATAAAGATAACTATACATGCTATTCTTGTCATGAGCATCAAGGTGTGGGGGCGCTGCGGTGCAAATTCCACTCATGTTTAGTACATGTTAACTCAAAGATAGATAGAAAAAATATAAACGCTCGAATCTGTGGTCGATTCTGTGTTAAGGTAAGGCATGTTACTCGCAATTATGTGTTGTGGCTGGGTTGTGTATTGGTGTGACGTCATCACGTAAGAGGTGGTAGTAAAAGTGGATGGCAAGTTCAATCAGGCGTCTGTGTGGTTTGATCCGATATAAATAGTGAGTTTATGTTTCACCTAACAATTCGTGTGGATAAAGTATAATAGGGTAAATCCTGTATAGTGATTTATCCTATATAGTGCTTGCATAAAGTAAGTAGTGCATACACTTGTAGCTGTTATGTATCTTTGTAAGTCATTGTAAATTCTAATGTTCCCATGAATTAACATGGGACATGGCAACCAACAAAATAGAGTGATTTTGTTGGTTTTACACCTCTGCAAGATTTGTTAATTGATTGACTGGAGTGGTGTGGATTATTTTTATCCTGTTTTGATAGTTGTTTGGACTCTCATTCCGACGGCACCCATTCACTGCAGAGGATCCTTTGCTTAGCAAGTGATGTAATGCTACATTTCTAAACATCATTTTTGTTACCTGAAACCAAATATTTGTTAACTGAAATAAAGTAATATATTTTAAAAATCAACTTTTATTCAGCTACTTGCCAAGGCAACATTTCTTATTTTTAACTTAACGTGAAGTGCTAAAATAACTATAACTAAATACAATTAAATTAATAAAAATGAATGACAAATGTAGACACAAAAAATCTAGTAAAAATGACAAAAATGCACAAAGTTACTAAAGCTTGTGAAAATATAAAATACAAAAATAATACACAAAATATTTATGTAACTATATGTATATATCACTCACCCCTATGTCTTTACAAACATGTAGGACTTTCTTTCTTTATGAAATACAAAAGAAGCTATTTTTAAAATGTCATGGTAGGCAATGGCAATGTTGTTTTTGACCCACTGACTTTCATTGAATGGACAAAAACTGTGCGTTTAGGAGAACAAAGACAGTTTTACAACAACATAAACAGGAGTAAATGACGATCATTTTTGAATGCACATCCTCTTTAAGAAAGCATACAGCATGTGTGAGTGCTGTTGCTGGAGAACTAGTGCATCAAAACTCTCCCTCCACTGTCCCTTCTGACTTGGCTGATTTTGAGCAGACCTTTATGTAAAAAACCTAAGGAATTCATCTTACAGAAGTGCAATCTTACTGGTAAAAAAATATAATGCATGCATATATGCATTTGCACAGATGCATTTACTGTAATTACTGTTCAAATACTTTCATTGTCTATCTTCCATTTAAATCAGAGAAGCTCACACACACAGGTGTCTCTCAGTCAGCTGGTATTTCTGACCTTATAATGAAGAATATTTAGAATGCTAAACAGTCTTTTTTATCTCATCTCGGTGCTTTCTTCTGAATTCGGCCCATGTCTTGGATTCTTTTAAAATTGTTTTGTGCACACAAACAGATTACTGCAGAACGTTTTTTTTTTCTCCAATTAATTAGGTAACTAGCATTTCCAGATGACAAAATCATCCTGAAGATATAAGTCCATCTAAGGTGTGTCTAGGTGAATTCTGAACATTCCAGTTCTAATGGCATTGACTGATGCAGTGATAAAAGCCAAACACTCACATGTGACACTGAAATACTAGAACAAAGTCTGAGCAGGGTTATTACAGTTAACTAAAAATAAAAACCAAAAACATATATATTATCTGCCGTCAGACTATCTGAGACATCGTTGTTATCAGGGCCGTGCACAGACCTTTTGAGGGGCATGTGCTGAAACTGAAAAAGGGCACCCCCCCTTTTTTTTTACTGGTTACATCTTAATGATAAGCGAGCGGTATAGAATACTACATTCAAAAATTAGCTACCTAGCAAATATGCATATTAACATCGTAAACATTAACCATGCTGTGAGTGTGACCATATATAATATGATTAAATGTTAATAAATTAAGTGTATCAGCAGATAGCCATCATAAATCAAAGAAGAATTTTCTTAGAAATATATTTTACCTAGCTGACAAGGAACATTCAGTCGCTTTGTGTCAAACTCAAATGCAGTTATGGCCGGGTTTTTGACCAGCGAATGTGTGTGTAAATGTGCAATTTGTCCATCATTAAAACGGCAGCATCACATTACGCTTTGATCAACAGGTTACAAAGTTTGTTTTAGCTATATGGGCGCTCAGTTTTTCCTGTTGTAAAATACGTTTGGCCAAAATGTCATTTTATAAAAGATGAAATGCTACTGTATGCACAGGCTATTTAAGTGTAGGCTATTGGCTATGACTAATTTAGATGGCAAATGCCCTCTCTCCGCAGGAAAAAAAAGAAAAAAGGGCACTTCGGAGTGTAAGGACAAAAAAGGGCATGTGCTCTGCACAGGTTGAGCCCTACCTGTGCACGTGCCTGGTTGTTATAGCGCGTTGCTATGGGTTTATCATACATACAGTATATTACTTTTACTCTCTGCACAACTCTATACATTGGATTGATTTTAATAACTTTAATGTACTTGAAGTGTGCACCAAACATACATTCCTATAGGAGAAAACTTATTTCAGCTAGCAGCCCACGTTACATTTCTCATTTTCATTTAGTTTATCTTGATGTATTAAATTAACTAAAAACTGCAAAACTGGAGGAAAAAAAAAAAATATATATATATATACAAAATAATGAAAACTACATAGACATATTTAAAAAAAGAAAAATACAAAAATAAAAAATAATTCAAAATAATAAGAAAACAATGATAGTATTTTAGTGAAACTAAAGTAACTGCGTTGTGAGGTCTTCTAAGTCTGGAATGAAAAAAAATTTGGATAGGGCTTGCGTACATGGAATACTGTGCAATGTTTGCTAAAAATATTGAGATGAGCTGTGCTGTCAGATAACAGATGAGCACATGGGTCAAGACAAAAAAAAAACTTTTAGAAATCTAGTTTAAAATACCCACTTATACATTGACTCCTAAAAATGCTCAAATTGTCTGATATTTTAAGAAAATAATTGATCTTGACACATTTTCTATGTATCTGAACGTTGGATGCATCACATAATTTGAATTGCAGAAAAAAAAGTTTTACGTATAAGTACGTTTTGTTTTTGTTTTTCAAAGAAATAGTAATACAATAATACTTTCATTTCATGAATTATGTTCTTTGAATTAAGGCTTTTTCGTCATTATGATATCAGGAGGATTGCATCACTTGTTTCAATTGCATTTGTATGAATTTAAGAAATTTTAGACCCAGACAAAAAAAAAAAAAAGCATCAAGGTAGGACCCACATCTTTATCAAAATGTCCCAGCAAAATTAGTTCCAGGCCTTGTGAACTTATACGATGAGCCTAGACAATGCGCTGAAGTAGTAAACCTCTGCCCTGCTGTGTGTTAATGCCCCCATGTGGATCCTACTTGTCATCACAGCTAGAGATCATAGCAGGGGTCAACAACCTTCAGGGCATGAAGTGCCATTTTTAATTTTTCTGGTTAACCACTGTGCCAACAATGCCCAACCCCACAGCATGCATTTTTTTTTAAATGTATGCTGTATTTATACAGTTCCATTAATTTAATTTCAGCCTCTTTATTTCAACTTTATCCTAAAATAAGCTTAAAGTAATTCATTTTAATAAATGTATACATTAAAGTTGCATAGATCAAAACATAAAACTGTCTTTTACCGTGTGAAGCTGCTCTTAGTACTATTTGGAAATTTGATATCACTTTAAGCGCTTTGAGAGAGTCTGTAAAAATAAGTCTGATGACTCTTGTCTTGTTATTGCAAGAAGCCCTATACAAGGACACCTGGATAAAGCAGTAATATGATGAACAGTAACCAGGATGAAGCACTCATCTGTAACGCTCCGTTCAGGCCACAGTTACATTTTCCTCCTTTGTGACGTGGATTGGCAGGACACATCATCCAATCGACTGCTGTTGATTTCTGACTGACATTGTCTTGGTCCAATCCTCCGTTCTTCAAAATCCAATACGAGTTGTTCTTGAAGAAATAGGCATCTCCTGAGAGGTTAAGAAATAAATTGTGAATAAAATGCATTAAAGGGATAGTTCACCCAAAAATGCAAATTCTGTCATTAATTACTCACCCTCGTGTTGTTCCAAACCCGTAAGACCTTCGTTCATCTTCAGAACACAATTTAAGATATTTTTGATGGATGCTGAGGGCTCTCTGACCCTCCCATAGACAGCAAGGTAACTACCACGTTCAAGGTCCAGAAAAGTACCAAGATGATCGACAAAGTAGTCCGTGTGACATCAGTGGTTCAACTGTAAAGTTACAAAGCTACGAGAATACTTTTTTGCGCAAAGAAAACAAAATTAATGACTTTATTCCACATTTTCGTCTTTACTGCGTCACTTGTGGACGCGTGTTCACGACAGTATCATGACGCGAGCATGTGACGTCATCACGCCGGATCTGGGTCAATGCCGCCACACGCTCACGTCATGATACTGCCGTG
>NW_015647124.1:1834456-1845530 GCF_001515625.1 Sinocyclocheilus rhinocerous
GAGTAATTAAAGACAGAATTTTCATTTTTGGGTGAACTATCCCTTTAAGATTGCATGCAAAGTTGGAGAAATGTTGATTAAAATAGTGAAATTAAAACAAAAATGCATTTCACCCAATATTTGTGTGCAACGTACTGCATACCAGCATTGTGTAATTCTGCATTAAATATTTTAATGCTACATGGTTTTGTCACATGACATTATCAGATTGAATATTTACATTTACTTTTCAAATAATGAGTGAAGAAGATCATGTTAAAACTTGTGGTTGATATTAATTCCGCATAATTTGTTATGGAAGATCAAGTAGATTGCATTGCATTGTGTGTTTCTATATTTTACTATACCTTTAATGTACTTTTAAGACCATTTTAAAGTGTCATTAAAGGTCCCCTGAAATGCTTAGAAACACGCAGTGTTACTCTATGTGTTGACGTCATTTTAACTGAAACAGGAAGACAGGGCGGGACATATCAAGCAGCCCAATAGCCAATAGCGTTCATTTATATCACAGCTTGGGCTGGAGCCGTTCAGAGCCGTTGAGCTCCGTTTTTGACAGGGTATGCCAGCCACAATCTCATCCATATTGCTATAAAATATAGCATTCTGTGTAGAATTCAAATAGCTCCGATACATTTTGTGGTCTGCGCCGACTCGCGCATGTGATCCGCTCCATGCTATCGTGTCTCTGGACCGGAGCAGAGTGTGGTTAGCATTACACAGCGCCAAACCAGACTTCTTTTTTTCCTCAATGGAAAGCATATTTACACTGTTTGAATCGTTCCCTGTCCCTTATATAGTGCACTACGTGCCATTCACTGTACAGAAAATACTAATTCTGTGAACAAGTGACCGATTTCAGCCATGGCTTCAACGTCTATTTTATAGTGTAGGGGGCGGGCACTTCGGATTCTAGAGAGCATTTGATTGGACAGAAAGTTTGATGAGAAGCTGAAGTACGATGTGATGTCAAACAAATCGGTGAGCCGTTTTGACGGAAGTGACGAACTGCAAGCTTTGAATGCTTATATCTTCTAAATGCAAATTTTGTCACTGTTTTGGAGCACACTGCCTTATAGATAACCTTAAGACTAACATATTGATACTAACACCCAAAAAACTTTAATTTTGATTTCATGGGGACTTTAATGTAAAATACCAAATAAACTATTATGTTTCTAATTGTGTTTTGACAATTTAGTTGAATAATTGAATAACCAATGACAGACAAAGCAGAAACCCAGTAAAAGAGATTCAGCTGAAAGGCAAATTTATTCGATGACTTTAATACAGACATATGAATATAAATATATAAATTGTCCATATTTTAATTGAAGATATGTCATAATAGCAACCCTGTGTTCAAATTGAATGACTCAGTTAGCTTATAGGTTTTAATGCATTTTGATGTCTGAGATGTACATCTAACTCATGAAATTATTGAATAATAACTCCATGAATTACAGTACAATAAGTATTAAATTAAAAAATAAAAACAATCTGTAGACAAACCCGGAAACAAGTTCGCATTTTCCAGGTTTTCGTCAAGGGAACCAGGGTGATGCTAACTAACACATCATTACTGCAGTGCTCTATTCTGAACATAGTCTCATTGACTGCTACAGATTGATTAGAGTGGTAACAAACAAAGCCAAAGCTTCTAGCTATAGTAAACTGATAATGTAGCAGCCTAGCTGAAAATGCACTTGAGGTAAACAGACTTTCTCTACATTACCGTCTTCCCAGGTGATGATATCATCAGGTTTACTGGGCGCGCCCTTCCAGAGGGAGGAGTTTCTGGGATAACCTGCGTCTGGATGGTGCTTCTCAGTCTCAGGGCCTTCAGAGAACCTCCAGAACTCTCCACCACTGAAGATGTAGCTTTTTCCATTATGAGCCCAAATAAAGGCAGCGTCCACCCTCCTCACCTCACTTCCGTCATGAGAGATCAGCCCCCAGTCTGACAGCGGACGTGGGTAGCCAGAAATCGCCATGGTGTCTTTAAATACCCAGTACTGTGAGCCTGTGTGGGGAAAGTTACGCATTCACTTACAGAAATGAGCTTTTTCAAATGGATCTGTCCTTCTTTTGTGCCCAAATTGAGTAAAAAAAAACTAACCTATGAAGAAGATGATCCTGCTATCCGTTTTTCTTTCATAAACTGCATCTATCTGGTTAGTGCCAGGAGGAAGACCGATCCAGAAGTTTTTTATGAGAGCAGGGTGAAAGGACACAAGAGAACCAGATCGCTGGATTCGCCAGAAATATGGACCTAGAGCAAAAGGAATGAAACAAAACGAAATGCTCTTCCACATTTGTGACAAATTAATTTAATGCAAGACACTACAAGCAAATCCAGTGTTTAACGTCAGTTCTGAGATTTTGGGCTATTTTGCTTCCCTAATTTGTCCATAACACACATGCATCTTTACATTTCTGTTCTGGAAATGTGCAAATTAGTGCATATTTCATTAGATAATGCATCATTTGCAGATGTAATCATTACATTTCTGAAAACGTCTAATAATCCTGTGTTTAATCAGCGGGAGAAAGCATGGTGTTATCTATTAGTTGAAATGTTTACTCTATTCACCTATAGTGTCTTGCATTATAACAGCAGGTTTAAATCTTGAGCTTCAAGTGGCTTTTAAGATGATCAACTGGATCTGTCTGTGCAAAATCTGTGCATTTGTAAGAATAGTCATTGGATACCTTTAAAAAAGAAAACTTCTCCTCTGATGTTTGCCACTGCATCAAAACCTCTTCACAACGATTCTGGACTGATGGATCAGGTCTAGATTAACAGAGAGGTCACAGAGGTTGTTAACACTTTTAATTTGTTGTTTTTTAGTGCTGGAGAAGTTCCACACTGTGTATCTACGCTACTGTGCAAAAGTTTGGGCTGTTTTTGAAAGCATTCTCTTATGCTCAACAAGGCTGCATTTATTTGATAGAGTAAAATCTGTAATATTGTGGAATATTATTACAATGTGAATATATGTGAATATGTAATTTATTCCTGTGATTCAAAGCTGAATTTTCAGCATCATTACTTCAGTCTTCAATGTCACATGACCCTTAAATCATTCTAATATGCTGATATATTATTATCACTTTTGAAAACAATTGTATCGCTTCGTATTTTTGTAAAAAAAAAAAAAAAATTGAAATAATTTATTTGAAATCTTACTGTCAATTTTGATCAGTGTAATGCAGCCTTGCTGAATAAATATACAATTTCTTACTGAACCCAAACTTTTGAACGGAAGTGTTTGTGTCTTGGTAAAAATGACTCACTGTAATGGTACTTTGGGCTGAGGTGGACTTGGTGGTTTGGGCAAGTTTGGTGTGGGATGATTTGGGGATGGTGTTGATGAGCTTCTCTTACTTCCTGCCAAAACACATACCAAAACCACAGCGACAAATTTAGATATGGTCAGCTCAGCGTATCACGATAAACTGGAAAAAAAGGTTTACAGACAATGAAATACGATCCATGCCTAATCTAATAAATGAAAAAAAAAAAGAGTTACAGTTTAATTTTATTTAATTTTACATTCTTGGCACATGTTCTTATTTAAAGGGATAGTTTAATAAGAAAGAAAACTTCAGAAGACTTGAAATCTTCCATGGATCTTCCAGGTTTGAAATGACATGAAAGTGAGCACAATATTCATATCTGGGTGAACTATTTCTTTAAGTAGAAATTACAGTTACCAGAGCATAGGGATGTAACGATTCACTTAACTCACAATGCGATACAATTCACAATACTGATTGTTTTTTTGTTTTTTTTACGATTTATTTACATTTTTGTTTGAACAAAATAAGATTTAAGACAAATTCTAAATGAAAAGGTGTCCTTTTATATTGCTTGGACAAAATGCTGCAATATGTCATATGTCAAATAACTAAACTAAACTGAAGTTTTAAAACAAAACCCAAATCAAATAAATAAATAATACAAATAAAAGAAATCTCTTCATATAAACAAACTAAGGCTTTGCCTGTGCTTTCCATTTAAAATTAGAGACAACCACTGCATTTTAATCACAATCCAAACAAAGATGCTGCATACATGAGTTGTTGGTTGAAATTAGATTGTATAATTTCGAAATTTGCAGCAAAAACAGAATGGTCTGACTTTAGCTTTGTGAAACTATACTACATAAAACATATCTGCACGAAACAAAAACAGCAGACGGGCTGCATGAGATGCAAATTCACTCTCTGACAGCAGGTGGCGCTCATGGAACAGCAGCGATACAGCGTTTCCTTGGTTACCAATGTTAACAAAGCAGCGCTGCGCTTATAAACACTAATCAGAGGCAAGATAAAAAGAAAATACCATTGAAACTTTTCTGAAGACAGTCATTTCCCTTCAGAGATACATTCATATAAACTCATACCTCCAACTGTATCGCGATTCATTTAACATCTCAACCGATTTGAATCGTCACATATTTGTATTGATTTTCAACCGGTTCGGGGTGCATCGTTACATCCCTACCAGAGCAGGTAACCAGGGGTGCCTAAAGATAACCAGAGGCCCCTGGGCTACAGCATTATGGTAGGCCCCCTACCCTAGATAGTTTTTTTTTTAATCTTCCTGACAATTATATATGACAAATTTTTTTTCCTATTGATATGCTAGTTAACATTTACAACATTGTTCTGTGTAAATGTGAATATAAGTGAATATGCAAATTCACTCTTTGCCAGAAGGTGGCGCTTGTGGAACAGCAGAATTATAGCCTAAAGTGAGTGTGTGAGATTGTTTACAGAATGCTGTTGTCACTGTTGCAAACTCCCATATATACAAATAATTTTTCAAAAAATACAATGTCCCAGCAGCCCATTAAAGCCTGTGCGTTAATGCACCCCTGCAGGTAACTGAAGCTTATGAACATGCTCCTACCGTAGAGCGACTGAATGGCATAGTGATCATCTTCTGGAAGTGTGTAGGATGCGATATCACCAACGGATGGACGGATGAGAGGAGGAATGAGAGAGACCCAGGGCATGACCAAATTCATGCACAGCCACCGCGAACAAATCAGTGCCACTGTCATCTAAACAAATTGAGAGAATAAGAAGAGTGGTTCTTCATTTATTTGTAAGAACATTTATAAGTGGGTGATTCATCAATTGAGGCCACTTTTGGCTACTTAAAATCAAGATAAACTTCTTCAGACTTCATTTCATCTATGTAAACGATTAATCAAATGTTCTAAAATAAATATGGCATGTACTGTAACAATGAGATTTCTCACTTTTTGAGGGGTTTTTTTCGACATAAGTTGCTGGCAGTACATTAATACTGAACTTATACACTTTACACTTACAGCATGATTTTTTGAAGTTGTAAATATAGATTATTGGAGTATGTTTTACAAGAAAATACTATTTTATTGTTTCATGTTTAATGCAATGTGTTTCTTTGTAATTAATTGCGAAATACATATACAGCAATACTTATTTGTTATGAAAAAAGTTTTTAAAAAAAAATTTGGGGAGAATTTACTGTTGTAACACTTAAAAGTTAGGATAATGTCATTTTAAAGAGAGCAATATAAAAATTAAAAAGCTATTATAACATATTGGTGTTTAAAAGACTATTCATATTGAGTAATTGTATTGATTTAACTTTGACTGCACTATTGGATGAGAAAATATGAACTAAATTGAGCTGATAATGATACTAACTTTCCAACACTGACAATTATTAACCTGAACTAAAACAACATTGAACCAAAATGAGCTGAATGATGACACTATTATCTTTATTCTGTCATTCATCTATTAATCACTAAATATTTAGTAAAGCCTTATACCCATATAGGTCCAGCTCTCCTCATCATCAAAATGTGTATCTCCAGCAACATCAGCCTCCCCTGGGAAGAAGGCATGAGCAAGTGTCCCTCCCTTCCCATCGAATGGATACCCGTCATCATGGAGCGAGCGAGCAAAAGAGATCTTGATATCAGCTCTGTCCTGCTCGCTTGAGGATGTAGCATGAAACTTGAGGTTGGTGACGTCACTCCAGGCTTTGAGGGCATAGGCCATTATAGTGTCCACTTCACTGGGTTTGAGGAATGGAGGGAGAGATGGGTAATTCTGGATGCTAAAACAAGAAAGAGGAAAAAAGATCAGTCAGTGGCTGCACATTTAAAAGGGTCATTGTATACGGTTGTGTCAGTGACCATTGTTTATCTAACAATGCAGACCTCCACATGAGGTCAGACTTTTTCCAGCGAAGCCCAGTGG
The DNA here is from genome assembly GCF_001515625.1 of Sinocyclocheilus rhinocerous. Lineage (NCBI taxonomy): Eukaryota > Metazoa > Chordata > Actinopteri > Cypriniformes > Cyprinidae > Sinocyclocheilus > Sinocyclocheilus rhinocerous. The sequence goes on from NW_015647124.1 coordinate 1,840,724, forward strand.
TTGCGTATCTTCTCTTCCTCCTCCGCTTTTTCAGCTTGTCCTCAGACCCTATAATGTCTGGCAGTGAACACCGTGGTGTGTTCATCAGTTTCAGCGTGTCACTGTCTAGAGAAGCACAGGACAGCAGGTCCCAAATCAACATATAGACTTCAGAGATACAGAGCCCATTGCAGTGCATGAAATAAAAACCCATATGGGGAGGAGAGACAATGAATAATTCTTTCTCTAGAAATGCATTGACCAAACCATTTACAAGCCACCAACTACAGCATGAGGAAAAAAGTCACTCTAATCTCTTCATTACACTTGCATTTATGAGGAATTGAAAACATAGTGTTTTGATTTAATTTGATTTGAAAAAAAAAAAAAGCAGGAAAATCTACACTGCAGAAAGAAAGAGGGAAAAAAGAAAAAAAGCACAGAAAAAGACTTGTGAAACAATGCCGGTAGACCATTTCCTGCATGTGTTGCAATTACCGAGTTTGCCTGTGTCTTTGAGGCCAGCGAAACGCTGCATTTCTTTGAAGGCTCTCTCAATGCCTTCTTTAGTCTGCAGCTTTCCTGTGTAGGGGTCCGGAGGGGGCAGGTATCCATACCTGCTCAACCAATCCTAAGAGAAATCATCACACGCTAAAAATGTTAGTTTAACCCCTTAACTGTCATCCCCATTTTTGAAAAGTGCACTATCCAAACTTAAATTATTATAATTCATAAACGCTTTTGAACACAGACCTAAGGTTGGTCTCTTTTTAAAGAAGACAATTAGCAGATTATTACAGAAGTGAAATCATTTAATAAAATGAAAGTATTAAAAAGTTCTAGAAGTTTAAATTCACTGTAAAGAAAATGTATTGTACTATTTTTTATTTTATTTTATATAAAATAAATAGTTAAAAAAATAGTTAAAAATACAAAATTGCTATAAAATTAAAGCCATATGTCTACATAAGCTGTGTTCCAAATTTGAAGTTGAAATAAAAAAAATTGAGGTTCATATGTAATTTTGTTTAGGCGTTATACCAAAAACAGCCACCGGGTGCCACCCAAACTGCATTTAATTTTTTTAATGCATTTCTGTCACAAATCTATTAATTTCTCAAATCTATCAAAAAAGTTTTGATTCTAAAATACCATAATACATTTTGTAATATGACACCCCCGCTAAGGGGGAGGAGTCCGCTAAAAGATTTTGAAATACCATTTCTATGGTAACGCAATGTCCGATTTCAAAATGGTTTTCACAGGATAAATTTTGAGATTTTAAGCTTTCAAATGGTATATGACTTATGATGATTACTAAAACATGAAATAGGGAAAAAGGCAACGAAATAAAGACTTTTTGCGACAAAGATCAGAACTCCTGCTATGATGTATATTTGTCATAGATTCTTGGTGCACCCTTGTCATAAATTAATCTATTACTGTTCCTACATAATTTGTAACAAAATAAAATGGTAAAATATCTATTTAGGAGTCTTAAACCTTTCCAATGATATATAGTTTGTCATGATTATATTAGGATTTAATTGTACTATAGTGAAGTAAACTTAGGCGTCCCGTATACGGGACGGTGACAGTTAAGGTTAACTTACCAAAGGCAAAAAATATACTTTATTTATATTATATATTTATTTGATTTATATAAATTACAAAAATACATTTAAAAAAAGGATGTGTTAATTAATAACATCATTGCTATACATTTTGTTTTGGTTATGTGTTTTTAAAAAAAAGCATTGTCCAACACAATGTGTTAATTACCATCCAATCATTGCTACTTATGTCACGTCACAAGCCATTATTCCTCTGGCGCCTCAATATTTCATTGAATATCGCTTGCTTGGAAGTCAGGTGATTGATTTTATATGATACTAAAGACTTTCAAAATGTCTTTTGCCAAGTTTGTTATAATTCGTATGGGTCGAAGTGCAATGTAGCCTACATAATTATGAGGAAAGCGGCAAATTGCTAGCAATCTTATCTTTGATTCGTATTTTGGAGAGGCGGTGTGATTCGTTTCAAATTAACACTTACTAACTGTAGGAGAAATCTGGTCATTTTTGAGGTTTTTGCATTATTTTTGTCTTCCGGTGTTCTGTCGATTTGTGCGACCCTGTCAGATTTAGCTACCTCCCTTTAAAACAGTAGGTAGTACAATTCGACAACGAAAAATGCTGCCTGTCAAATTATGGTTTATTAATGTCTCCACCTACCACACCCCTAAACCTCCCCTTACAGTAATGCAAATACAGTAATTATGTGTTATATTCGCGGTTGTGGCTACAAGGGATAAAGCTACCGGAAACCAACAATAAATACTTTTTTTCTACTTATTAGATTGTGTTTCATTAACGTCTACACCTACCCCAACCCTAAACCTAGCCTTACAGTAATGCAGATACATTAAATATTGTTGTTCAGCGTGAAAAAAAAAAGGACGCAATATTGATGTGCGCATGCGCAGTAAGCCCTGGTAGAAAAATCTGACGGGTAGGATAAAATGTCAAGACACCTGGCTTAAAACCTACATCGTGCCGCTAATCAGTGGCGCCTGCAGTTGTACGGCTGTACACACTGCGCGTACCATTTGACCTGACCTGTCCGTCTGCCCTGCAAATATTTCAGCAGTTATGATGTGTGTCCCGTATTTCTGTCGATTGAACTACCCTTACCAAAAAGTAGTATACTTCAAGTTTATTTTATTAAGTATACTTAAGTAAAGTTCAAGTATATTTTTAAGTATACTTTATGTAGCAAGTATACAAATATCAGTGTACTAGTAGTATACTTGTAAGTGTACTATTTCAATACTCCTTGGGACTAAATTGGCCCACTTTCAAGTATATAAAAGTATACTTGCCACCATAATTATTATATGCAAGTCCTTTTCCTATGAGAAAATGCAGCGCGCGTTAATTTTTTTTATATGACAGATGCTTCAGACTGTGAGATTTCCTGCAGTAATACGCGTTCATGGATCGCAAAGTGAGTTATTGTTTTTGCTAGAGTTTCTGCATTGAATAAATTGTCGTCCATAAAAACTGAAAAATGATCTCTTTATCTCTCTGTGCTGCCAGAAATATCTCTTTTTACATGGCCACGGGAAGGTCCCTCTAAACTTCTTCATTCTTTAAACAGTAGTTTATATAGATACATTATGAGAGGTGGTGGGTCAAATAGCACATTTTTTACACAAATTGTGTGATTATAACACATTAGTGTGTAAAAGATCTAAACACACGTTTTGCCTTAAGAGGGCTAACACACTTGTTGACTTAAAAGTAACACACAATGTGTTGTCCTTATCTAGACACGAGTTAAAGAATTTCCAACCCATCCGTTTTAACAATGAAGTGACATTTTATCCTTTTTAAGGTCATTTAATGGGTCTTTTGTTTATTGTACACCTCAGTTAATGGATGAATGAAGAGAATTGAATTGTTGACTACAGTTGCATATAATCATAAATACGAGGTTTGAGTCCACAATTTAAGCTCATATTCATATTGTGTAGGCCTAACACATTTTGGTACCTGCGTGCCCCTCTTCTCTTCAAAAAATCCTAGAAATTCCACTTACTAATATTATTTAAATCTGGCGCATAGGGATTTTACACATGTAAAATTATCCTCACATATGCACATCAAGAACAATACAACCCAAACCCACTTAGGACATATGTCACAATGTTTGGTGTCCTATTTATTAAAATATTTTACTTTTAGTAATGCAGAGTAAAGCTCATCTTACCACACCCCGAGAGTACTGGTCCGGCATCGGAACCAAATCAACCGGAGAGACAAACACAAGCACAGCACAGGTCAGGTAAACCAACCAAAGATACACTGTAAAAAATGACCGTGAATTTAACGGTAAAAGACTGTAAAAATGCTACAGTAAAATCCTGTTAAATGGTTAACGGTAAATTCCCCTACTATATACGGTGAAAAACTGTATTGGACATTACATGTATTGGACATTAATTTTACGGCAGTATACCGTATTTGGAAGTGAAAAAGACCGTATAATTTAGAGAAAGTCATCTGCCTGGACGGAATAAACTTAAATAAACAGCTGCAGACAATCAAAAGGATCTACTTTTGTTCTGAGGTTAATGTAGCTCTCGTTTTCTCATACCGTTATATGCATTTCTCTTGCTACTTCAGTTTATTTCTCTAAGGACTATAGGCAGGGCAGAGACCAATCAATGAGAAGCTCTCTCTCTCTCTCTCACACACACACACACACACACATCTCTGTTTGTCTATTCTGAAAAATCTCTATAAGAATATCTCACTCTCACAAATGAGCATTCCTCAACTGCATTAATATACATAATTAATATTACCATTAATTATTCAATTATCCCTTGATTCAAAACAAGGTAACCTTTGAAATTCTCACATTTTGCACAACATAAATCAGTCAAAAGTCACCAGAACCCACAAAGCACATTTGAGGTTAAAGGTGCAGTCCCACCCATAACTGAAAGAAACCGGATGTTTCAAACCTTACCAAATCGTTACAACACTCATATTTCTTAAGAGATTTCACCCTCTGTAAAACAAACACTACAATATTTTGAATGTGAAATTTTTCAAAAATTGAATGTGTATTTTTTTCTTTCATCAGCAATATTTTATAATTCCACTTTTATAAACAGGTCGCTTACAAAATCAATACCAAAAATACATTATCACTATGTGCTTTATTAGAATCCTGTCATCAATGAGATGAAACAGTGGCAGGAAGAAAAGATCACAGGGGACCAGGAAATTTACACGTGTGTGTGTGTGTGTGTGTGTGT
>NW_015647124.1:1845767-1854376 GCF_001515625.1 Sinocyclocheilus rhinocerous
TTTTTTTTTTATTGTAAAAATGCAGAAAGTTTCCTGTAAGGGGTAGATTTAGGGGTAGGGTTGGTGTAGGGAGATATAATATACAGTTTGTACAGTATAAAAACCATTACGCCTATGGAGAGTCCCCTTTTAGATAGCTAAGTAAACGTGTGTGTGTGTGTGTGTACCTACTTAACCATATTTTGGGGACAAATTTGTACCCAAAAGTGAGCTAAACCTGACAAAATCTCCAAAAACCTCCCTTTGGGGACGTCCTCATTTGTAAAACTGGTATAAAAATAAAGTAAACAAAGTTTTTTTTTATTGTAAAAATGCAGAAAGTTTCCTGTAAGGGGTAGATTTAGGGGTAGGGTTGGTGCAGGGAGATATAATATACAGTTTGTACAGTATAAAAACCATTACGCCTATGGAGAGTCCCCATTTAGATAGCTAAGTAAACGTGTGTGTGTGTGTGTGTTTTAAGAAACAAGTTAGAAGACTGACTTTAGTTGAAGTTGAAGGCCCCAGTGTATTTAACAGAAGTACATCTAATGCAAAGTCATGCAGTTTTCTTGTCATGGGACAAATTTCAACATACTGCTCAAGGTATATCAGACACATAAACATGCGGTAAATTATGCAAAACAGGACTTCGATTAGCAACACCAAGACTGCTGTTGTTCATAATATGTGCTAATATCGAGGTGTGGTCACATTTACCGTTGCTTGGCAAAGGCCGGTGAGTGTAATCGTGTCATTTCAATAGGAATCCGCATGTTCATGAGTTTTGCGTGAGGGTGAAAAAGTTCCCCACACAGATTTTGCTCATGTTCAAGCTGGTCACTCAGATTCACCTCACGGACCAAGAGAAACTGCTTGGTTCGAAACTGACTTCTGTGTGAGCTGTTCACAGTTGACAAATTTGGACTTTTTTTGCACGTGAAATTTGACTGGAATATGACCACACATTGATATTGTTTTTATACAACAGTTCAACAAACAGTGTATTAATATTGACTAATTTACATTTTGCACACAATATTGCCAAGAGATTTTCCAAACGAAGCCCATCCATGCATGATACTCTGACTCACTCAAGGTAATCACTTGTCAATGGAAGCTTGTTTTATACACTGGATAAAAAAAAATAGTTCTGAATGCAATTCTGAGTTTACATCTCATAATTCAGAGTTTATGTTTTGCAATATTGACTTTTTCTTTGATCTGAATTCTATTTACATCTCACTATTCTGACCTTTCTTCTCAGATTTTTTTTTGTTTCTACCACAGAATAAAAAATAAAAAAGGTTGTGACATTTTATATATTAGTTTATATCTTGCAATTCTGAGTTTATATCTCGCAGTTCTGACTTTTTGTCTCAGAACTGCCAGAAAAAAAATCTGAATAGTGAGATATAAGCTCAGAATTTCAAGAAAAAGAAAAAGTTAACAGACAACATAAAACACACATGATCATATCTGTGAGCTCCAGCATGTCCATTTACTGTTGACTGAAAGTGCCAGCAAACCATCAGTGCTACTTCTCTCCCATATTTCCCCAACCCCCCAACTGCCAGAGTGCATCTGAAAGCACTATTAGTGGTACATGACACTGTATTGCTAATGCCTTGAGAGAAAGAAAGAAAGAAAGAGGAAGAGAGACACACACAGTGATGTTAATGGCTAGATAATCTGGGTTAATTCCTGCTTCACTAAAACTATTTAAAGCTTGTGACTCATCAAGGCTTTGTTGTGGACTCAAATATGAAACTAGTAAAACAGTATATACATAAAGAGATATAAAAATTCACATGATGGTGTTATGCAATCAGAATGTCCCTTAAGTGAAACCATTTACATGTGTGTATGTACTGTGAAAAATGATCATATGCTTATTTGGTTAAATGGGCAATAATTATGATCAACTGGGATGATACAACTCACATTTCAAAATTGCATGTTTTATTAAAGGGTTTAATGCATACATGAAATGGGTTGACTAAGCGAGTGAACACAACATCCACATACAAGTACAATGGGATCAAAAATTGACAAACTGTGATTTTTTTTATTTTTATTTAATTCTAGAAATAAACTGAATATTTTAGGATTTGGCCCCAAAAAAAATTTTTTTTTTTAAGATACCAGTTTAAAGGAATAGTCTGATATGGAGAAATTGAACATAAGAACATCATAATAATCCACAAATAATCCACACGACTCCAGAACATCAATTAACATCTTGTGAAGCAAAAAGCTTGTGTTTAACTTTTAAACCATTGCTTCTGGCTAAAATGCAAGTCCTCTATCCATAATATTGCTTCCTCCTGTGAAAAAGTCGTCTTGTCTGAATCAGGAGAGAAATAAGCACAGATCAAGCGCCGTTTATAAGCCAAAACAGTTCTAAACAAATAAGTGGGTTGATATGCAGGAAGCGTTATTTTGGATTATGGAATGGTATTTTGGCCAGAAGCAACAGCTTTCAGACCTTTGTAAATCCTTATGCAATCCTATGTAAATCCTTAATTTCTCTCCTTTACACACACAGGAAACTTTGTTCTATTTCAGATTTTCAATACACTCCATTCTGTGTGATTTATATGCGTTTTGAAAAGTGGGGACATGGGGTAATGTCCTGAAAAGTCACCTTCTCCTTGTAATACCTATGTCATACCCTTGTCATTATACAAATTGATGTCCTCATTTGTCACAAAAACACGCACACACACACACACTGTCTTTGCATTCATACTCAATCCATAAACTATAGTTTACAGACATAGTTTCTTGATATTCAAACATATTTCCACAATATGTTCAATATAAATACTTTGGATTGCCAATGAGATGCATTCTGAAGATTTTTTGGGAATACATTTTGCATACAGTATTCATTGATGCTTTCAGAGAAATTATGTGATTGTCACTGACTGCTTTCTGCTTTTTAAATCAGTCAGTTGTTTACTGGTCAATGATTAAGTGCAAACATGATTGTCTCAAGCTTATTGAGGTTTGTGAAAAGGTAAGATCATAAACATTTCCTAAAAAGTGATATATCACATATTTGATTATGAAAATGATCACAACAAATAAATGACTTTAATGGGGAAATTACAGTGGAGAGATGGGGAATTATCGTAAAAGAAGCAGAAACCAGAGTTATGTTATTAAATCATCATAACATGCTCCCAATTCTGTGAAGTTGCTGCCAGGAACTGATGTCAGTAGTTCTGAAAAGACATTTGCTTAAAATCAGCACAAATGTCATCATGCATCAATGCATCATCACATATACAAATCATATACATTCCTCTTTTGTCTGAAATTGAACGGAAGCAAATATTGCACACTGTCATGAGATCTAAAAAATATGGCTAAAAAAAAAATGTGCATGTCAAATTTAGGAGTTTTGTCCTTTAGGTTGACCCAGAGGATTGTTTTCCTCAGAGTTTAGATTTTTTTGTAACCTTTTGTAAACATGCCTATTTAGTATTCTAATGCAAAATCTACCTCCCCTGTTCTTTTCACTACAGTCTGGCCCAATACTGACCCATATTCTGATCATTTCCTGGCACCTGGACAGGTACAGAAATGCATGGAGGAATCAAACCTAAAACAGAAAAATATGGAAAATTGAATGCACTTTTATCTATTAAAGGAGTCGTACACCAAAAAAATGAAAATTCGCTTAAGATTTACTCACCCTCAGGCCATCCAAGATGTAGATGAGTTTGTTTCTTCAACAAAGCAGATTTGGAGAAACTCAGCATTACATCACGTGCTCACCAATGGATCCTCTGCAGTGAATGGGTGCCGTCACCACAAGTAGTCCACACTGTCCATCAATTCTAATTATTCGTTTCATTCAAACACACAGTTTTTCACTTCTCAAGATGTTAACTGATGGACTGGAGTGGCGTGGATTACTTGTGTTTTATCAGCTGTTTGGACTCTCATTCTGACAGCACCCATTCACTGCAGAGGATCCACTGGTGAGCAAGTGATGGAATGCTACATTTCTCCAAATATGTTCAGATGAAGAAACAAATCCATCTAGGATGGCCTGAAGGTGAGTACATTTTCAGCAAATTTTCATTCCTTTAAAACAACCAGCCAACAGATAAACCAAGAAATAAAGTAGATAAGGGGGCAGTAGCGGTTTTTGGCACGGGCGAACCGGGCAGCCGAAGTGGGTCTCGCCCAGGGTGTAATTCAATGTAGAACCGCCACTGTAAGGGGGCATTGAAAGTGTTTTAAACAGTAATTGTTAGGATATTGTGATGGATAACTTTAGTGTTTAGTTCGCACACAGACAGCTGGTAGACTCACCTGTGCTGGTGTTAGTTGAAGGAGGAGGTGGTAGATGGGGAGAGGAGTACAACGTCTCAAACGAGCGTGGCGCAGACGGGGATGGAGGCAGCATGCACGAGTATGAGGAGGCGGATGGAGAAGGTGCCGACTGCAAAGAAACGTTTAGTAGAGCGGGAAAAAAAAACACAGACAGATTGTAAATACCAAAACAGAAAAATTTAAAATAGTATTGAAATGCAGTGAAGAACAGAATCATATACCAACATACTACTGTGCACAGTATGCATTTTATACTATATCACTATAAACAGTATTAGCACATCACTATATTTGCCAAAATGTAAAACAATTAGCACTGCATGTAAGCTGCACTGCACTAAAAAATGATGTTGAATATACTTTGAAACAATTTTCTCTCAGAAATCGTTAATATCACAATTAATTATTAAGAAATGACAAGTAACACATTATTTTTTTTTTCGTGTTTGATGATATCACGTGATACTACTGTTTGAAAGCAAGTATATTCAACATAATTTTTTAGTGCAGTGCAGCTTACATGCAGTGCTTATTGTTTTACATTTTGGCAAATATAGTGATGTACTAATACAGATTTTCTAGTGATCACTGATGTCAGTTTCATTGTCACCACGAGAGGGTGCTAATACATAATAGTACATATGTACATAGCCCTGATAAATTGGTAGTACAATGCTGTATAGAAATATGAATCTCATAAAATGAGCAGTAGTGTCTCACCTGAACCCCAGAGTAGACTGACAGAGAGTTATAACTGGGGAGAGCTGTGTCACTCTGACTGAGCATGGATGCTAAACACACAAAGATGTGAGAAAAAAAAAAAAAACATCAGATGAGGTCCAGCTTAGCTCAACTAAATGAGTACATATGAATTCATAAGAATAATCATTCATTCACAGAACTATTTATCAAAGCATTAAGACCATGAATGTACACAGATGGAAGTATTGGAATTATGTAAGTAACCAAAAAATGCTATATATATATATATATATAAAGATGTAGAGGAAAAAAGCGCCACGTACAGTATGCAAATTTCTCATTTATGTAAACCTCCGTTCCCACCTGCACTGTTGCCATGCGGATGATGATAGACAGCTGAGTTAAAGGATGTGCTCAGTGGAGCGTGTGTTTGTGAACAGGAAGTCCCGTCCCCAGACCGCCTCTGGTTTCGCAGCTTCTCCTCACGCCTCCATTTGGCTCTTCGATTGGAAAACCACACCTATCGATCAAGGTCCAATATATAATATGAAGTTATCTATCATATTTATTTAGCTGCTTTTGCGAAGTCAACATAAAGGCAAGGACAGTTCCTCACTTGTATCCTTGCCTCCGGAAGGTCAATTTTGTTTGCGAGTCGCTCCCGTGCGAAAACATCTGGATAATGTGTTCTCTCAAACTCTGTTAGACGGGTGTGAATGAAGTTTAGTAGTACATTTTTTCTTGCTTGGCTTTTTTTTTTTGTCATTTAATGCAATATAATTAATACTTTTTGAAGCTTTTTGTCTATTTTCTTACCTTTCTCCAAGGCCTCGATCTGCTCTGTTGTGAAGCTGGTTCTGTTGCGCTGAAGTTTCTTCTTTAACCGCAGTCTCAGTTGAGATTCTTCTCCCTCATCTCTTTCCCCATGTCCTCCTTCTTCTGCCATCCTCCTATCCGTCTCCACCAGGCAGCAATCTGGAACAGAGGGGGAAAAAATAGTTACCAATTTGTAGAATGAAATACATAAATGCTCAAAAAAAAAAAAAAAAGTCACTCTGTTGACATCACAAAGTGTGGAAGCTGGGAACCATTATATGAATTCTTAAGGACTAGTTCATAGAACTATTTTACTATTTTACAATAATAATAAACCATCATAATCAAAAAACAAGTGGTAGTTATGTAAGTAGCCAAAATTGTTAAGCAAATAAATAAAAAGTCTTACATTTTAGCTTCTTCAGAATCACCAGTAAAATTTTTAAATTCTAAAAATTCTAATAAATAAACGAACAAAGGAATTAATGAATGACATACAATTATAGTTCAAATAAATTTATACACAGGTTCAATTTCAATCATTTAAAGGGGTCCTAGGATGCCCATTTTCCACAAGTTGATATGATTATTTAGGGTCTTAATGAAAAGTCTATATCATAGTTTGGTTAAAATTTCTCAATGGTAGTCTAAAAAAACACCTTTTTTACCCTGTCAAAAACAGCTCTTTTCAGAGCATGCAGTTTTGTAGCATTTTCCTTTAAATGTTAATGAGCTCTGCTGACCCCGCCCCTCTCTTCCGGCTGCTCTCAGAGAGACTGTTTACTTTAGCCACATTCATCGTGAAACTTGCTAATTAGCACATTATTAGGAAAGGCGATTTGCAAAGATTCATTTTAAATGTTATTGAGCTCTGCTGACCCCGCCCCTCTCTTCCGAGCTGCTCTCAGAGAGACTGTTTACTTTAGCCGCATTCATCGTGAAACTTGCTAATGAGCACATTATTAGGAAAGACGATTTGCAAATATTCATTAAAAAACCTTATACTCACTTCTTCTGTAGGTGAAGCTGGATCACGAATGATTCGCGCGAACATAGACGCATTTATGTACATCGGGGGCGCATTCCCTTCAAAAACAAACATAATCCACTGCTGCTATGTTCATTATTACATCCAACAACAGAACACCTCAATCGCTTAGGAGTCATTCTTGTCTACATCTGCTCCGGAGCTAAGGTAAGACGCCAGTCCAGTCTGTGCTGAAACGCTACTGTCAATCAAACTATCGTGGGAGGGGCCTGTATTTGTGACGTCACACAGACAGGCATCTGAGAATGGCTTGAAATGAGAAAAAAACAACCACTGGGTGGATCTTTATCATTATAGGGTGGTTGTGTACACACACTGCCAACACACATTTCAGTTCAAACAACTTGTAAAAGTGCATGTAGCATTATATGACCCCTTTAAATGATTTTTAAAGAGACAACAATGTTGTTCCAAACTTGTATTTATTTCTTTTTTGTGGAACACAAAATATACCCAATATACCCAAATTTGTAAATATATATATAATAAGTAATAAGTAAATATATAATACGTAATATAAATATTATTTGTAACTAAACAGTTTTGGTTCACTTTGACTTTCATAGTCTTTTTTTTTTCCATACTATGGAAGTCAGTGGGCCCCCAAAACTGTTTGGTTATCAATATTCTTCAAAATATTTTCTTTTGTGTCCCACAGAAGAAATTCATAGAGGTTTGGAATGACATGAGGGGGAGTAAATGATGACAGATTTTTCATTTTTGAGTGAACTGTCCCTTTAAGCACAAGCCTTTTCTTTTAAATGTATTTAAGTTAATTAGAAACAAATTCAGTCCAAAAAAACTGATTTTTGAAATACAACAATTGTACACAAACATTTTAGTGCCTTGTTAATGTGTCTTATACAGCCAGAGGAGGTCAAACATATATCAGTGTTTTCTTTAAGGTGTCAAACGACGTCTCACCAGTGCTGTGCTGGGTGGGAACTGTGTTCTGCTGATGGTACCAGTCATTTGCTCCACTCCAGTTTGAGGTGCTCTGGATTTTCAGCATGCTCAACCTCTCAAACATCATGAACCTGACCACTCCAGCCTCAGAATGGAAAGAGACACAAGAACTGATTTAATTTAGACTCCCTAAGACACAGTATGACCTTTGACCCTCATTTGTTTTTATACAGAAAATTTTAAAGGAACTATTCATGTGAGAGAAGGGTGAGTTTACACACGGTTAGTGTTCAAGTTAATTACAGTAGCATCGTTCTATACATATACAGAAAGAGTCTGTTACATGAGTGATTTTCCACTGTATATTTATTAATACTAACAGTATTTATTTATTATGTCTGCATGAGTTTGCCCTGGGTGTACAGATTTGTGCATTAGAAAAAATTAGAAATGTATGTGAATTGAAAACATACATACATGCAACATTACATTACATATTTATGACTTTCAAAAAAACATGCATTTACACATTACAATTTCTGTTGGCCAAATCAGTTGTTTGATATTTTAATAGGCTATATTTACATTTCACAAATTGTTTTGTGCCTATTTATTTATTTAATTATGATATATAAATTTAGCTGAAGGCTTTTAATTACAGGTTACCCTAGAAAACTAACTTTGTAGTACACTCTTAAAAATAAAGGTGCTTCACGATGCCATAGAAGAACCTTTTTGTCTAAATGGTTCCATAAAGAACCTTTAACATCTGAAGAACCTTTCTGTTTCACAAAAGGTTCTTTGTGGC
>NW_015647124.1:1857398-1861317 GCF_001515625.1 Sinocyclocheilus rhinocerous
GTCACAAAGACAGGCATCTGAGATCGGCTCGATTTGAGAAAGGGGTAAAGATTTTAGTAGATAAACAAAAAACCACTGGGTGGATTTTTATCATTTTAGGGTGGTTGTGTACACACACTGCCAACACACATTTCAGTTCAAACAACTTGTAAAAGTGCATGTAGTATTATATGACCCCTTTAAAGAGATAGCCTACCCAACAATGTTGTTCCAAACTTGTATTTATTTCTTTTTTGTGGAACACAAAATATACCCAAAATAGTAATATTTGTAAATATATATATAATAAGTAATAAGTAAATATATAATACGTAATATAAATATTATTTGTAACTAAACAGTTTTGGTTCACTTTGACTTTCATAGTCTTTTTTTTTTCCATACTATGGAAGTCAGTGGGCCCCCAAAACTGTTTGGTTATCAATATTCTTCAAAATATTTTCTTTTGTGTCCCACAGAAGAAATTCATAGAGGTTTGGAATGACATGAGGGGGAGTAAATGATGACAGATTTTTCATTTTTGAGTGAACTGTCCCTTTAAGCACAAGCCTTTTCTTTTAAATGTATTTAAGTTAATTAGAAACAAATTCAGTCCAAAAAAACTGATTTTTGAAATACAACAATTGTACACAAACATTTTAGTGCCTTGTTAATGTGTCTTATACAGCCAGAGGAGGTCAAACATATATCAGTGTTTTCTTTAAGGTGTCAAACGACGTCTCACCAGTGCTGTGCTGGGTGGGAACTGTGTTCTGCTGATGGTACCAGTCATTTGCTCCACTCCAGTTTGAGGTGCTCTGGATTTTCAGCATGCTCAACCTCTCAAACATCATGAACCTGACCACTCCAGCCTCAGAATGGAAAGAGACACAAGAACTGATTTAATTTAGACTCCCTAAGACACAGTATGACCTTTGACCCTCATTTGTTTTTATACAGAAAATTTTAAAGGAACTATTCATGTGAGAGAAGGGTGAGTTTACACACGGTTAGTGTTCAAGTTAATTACAGTAGCATCGTTCTATACATATACAGAAAGAGTCTGTTACATGAGTGATTTTCCACTGTATATTTATTAATACTAACAGTATTTATTTATTATGTCTGCATGAGTTTGCCCTGGGTGTACAGATTTGTGCATTAGAAAAAATTAGAAATGTATGTGAATTGAAAACATACATACATGCAACATTACATTACATATTTATGACTTTCAAAAAAACATGCATTTACACATTACAATTTCTGTTGGCCAAATCAGTTGTTTGATATTTTAATAGGCTATATTTACATTTCACAAATTGTTTTGTGCCTATTTATTTATTTAATTATGATATATAAATTTAGCTGAAGGCTTTTAATTACAGGTTACCCTAGAAAACTAACTTTGTAGTACACTCTTAAAAATAAAGGTGCTTCACGATGCCATAGAAGAACCTTTTTGTCTAAATGGTTCCATAAAGAACCTTTAACATCTGAAGAACCTTTCTGTTTCACAAAAGGTTCTTTGTGGCGAAAGAAGGTTCTTCAGATTATAAAAAGGTAAGAAAGAGATGGTTCTTTAAAGAGCCTTTGACTGAATGCTTCTTTGTGGAACCAAAAATGGTTCTTCTATGGCATCACTTGAAGAACCTTTTGAAGCACCTTTATTTTTAAGAGTGTATCACAAGCTCATGTATGTGTTCAGTTAACCAAAACAAACAAAAATCATGTTTGACAGTATTTTATAGTAAACTCTAACATTGTTTCACAATATATTGTAAGATAACAGTTCTTTTACTCTAGCATTTTAAGTTTTTTTTTTTTTTTAATGACAAAAATTTACACTTTCTCTGTGTCAAAGTGAGACAATTAGCCCATGTCTAAAACTTGAAGTTTCCTGCCCACTTGCTTTGTTAACAATGAACTGTGTGTGGAGTGACGGAGAGATAGAAACGCATCTGCAGACACTTCTGCCCTGAGAGAGAGAGAGAGAGAGAGAGAGAGAGAGAAGAGTGACACAGCGTCACTCATCAGTGTCAAGTTTGAACTTAATGCCAGTGAGAGAAAGCAGCAAAAAGAAAGAAGAAAAAAACACTAGAGATAATGGAGTGATGAAAAAGAAGAAGGGAATGGCAGAGAAAAGAGCACAGTTTAATATTAATTAGCCTGCACATGTTAAAAGAACTGTGGGATTTGAGAGAAAAATGAGAGATCGTTGGACATTCCTGAAGTAGGAATGTTTGCATTTCTTCTCACACTTATTCATTTTATTGTGTTTGTTTTAGCATGACTGAATTTAGATTTGAGTTTATAGATAAATAGATGATAGATAGATAGATAGATAAATAGATGATAGATAGATAGATAGATAGCTCAAGATGCAAATATGTCAGCTGTTACAATTGCAAACATTAGAAAAATGCTGGGAAAAGTAATTTTGAATAAAAAATGTTGATTCAAATTATAAAATTAGATTTCAAACAATTGTCTTGTTTCATAAAATGAAACTAAGTAAAAACAAATGAGCAATTTTTGTCTCTCCACTGTTCATTGTGACTGAGAATAAAGCACATACTGTCACTAACTTTTTTTTTAAAAAGACATCAAGATTATCTCATTAGTTTATCCATGGAATAAAATACATGTCATGTCCTTATTTGGGAAAACTTGGAATTATATGGGTTAATTCAGTTAATTTAAGTCTGATTAAATAATATTTGATATGACCTTTCTCGCTGAATACATTAGATCATAATTGAACTTTTTGAAATAAATAGTAGTTGCTTTGAATTAAGCACAACGATTTACCAGAATTACTATTGTATATTTAATGCGATAAACACAATAAATGTTATGCTGGGGAAGGAATAATGAGAGAGAAATGAGAGTTGGATGAGGGTATAAATAAACCAGTGTGTGTGTGTGTGTGTGTGTGTGTGTGTGTGTGGGTTGGGGAACGGGGATGCCACATTATTTTATTTCCAGTTGACAAGACTTTACATCCCCTACCTTTGTCTCTCTCATACACTACACATACTGCTTTATTAAGCAGTTACATATTTAGAATCTATTTTGTGCTCTAAAGTACTAAACGAAAATATATTTTAAAATATATATAAAATAAAATGAATATATTATAATAAAATATATTATAATACAAATTATTATTATTATTAAAACAGATTTATTTATTTATTTTTATGTCCCCCTTGGTAGAAATCGCGATCTGGGGGCATCTAGATTGGACCAAAAGGGCACTTTAGTGTCGGCGATTAAAGGGACAGGGTCTCAAGCCCCCCAGGCCGAAATCATCAATTAGAACATTCTGTCAAACTATCCTATGAGTGCCTATAATATAAAATATAGGTTAACTAGGCCATTATATTATTGCAGTTATGTTATCAATCAACTTTGCCTGTGTGGATGATAGCACAAAAGACTTTTACAAAAATAAACATATAAGCAAACAAGCAAATAAATAAACCTTATGAAGGAGCATGACCCGGGACTCCACTAAAACAGTTCACACACACAATGCTCAAACCAAAAATACGCCCTTGATGATAATAATAATAATAATTGTTGTTGTTATTATTAAAGCATAAATCTTTGTATCAAAATGTTTTTAAAATCATGAGAAACATACATTTAGGCAAGTGTCCAACCTTTTGACCGTGTATGTTAATATCATGATGTATGTGCAGTATATCATACACGTTAACCAGGACTTTGGGTTGTGTACACAACATGTGCATTTTTTCTATGTGACCGTGTGCATGTGTCACTATGGTTATTCTCGTGCATGCGTGCATTTATGAACACAAGGCTCTGTGATCACGTGACCGTGTGGGTCCGAGTGTGTGTGTGTTTTCTTGCAAAAATTCATATAAGCTAGCTTTAGGACATGCATATATATATATATATATATATATATATA
>NW_015647124.1:1861760-1862780 GCF_001515625.1 Sinocyclocheilus rhinocerous
GTGTGTGTGTGTGTGTGTGTGTGTGTGTGTGTGGGTTGGGGAACGGGGATGCCACATTACTTTATTTCCAGTTGACAAGACTTTACATCCCCTACCTTTGTCTCTCTCATACACTGCACATACTGCTTTATTAAGCAGTTACATATTTAGAATCTATTTTGTGCTCTAAAGTACTAAACGAAAATATATTTTAAAATATATATAAAATAAAATGAATATATTATAATAAAATATATTATAATACAAATTATTATTATTATTAAAACAGATTTATTTATTTATTTTTATGTCCCCCTTGGTAGAAATCGCGATCTGGGGGCATCTAGATTGGACCAAAAGGGCACTTTAGTGTCGGCGATTAAAGGGACAGGGTCTCAAGCCCCCCAGGCCGAAATCATCAATTAGAACATTCTGTCAAACTATCCTATGAGTGCCTATAATATAAAATATAGGTTAACTAGGCCATTATATTATTGCAGTTATGTTATCAATCAACTTTGCCTGTGTGGATGATAGCACAAAAGACTTTTACAAAAATAAACATATAAGCAAACAAGCAAATAAATAAACCTTATGAAGGAGCATGACCCGGGACTCCACTAAAACAGTTCACACACACAATGCTCAAACCAAAAATACGCCCTTGATGATAATAATAATAATAATTGTTGTTGTTATTATTAAAGCATAAATCTTTGTATCAAAATGTTTTTAAAATCATGAGAAACATACATTTAGGCAAGTGTCCAACCTTTTGACCGTGTATGTTAATATCATGATGTATGTGCAGTATATCATACACGTTAACCAGGACTTTGGGTTGTGTACACAACATGTGCATTTTTTCTATGTGACCGTGTGCATGTGTCACTATGGTTATTCTCGTGCATGCGTGCATTTATGAACACAAGGCTCTGTGATCACGTGACCGTGTGGGTCCGAGTGTGTGTGTGTTTTCTTGCAAAAATTCATATAAGCTAGCTTTAGGACATGCATATATATATATATATATATATATAT
>NW_015647124.1:1862878-1873654 GCF_001515625.1 Sinocyclocheilus rhinocerous
GCGCCGGGGGGGTAAAAGTAGGGCGGGAGGGAGCTGTGGAGGGAGAAGATGTAGTCACCATAGCAACAATGCCACAACAAATATTCATCAAGTCCTTAAAACAAAGTCGAGCCGAGCAGCTTTATCAAATAACTCGCGTAGTTCATCCTGGGACAGTCAGCAGAGAGACGCAGAGAGACGAACTACAACACTTAGAAGAATGAATGGTTTGCTTCCTCCCGCAATCAAAAAGAAACTTTCCCGCCTTTTTGCATATCATAGTGCTACTTTGATGGAACCGCGGCTTCCTTCAACGCGTTCTTTCCGTTTCTATACATCCTGCTGGTTCAGTTACGCGGTTTCTCCGTCGTTTTTTCCCTCGTGTTGTGTTTCCCCTGGCGACACCGTGCCGCATCCTCTCTCTCTCTCCCTCCTCTCTGTCCCTGTCACCTTCAATCGTGCTGTAAAAGCAGACACACAGAGCCTGAGGACAGAGCGAGAGGAGCACAACCGAGACAGAGACACAGCAGCACAACAGAAGAGGAAGGTGAACACGGAGTCATGTAGTGATTATCGTCGAGCATCTGTCCGCTTAATCTATTATTAATAACAGTGTTAGCGCCCCCTTGTGCCAGTTCACAAATCTTACAACAGAAATTAAAGAATTGAAAAGTTGATCCATATAGGCTACCCTTAAAGTCGATCCATACCTCTACGAAGTTCTTTCTTCTGTCGAACACAAAAGAAGATATTTTGAAGAATGTGGGTAATCAAACAGTTGACGGTAGCCATTGACTTCAATATGTAGGTAAGAGTTGACCGTAACCATTGAATTCCATAGTATAGGGACAAAAAATAAAAATACAATTTTGGAAGTCAGTAGCAACCATTGGCTACCCACATTCTTCAAAATATCTTCTTTTGTGTTTAACAGAAGAAAGAAATTCATACAGGTCTGGAAAGACATAAGGGTGCGTAAAGGATGACAAAATTTTGAGGTGAACTGTCCCCTTAACAATTCAACTTTTTATGAATTTTTGTGTAAACTAACTGTGAATTTCACTGCAAACGTTTTCTGTACATCTCTTTTACTACCATTTATTTATTTTATTATACTTGATTATCATACTTCATTATACATTATACTATTCTGATTGGTCAGTCAGAATGCTGTCAAATATTTTTTAAACAGGTAATGAATTGCATTTTTATATTATTTTATAATGTTTCCTTATGTCCTTGTTAAAAAATACACCAAAAGCAGTCATAATATTGTCTAGATTTGTTTTCTACACTGTTTTTGGCCCTCAGGTTTAAACACTTCACTTTAAAGGAACACTCCACTATTTTTGAAAATAGGCTAATTTTCCAACTCTCCTAGAGTTAAACAGTTGAGTTTTACCGTTTTCGAATCCATTCAGCCGGTCTCCGGGTTTGGTGGGGACTATTTTCAGTCGCTGCGTAATATCGTATATACCCATGGTACGGCAGCAAAGTTCCTTGATTATTACGCCTAGTTCCTAGCCATATTGGCCTAGAAAATTGCAACTTTTCATTTTCCGTCGGTCTTAGTACACGATGTAACTACAGAAGAGTCGTTTATATTTAAAATCCTATTTTAAAAAAAAGTTTAGAAAACTCTAAAAAGGCACTAAAAATATAGAAACTCTTTGGTCATTTTTGAGCGAGATGCTAACGGTCTAATCAGATTCAATGATCTATGCTAAGCTACAGCTAAAAGTGCTACCGTCAGATCCGGAGATCGGCTGAATGGATTCGAAAACGGTAAAACTCAACTGTTTAACTCTAGGGGAGTTGGAAAATGAGCCTATTTTCAAAAATAGTGGAGTGTTCCTTTAAGGGGCATGTCTTCTTTAAGAGATCAATGTAAACGCCCACTGCTATGATTGGGTAACAGCTTGAAATATGTATTATACTTGTGGAACACTTATGATTGAAACTGTTTTATGATTGCTACAGTTGATTACAGGTGCAGGAAGTCTTGTATGTTGTATTCATCTCTATTGCATAATAAAAGTAGAAAGTGGGTAATTTTGGCAGCTTGGTTTCAGTAAAAGCTGTTTTTAAACTAACAAGGAAGTTTTGTGTTCACTTCAACTTACATTATGTTTTTAAAGTACAATTTATGGAGCCATTATTTCAGGAGCCATTACTCCAGTCTACTACATAATGTTACAAAAATCATTCATTATCAAAAAAAAAACAAAAAAAAAATATGTTGATATGATGATGATTATTATAATTATTATTTAAATTGTTACTTTTTTCAATTATCAGTGTGCAAATTTGGTACACAATACACATTTCTTATTATTAGCACAGTAACAAATAAAAATTATGTGCTGCCTAATGCAGTTTGTAAACAGCAATTGTCTTTTATTAGTACTGAGTGCATACAAATCACCGTACTTTCAAGTCAGTTTTGGGTTTTAAGAAAATAATTTTTAGAAACAGAATCTAATCAGTACAGACAGAGAAGTGGACAGTCCAGATCTCTTCCAAGGATATATATATATATATATATATATATATATCATGTCATTACACCAGCAAGATAGAAGCAATAACGTATGATTACACTGGTTATTAAAGAGTAAATCCTGATTGATTTTAACACTTCAACATGTGACCACCACAAACTAACAAATTCATGATCACAAAATAAATGCACTTCTTCTTTGATGATTACGTCCTTGGCTTTATGTGTGTAGGGCCACTAAAATATTCTGAACCGGTTATACCTGTTTCTCAGTCATGCGCATGCAAAAAAGGACTGATTGTTAAAACATGTTTACAAAAGTCCCTGCTACCCACACATTACTATTAAATGACATACGCCACACAATTTAAAACTGAAGTAATTTAGCAGCTATTTAATGGGAAACAATTAAATCAACGATTTTTCAACAAAGCCACTACAAGGCAGAATTGTAGACATTGAAGCCTTACTATGTTGTTGAAATTACAGAAATTATTGACTTAGAGCCTATATCGAAACCTGCATTCATTAGTTCACTGCAAATACCTTGCACTGCCACATTCTTGGACAAATTCCCCGAAACAAAACTGCTAGAGTTGGAAAAGTGGGCGGAGTTCAGACTCACTGAGGGCGGGACGAACGTTCCTGATTGGTCATTGCAGGATAGGTACGCAGATGATTTGAAGAAGAAAAAAAAAAGAGATCTCGGGTAATGTTTCTTACATGAGCGAAACTTACGAATTCTTGATCTTCACTGTTCTCTTGACTTTGTCGAACAAGGACGTGATTATTTCTAGAAACGATCGTTTTAAAGACTTGCGTCCATTGCCGCTGAATTAAAAGCAAAGTTGAAGTTTCTGAACACAAGGAACAAAGGTGTTTTGTTAGGATGCGGTACATCTCAGGTATTCGGACTGCCTTCGTCATATTGATTGGTAGGTGCATAACTTTAGTTAGTTTTTTTTCTTTCTAAAAAAAAAACCTTTTATTTTTTTTGCTAACGAATTAACAATTAATGTAGGGTTGTAACTTCATTGTTTTGTTTTATGTTGGGCGCGCCATTCAGGGTTATGGATGGGCGAGGCTCAAGGTAAGAAATTCACCTAATTTGCATACATACTAGCTAAATCGATACTCGATACGAAACATTATTATATCAGTTTATATACTTAAAAATTTAACGTCTTTTATGTGTGTTAAGCAAATCAATGTGTTTCTTTCAGAATGCGGTCGGCCACAAATGCTGAACAGGATAGTTGGAGGCTCCGCTGCGTCAGAAGGCGCTTGGCCTTGGCAGGTGGATATTCACGTAAGAATGGCAGCCATTATGAAACTAAAGTTTTGAAAAACAGGCAGAGTTCACAGGCTTCAGTTATATAGAATACATTCCTGTAGCTCAGACAGTCGAACAACACGGAGATCATAGTTTAATGCGTAACCTGATCAAATGTATGCCCTGAATGCAAAATCATCAAGATTTTTTTTGGTCCTCATATATAATTCCATAAGAATTATTCATAATTTTACATATTAACCGAAAAGGTGTAGGCTGAAGCCTTGGCTTTTCATAAATCTATAAATTTAGTCTATACAAAAGATACAAAAACAAAACAGTTATGAATCGTTCACTCAAAGCTGAAAGTGTACTCACCTTCAGGCCGTCCAAGATGTAGATAAGGTTTTTTTTTGTCATTGGAACCGGTTTGGAGAAATGTAGCATTACATCACTTGCTCACCAATGGATCCCAGGAGAGAAATAAACACAAATCAAGCACATTTTAAAAGTGGAAAAAAAAAAATGTTCCGAACAGTTCTAAACAAATATGTTGGTGGTTTTGACTGGAGGAAGCGTTATTGTGAATTATGGCCAAAAGCAATGGTTTAAAGTTAAAACACCACCTTTATACAAACACACAGCTTTTCACTTTACAAGATAAAGTTAACTGTTGAACTGGAGTGGTGTGGATTACTTTTGGATTATTGTGATGTTTTTATCAGCTGTTTGGACTCTCATTCTGACGGCACCCATTCACTGCAAGTGATATAATGCTAAAATTCCCCAAATATGTTCTGATGAACAAACAAACTCATCTACATCTTAAATGGCCTGAGGGAGAATATATTTATCAAATTTTCATTTTTAGGTGAGCTATTAAAAAAAAATCAATAAAAGACCAAAAAATATTGAGACCATTTCATAACTGGGAATTACACCTTTCATATTTAATAGTTGTTTCAAGTACTTCATATACAAATTATTAATGAGCTATATACTTGTTTATCACCTTTTTAAATTTGCAAATTGAACTACACATTTTAAATTCCTTGTCGCAGTTTTTCTACAATATATACTTTATATATATGCTTTTTTTTAAAATAAAGATTTGCCCTTTCTCTTATTTTATAAAATAAAGCTTTTAAATCTGGACTAAATCCAAATATCAGTGCAAGTTTTAATTACTTTATTATGAAGGTTTAGGATACATTCTGAATTGTCTGTCAGATCTGGTTTCTTATCAATATCCTCCTGATCGCTGGTTGATGTGTTCGTTTAGACTGACAGTCAAGGACATGTGTGTGGAGGAACTGTCATCTCGGAGAACTGGGTGCTGTCTGCTGCACATTGCTTTCCCAAGTAAGTTTTACACCTTTTTTTCAACACCAATATAATCCTTGTTTGTTTATTTTTTGTCTAAATGTATATATATATATATATATTTATATCAATTTCTCTTCTCTGTCCAGCCCTAATGACATCTCCTCCTACATGGTTTATGTGGGCCGGCAGCAGCTGAACGGCTGGAACCCGGATGAGACCAGCCATAGGATCCGTCGTGTGGTGGTTCCTCTGGGTTACACAGACCCTCAGCTGGGTCAGGATATCGCTCTAGTGGAGCTGGCCACATCTGTGATGTGGTCCGACCGCATTCAGCCTGTCTGCTTGCCATATGGCAATGTGGAGTTCAGCAGCGACATGAAATGCATGATCACTGGATGGGGTAACATCAGAGATGGAGGTGAGTGAGAGCGGACTGAAACCCACGCTACGGGCGTCTGAAATTTCATCCATGCGCAGGTTGTGATGTGAAACTTAGAAATGACATTCGAAGTCAACATGAAATAAAATATTTAATAACCTAAGTTAAAGTGAATATTAAATCCAATACTATTTTGTATAAATAAAGTAAATAAAATAAAAATATAAAACAATAAAATAAAAAAAAACACTAATTCATTTAGGCATCACAACATTAAATGTGAAATGTAGAATGTGAATAATGGATACTCATTATGAGATTTGCTAAAGATTACATTTGTAAGTGTTATTTAATTATTAGTGTTTTTAAAGATTAAGTTACGTTTAAAGGGTTAGTTCACCCAAAAATGAAAATTCTGTCATTAATTACTCACCCTTGTGTTGTTCCAAACCCGTAGTGATGGATGACAGTAAAGTATCTAAATATGTACAATTAAAGTTGCTCATGAACTGTTGTTTGCAAGCCATTTTATTTAGTGTGAAACAGAATCAGAAAAAGGGGCTTGATTTATATTGGATCGCTTGAAAAATAGGCGTGTTGGATGACAGCAAAGGTGGTCTAAAATGTAAAAATAGAGGAAATGGGTATGTGCAATTACATAATCAGTATCAACTGATAATTGATGTGGTACCAATATATTGTTCATCCCTGCTGTTTACTTTCTTAATGCAAATGTATGGTCTTATTGTACATTACATACATTATTCTCATGCTCACCAAGGCTGTATTTATTTGCTCAAAATTACAGAAAAAAAGAAGTACTATTGTGAAATAATCTTAGTTTAAAAGAACAGTTTTCTTACTGAATATATTTTAAAATGTAATTTATTGCTGTGATCAAAGCTGAATTTTCAGCATAATTTCTCCAGTCTTCAGTGTCACGTGATCCTTCAGAAATCATTCTAATATACTGATTTGCTGCTCAAGAAACATTTCTTATTGTTATCAATGTTGAAAACATTGTGCTGCTTTATATTTTTGTGGAAACTGATACACTACCAAAATTGTGGGCTAAGTAAGATTTAAAATAGATTAAATGAATTCAGCAAGTATGCATTAACTTGATGACAGTGAAGTCATTTGTTACAAAAGATTTGTTTCTGTTCAACAAAAAATCTCATGATTTCCACTAAATTAAGCAGCAAAAACTCTTTTCAACATTAATAATTATAATAAACATTATTAATAATTAAGCACCATAATAATTGGTAATGATTTTTTGAAGGATCATGTGACACTAAAGACTGGATTAATGATGCTAAAAATTTAGCTTTTCTGTCCCAGGAATAAATTACATTTTAAAGTATATTACAATAGTAATCAGTCATTTTAAATTGTAGTAATATTTCACAATATTAACGTTTTTACTGTATCAAATAATGCAGCCTTCGTGAGCATAAGAGATTTCTTTCAAAAAAGTAAAAAAAAAAAAAAGTGTAATTATTCCAAACTTTTGACCAGTAGTGTATGCATCTTGTGTGGATTATTGGCAATTGCTACATACAATAAATAAAGAAATTCTCGTTCCTTCAGCGTGTACAAAGACACAAAAGCAATCTCTTGCGTTTTTTTTCTTCTCCCCACAGTGAATAATCTTGTTGTTTCTCATGTCTTGTTCAGTTGCTCTGCAGGGCGTTGGGGCGTTGCAGGAAGTCCAAGTGCCAATTATTGACTCAAAGACTTGTCAGGATATGTTTCTGATAAACCCCACAGAGAACATTGACATCCGCCATGACATGATGTGTGCTGGATTCCAACAAGGTGGCAAAGACTCCTGCCAGGTGAGGAGAGCATTGCATGGGGAAAACATATGATTATTATTATTTTTTTACATATAAAAATACCAATGAACCTTATTTATGCATTGCAAAATGTTCATAATACCCTTCACTTCTCATATATCTCTGCATGTGTGCTTTTTCAGGGTGACTCTGGCGGCCCTCTGGTGTGTCAGATCAGTGACGGAAGTTGGGTGCAAGCTGGAATTGTGAGCTTCGGTCTTGGCTGCGCTAAACCAAACCGACCAGGAGTCTATGCCAAAGTATCCAGCTTCACTAACTTCATCCAGAGCCATGTTGGAGGAATCCAGCTCAAGAGCGCATCGAGTCACATCTGGGCTGACCGGGTCATGTTGCTCATCAGGACTCTGGTGCTACTAGTATTGGTGCAGCTGCTGAGATAAACACACACTGATCCTCGCACAAGCCAAAAGACTCCCGCCCCAAAATTGCCATCCTACATAAAGAGAGATTTGAATGCCATAAGTAGCTTTTTAATGTTTTTTAAACAACTTTATATTATTTTTTCCAATTTGGTTTGTACCAAAAATACACATAAAGACACACTGAATGATTTGAAATGAAAGATAAATGCATGTCTTTTACCTGCTCACTTGATTGTTAATATATTATTTTAACTATCTTAAACTGTAATGATCAACACTGCGATGAATCCACATAATTAAACTGTGCAAATAATGCACATTTTAAACTGAAATGGTTCTCATGGGCAGCTGAACAAATGTGAGATTTGACAATCTTGATGCCTACTAAATGATGCATACTAAAATATTAATGGACACTTATTTGATCCAGCCTTTTGCACAGCAATTATAAATGTTATTATTTACCTTTATATCAGGACATGTAAAAGTGTCAAGTTCACACGTGCAATTAGATGTTTATGATGTGAAGGATTTCATGCTTTTCTAGAGTCAGCCAGTTGTATATTTGTATTTCTTGGTGACTGTTTCTCTTAAAATGCTGTAAATAAAACTTTGTAATAAAATGATTTTTGTAATTGATATTTCGCGTTCGAGGTGAACACCGGTGAATCGACCAATCCTATCATAGCAACTGTTGCTGTCCGGCATTATGATTTTGTCAGATAAACTTATGCTCTTTTTCTAATGCAAGTCTATGGAAGATTTGTGTTTAGGTTCATTTAATCATAATTTTATATAAATTATAAAAAAAACATTAAAATATTGTTAATGTGCATTCAGCATCGGTAAAATGCCTAAATTTTCTCCAGGGAAATTTAAAATAATTGACATTGATTCAGGTTCTAGAGGTAATTTGTGCAATCACTTATAAATAATACATTTTCACTTTTGAGTTTTTAATCACATTGCTTTGCATTAATCAATTTTTATAAGAGTAACAAAGGGGGCGGGGCTTATTCAAGGTCAATATTACTACTAAGTGCCTTCTATTTATGAAACCTTATTAATTCACGATTACAATCATAGGATTTGCCTAAGTTCTTTAAGTGGTCTCTGGTATTTTCATAAGAATAATGTGTATTTATTATGGCAATGGTTAGCATACATAGCCTTTAGCACTGCATACAAATCTATAAATAATTATTTCTGCCTCATACTGTAATCTGAATCCCCATCGGATCGTAATCAGAAGTTGTTTCAGACACTCGCTGGTGTCTGAAAGTGAGTTTTGAGTTTTAAAAGGCCGTTTTAAATGTCATAAATGTTAATTTTGTCTGATTCACTATATGAACACTTTAAAAGAATACCATCATTAAACGACACATGAATCCCTTTGATAGCTTTATTCAAGACAATACTCTTGTTGCTGGTGTAAAACGGAGCAAATCTGCATGTGGTGCAGTAAGTTTCACTATTTTCTACAAGACATTCATGCAACATCAAATGAAATGCTTTTCTACTTTCTACAGTCATTATGTCATTGTGCTCTGCTGTTTCATCCACCGTAATACTGCTGCCCTGCTGGTGACTCCTACTGTAGTGTACTAGAAAATAGCTTTAAACACTCGTCTGCTAAACAACGTACTATTTCAACTGACTTATTCTGTAAAATCAGCAGAATGGAGTGATATTGGCAAATCAATGGCACTAGCACCGCTGAACTGAACTCTTTCTCCCTGGTTTTTTATAATGGCACTGAAATTCTGAGAATGGAAACCCCTTAAGAACCGAACGGAGCATCATACTTTAATGTTGGCACAAATAAATAATGCATTCAAACCCATTAAAGATAAAGGCACTTTTCTGGGTAAGGTTCTAGGTAAAGGTCTTAATAATTTGGAGCCTCAAAAATACATCTCTCCAACGTATACTGGTGCACAATACAGCTATCATGTTCCTCTGTTCACCGCTCTCAACCGGTTCTACAAGGGGATGGAGACAAAATGCATGGACTGATCAGGTATCAGGAAGCGTTGAGTTGTCAGAGAGGATCATGGGAGATCCCAGCTGGAGCTCCTGCTGAAGTGACTCCATGTCAGCAGGGGTCATGCGATGTACCTCCAGCCAATCAGAGAGCAGGGATGCAGACAAGGGGGCCAAGTCATTGTGACTAATGAAACAGAATTGAGATCATTGAAATGTACGTTAAAGTCAAGTACTGTAATGGGCAGTGATGTACAGTTCAAAAATATAGCGTGCACTTTGCGGTCACCGGGATCTGAACTGACCTTTCCCTGAAGTCGGAGTGCTGGAGTTCGGTAAGCGACTGAGTGAGGAGGTCATCGAGGTCGAAGCCGACGCCGTATCCTGCTCCACTGCCTTTAGGAGTCACTGAGAAAACCGGCGGTAAAATGTCTTCAACCTGGCAGGGAAAATGATTGAGAGAAGAATGAAACAAATGATCAAAATTAAAATAGAATTTCATAAAAAATAAAGATGTTTTTGATTTCTCCCAATTTTGACTTTATATCTCACTATTTTTTTTTGTTTACTTTATCCCATAATTACCTGTTTCTTCATTACCCTGAGTTAGAAAAAGGCCTCCATACATAACATAATTTGTGTCAGAAAATAAAACAGAAAGATAAAAATAGTGCATTTTATTTCAAACAATATATATATATATATATATATATATATAACTTATTAATCTTTGGCATTTACCTCATCCAGCAACATTGGGGCTTCACACACACACACACACACAAAAAAAACTCATAAAAAAAATAAAATCATGTTTACAATTCATGTCCATGATTAAAAAAAATTTGTAAATTTTTTTTTTTATAAATTTTTGTTATTTTACTTCAACTTAAAGGGATAGTTCACCCAAAATGAAAATTCTGTCATTATTTACTCACCCTCATGTCGTTCTAAACCCGTAAGACCTTCGTTCATCTGCGATGAGAATACTTTTTGTGCGCAAAAGAAAAAAAAAACGACTTTACTGAACAATTCGTCTCCTCCGCATCACCCTAGCGCCATTTTGGAGAGTATCCACTGAACGTAAATTGCGTATGCTGTTTTGTGTGTGT
>NW_015647124.1:1873714-1880863 GCF_001515625.1 Sinocyclocheilus rhinocerous
TGTTGAATAAAGTCGTTTTTTTTTTCTTTTGCGCACAAAAAGTATTCTCGTAGCTTCGTAAAATGACTGTTGAACCCCTGATGTCACATGGATTATTTTATCGATGTCCTTGCTATGTTTCTGGGCCTTGATCATGTAAGGACCCTTGCTGTCTATGGAAGGGTCAGAGAGCTCTCAGATTCCATCAAAAATATCTTAATTTGTTTTCCGAAGATGAACGGAGGTCTTACGGGTTTGGAACGACATGAGGGTGAGTAATTAATGACAGAATTTTCATTTTTGGGTGAACTATCCCTTTAAGAGAAAATGTGTCCTATTTAAATAAATAATTAAATGTCCTGTTGATAACAGGTGTCACTTTTCTAAGCAATGAAACTTTCACCTTGAAGAAAATAAAAATGCATAATAATAATAAAAAATACCATTGCTTACATTGAAAGAAGGCAAAGAGTCATATATTATAAATAAAACGTTCACCTGTGACTTTGAGAGCTGCTGTGTGACTGTGTGGATGTCAGGGATGCTGTTTGCCGGCTGTCCCGTGTCAGTGAGACCAAGGCAGGGTTGAGCTGCAGCTCCTGGAGGCTGTTTTGAAGGGCCCTGTGTATGAGAGCCATTTTGTCGCTCCTCTAAAACGCAAAGTTTGTCCAGGGTTTGAGGACCATTGCCAGTCTCTGGATTTGAAAGAGACGTGCTGGTGTCCAAAACGCCAATGCTGGGGTTCAGAGCTGATGGTTTGGTCATAAAGGATTCCAGCGGCAGCAGCTGGATGTGAGCGTTGGACTGTGACTGTGCATGCGTGACGGGCTTCGGCTGCGTTTGCATATGCGTGAAGCCCGTGTGTGCAGGGTTATTCAGTTCTGGGGGAGGTTGGTGGGTTTTCTGGGGTTGGTGTGGAGATGTTCCTGTCCAGTTCCCAAGACCGGCGAACATTGTTCCAACAGTCAGAAACGGAGGTTTTAATGTGATGTTTTTGGCAAATGCACATGGGGTGGTTATCACACCAACACTTTCACCTCCTCCTACAGCAACTATCCCCTCGTCTCCATTCTGAGCTGGACCTAAAGAGACGGACGGTGCATCATGGGTCGGTGTTGGATGGAATATTCCAGCTGCCAAACACTGTCCCATTTGAGGCAGCATTTGTGGTGGTTTGAAAGCCTGCACTCTGCTGGGTTGTTTTGGTGGCATTGATTCTCCCACGTCTGAGTTTGTCTTTACGACATTGCTTCCATTTGCTGGCTGGATTTGGACTATCTTACTCTCACCAGTTTTGGCACTATTGGTTTCCGCGGTCTGCTGTTTATCCACGCGATTGTCCATCATTCGCCCCCAGCGCTCCAACAGCTTCTTGTCGTTGTCGCTGAGTAAAACGCCGCACAAAGATTCACCTTGTTTTCCCACCTTTTTCTCCTTCTCTTTCAGCTTCCTCTTTTTCTCCATCGCACGCTCCTGTCTCTTCCTCCGCTTCTCTTCCCTCTCTCGTTGTCTCTCCTGGGCTGTGACTGTCTTCCTCTGCTCTGGACCAGAGTTGGAGGAAGAGAGGGATGAGGATAAACCTCCAGCAGATCCTCTGATTAAATCTATACCAAGAGCTGCAGAGCCTTCATCTGGGGATGAGAGAATCAGTACATTATTGACATGACAGAACTTGTCATTACTTGAAAAAAATATAGAAAAATTGGATAAACATTGAAAAAAAAAAAAAGGAAAGAAAGAAATAATAATAGAAATAATATCATAAGAAAAGAAAACTTAAAGTTTACAGAATTTTCTATTCAGGTTTATAACCGAAAAAAAGAGGCAGTATGAACTTAATAGAATGAATATTTTATACAATAATTATAGTATATAAATATAAACATTAAATATATAATATATAAATTCACTAACGTTCAAATGTCTGGGGTATGTAAGATTTTTAACTGTTTTTGAAGGTCTCTTATGCTCACCAGGCTGCATTTATTTGATCAAAAATAACAGTAATATTGTGAAATATTATTACAATTTGAAATAACTGCTTTCTAATTAAATATATTTTAAAATGTAATTTATTCTTGTGATGCAAAGCTGAATTTTCAGCAGCCATTACAGTTGTGCTGTTTAATATTTTTGTGGATACTAATAGATAAATAGTAAATTCAATAGAACAGCATTTATTTGAAATATACATTTTCTGTAATATTGTAAATGTCTTTACTGTAACTTTTGATTAATACAATACATCCTTGCTGGATAAGTATTAATTTATTTTTGAAAAAATAAACAAATAAATCTTACAGATACACAACTTATGACCGTTAGTGTGTATATATAAGATAAACATTATAAATAGTTGTTTTTTATATAGTTCCTGGGGATCATCATATCTGGGGGTCTGTGGCAACTAATTTTAAAAAACACTCAATGTTAAGCAATATATGGCCACATACACATTGCAAACTCTCACCTCGAGCCTTCTGCCTTAGTGCTGATTTAAGCAAGGCAGCTTTGAGGGCTGCTTTTGTGTCTTCTGAAATTGCTCCCTCTTTTTTTGTACCTTCCCCGGTTGTCGCTTTCCCTCCTTTTCCCAGGGAACGTGTGAGATTTTGAGAGAGCGATTGAGCCTGGGACTGTGTGAGAGAGAGTGAAGGGATCGACTGAGGAAGACTTGAAGTGGGCGGGGTCTGAGAGATGGGGTGGGACGGAAGCATTTGATTGGACGAGACAAGCTCCTCCTTTGCGCAGTTCGTCACCAGTTCGGTAAACGACATGTCCTTGTCCGTGGGAGTGGTCAGATCGATGGTTTCAGGCTGGCCGTCGGAGTTCGCACTGGGCATGTCCACATCCTGGCAGCTTACCTGAGCCAAATGTGGCAGAATTTGAGTAAGGTGATGTGGAGCTTGAAACGAGTTTGCATTCGT
This sequence comes from Sinocyclocheilus rhinocerous, assembly GCF_001515625.1. NCBI lineage: Eukaryota > Metazoa > Chordata > Actinopteri > Cypriniformes > Cyprinidae > Sinocyclocheilus > Sinocyclocheilus rhinocerous. Next base: position 1,876,618 of record NW_015647124.1, read on the forward strand.
TTGAGTTTGTGTAGTGTCTGTCGGTTTGAAGTTGAGATTTGTGTGAGTTTGTGCTGTTTCCGTCAAGTATTGAGACTGTGGAGCCACGCAAAGGGTGCTACCTGACACCCCAACCCCCGCCGGACTAGAATGGGGTGGTTTAAACTGTATCTTCTTCCTGGTGCCCTGCTTCTTCTTATGAAAGTCCTGGATTTCTACTAGTATATCTTCTTTGATTTGTTCTTTGCCCATTGGCTGCCGGTCAAATTCAAAATCGAAGGCGGGAACGCACACTGGCTCGTCATCTGGGTCGTGGTACTTGGCGAGGTAAGGGTGTTCGAGGGCTTGACATGCACTGATCCGCTCGCGAGGGTCAAATCGGAGCATTGCGCCCAACAAGTCCAATGCACTGGGCTCAGCTTGCGGATACAGTGCTGCAAGCGGCTCTGGCGCTTTTGAAGGGAGGCTTCGCACGTAAGAACGCACCCGATCCGACCCTATCGAGACGACGATTCTCTCGGGCGGCGTTCCCAAAACCGAAAGAATCAGCTGAAGCTGATGCACATAGTTTTTCCCTGGAAACATCTGCCTCCTGCCGAGCATCTCACCAAAGATGCAGCCAACAGACCAGAGGTCGATGGCCAAGCTGTAGTGGTGAAGCGACAACATGAGCTCAGGTGCGCGATACCAACGGGTGGCCACATACTCGGTCATAAAGGAACGTGACTCTTCAGAGTGGGCCACACTTAATCCGCGTGCCATGCCGAAGTCACCAATCTTCAGCTCGCAGTTTTCGTTGACCAGCAGGTTGGACGGCTTGAGATCACGGTGAATGACGTTGGCTGAGTGAATGTATTTCAGGCCTCTTAACAGCTGATACAGGAAATAGCGTGTGTGTTCTGGGGTCAGAGGTTGACGGGAGTGAATAATCTGATGCAGGTCACTCTCCATAAGGTCAAGAACCACATACCTAAAGAATGAGAGACACTTTTAGCACATTACATATGAAGAGAGAATATATGCTTGCTGCTTTGAACTCAAGCTTACACTGATTTGAAAGCCGAGTGAGGGACCATCGGCTGGAGAATGTCTTTAATGGCAATGATGTTGTCGTGTTTGAAGTGCTTGAGAATCTTGAGCTCTCGCAACGTGCGTTTGGCATTCGTCACAACCTCGAAGGCATTAGGGATCTTCTTTATTGCCACCTGCTGGCCTGGTAGCATAAATAAGTTCAGATATTAGACATCCTATCATATGTATCTATCCAAACAGATTCAGAAATTTAGAATGAACAGATATACACCTTTTTTTCAAAAGTAAGCTATTTTCTGTGAATGTGCAAGTCTTCCGATTCAATAGTTGCTATAGGAAAATGACTAGAAGAATAAGTGTAAACAGTAAAACTATTTGCGCTACAAACTAGTGTGTTTGTGATTACGATAATAAATTAAAATGATATGAAAACAAATACAGTTTTGCAACATCAAGCATCATAACATCATAGCAATTTTTGTACATCTAAAATAACTGGAAGTTACACCAGAAGCCAAGTTAAAAAATGGCAGCGTCCGCTGTTACATAAAAAAATAGTGGACTGGATGCATAAAATTTACATTTATGCATGTTGAGCAGAAATAAAAAAATAAATTGAAACAAATAAAAATGTAAAAATAAAAATAAAAAAAAGATTCTAACTGAGACAAAATTAATTCTTGCTTAATTCTCTCTGTTAACAATAATGAACAAGAATACATGATTTTATATTATTATTTATATTATCTAATAACAGTAATAATTACTATTATACATTAATAATGTTGTAATAAAAATATATTAATAACTATATAAAAAAACTAAAATAATTAGCTATTTATAATAATAATAATAATAATAATAAAAATTATGAATTCTGACATCAAAGATTTAGTGTAATTATTTTAAGTCTTTGAAATGTATCCTGGCACCCTCACCATTGTCTCGTCTCCGGGCCGATGAGACCACACCATAAGCACCTGTACCAATGGTCTCAATAATGTCATATTCTTCCCCAACTTCAAACTTCACATCCAGGGAGTGGGCTTTAAGTAGAGCCAAGTTCTTATCAGCGACAGTATTTGCATCTGTTACAATAGATGTGTCATCATTAGGCTGAGAGGGACCTTCTGTAACGCCTCTGTGATGGTTGTTGTCATTGTTGCCCTCTCTCCTGTTACTGCCCTCGGAGGCTTTTCGGGCCGGCACTGCTTGGGTGTCATTTGTCTCGTCCCTCTCATTGGTTGACATTCTGAAACAAAACATTCAGAAAATGGTTAAAGATTACAGATTTTACTTTCTGTTCAGCTTATTATTATGGACTCTAAACTTCTCTTGGACATGCCAGAGAGTTAATGCACAGTTTTACTGATCTTTCCTTTTAATCGGTATCAGAAAATAAAATAATTTACAGTATTTCAAAAACAGCACCACTTTCATGTAACACACACACACACAAATGTTTATAGTTTGTTTGAAATAATAACAACTATTACGAATATAAAAACAAGCTTTTATGTATTTATCGTTTTAAGAAATATAATTTTGAAAGGTGCACAGAAACCGAAACCATAAAATTACAGAAGCAGACATCATTTATCTGTCATTGCTCGTAACGGGACAACATATACAGGTCCAGCAGGGCGTTTAGCTGCCGTTTGTGAGCAAATAATCCTGCTTATCTGCCGCAGGGGCGTGAGAGCCTATACTGGCCCAAAAGAGCTTTAACAACAATACGTTCACTCTTTCTTTCTTTTCATATTAGGACAAAGATAAATAAAAACAAATATTGTGTAATTAAAGCGGCCATAATTACCTGTTAATATATGGAAGCAGTGGAAATTCTGAGAGGTTCTTTCAAAGCATGTCTATTCTTTGCTATCACGAAGCAGCGTTTTACTTCCTTGTGTTCTTCCGTATTGTGTTTGAATAAAAGCAAAACTACCAATCGACTGCATGCTCGTAAGAGGATTAACCAATGGGATTCGACAACATTGCTCGAGGGGCGGGCTCCTTGGAAGTGTAAATAGGGTCATTCTTTGGGCGGCGTCGAGTGTAGAAAGACGCGCGCTTGCCATATCATGCCAGACTACATATACTCATATAAACATAACAATATGGAGGTCCAAAACTGAAATAATAATAATAATAACAATAAATAGGAAATTAAATAAAGGAATAACTTCCTGAATTAATGTTTTGTATTACTTTCATTTATTTATTATTTAAATATGGAAATACATGTGGGAATAAATAAATAAATAAATAAATGTAATTTAAATCGTAGTAGTACTTGTTTATATACCTGTATTTATTTCCTATTATTACGTTTGTTTGTTTTATTTTTTTAATTTCTGCAGGTTATTTGGATCTCCATTCAACAAAACTACATTCGTCTACGAATCTGAACATTCGAATAAATCACCCAAACTGTTATACTGTGTATTTTAAAACGTTGAAAATACATTTATGTATGAAACTGATCCATTAGCGCTAGTGTTTACGCCAGTCTTATCTAACTGGACACTGACCGCTTTCCAACCATCTGCACTGTCCAATCAAAGCGCTCGTGTCCAGTCCATACAAATAGAAAAAAAAAAAGAGTAGAATGGCAATTAGCCAAACAACAGTATTTGTTTTCAGTATTTACTTTTATTTTCAATTTACTCTATAGTCCAGGTGATATGTGAAAATAATTTTCACTTTTTCATAAAAGCATGAAACTTGGTACACTTGAATAGTTTGCAGCCCTAAACATTTTCAGAAATTTTCTCACACAGAACAACCTCCTTGACAGCAACCAGTCTGGTTTCAGAAGTGGACATTCAACCGAGACGGCCTTGCTCTCAGTTGTTGAAGCCCTAAGACTGGCAAGAGCGGATTCCAAATCTTCAATACTTATCTTGCTGGATCTGTCCGCTGCTTTTGACACGGTTAACCACCAGATCCTCCTGTCAACCCTACTGGCAAAGGGCATCTCAGGAACCACACTCCAGTGGTTTGAGTCTTATCTCTCAGATAGGTCCTTCAAGATATCTTGGAGAGGTGAGGTGTCCAAGTCATAACATCGATCTACTGGGGTGCCTCAGGGCTCAGTTCTTGGACCACTTCTCTTCTCTGTCTACATGGCATCACTAGGTTCTGCCATTCAGAAACATGGCTTTTCTTATCACTGCTATGCTGATGACATTCAGCTCTACCTCTCATTCCATCCTGATGATCCGACGATAGCTGC
>NW_015647124.1:1880882-1881367 GCF_001515625.1 Sinocyclocheilus rhinocerous
CACGGCGGGCTTGAGTGAGCGGAGGCCGGAGGCCTAGAGTGAGCGGAGGCCAGCGGCTTGAGTGAGTGGCGGCGGGCGGGCATGAATATTTTTTTTTATTTCATAAAAGCATGAAACTTGGTACAATTGTACAGGTTAGGGCCCTGAACATTTTCAGAAATGGAGCCATCACAAAAACACCTTGTGGTTGCCATGGCGACCATTTTACTTTCCGCCATAGCCAAATTATGTATTTTGTGTCATAGCTCCTGAACCAAACATGATAACACAGAAAATGTGATGTCTACCCCTATGTTTTGATGGTCAAGGATTACAATGATACCATATAAAAAACATAAACTGTTCAGGTGAAGAGTTAATGGTGAAATCAGCCATGTGAGAAGGAAATAGTATCTGAGCATAATAGTATCACAGCATTTACAAAAGTCATGTAATGGCTATTTTTTTTTTCTTTCTTTGATAATTAACTAATATTTTATTCAATA
>NW_015647124.1:1881588-1887081 GCF_001515625.1 Sinocyclocheilus rhinocerous
ACCTTTCCGTCCCTCTCAGGCAGAGTCAGGTAGGCGGTAGTGTGTTTCCAATACATTCTTGTTCTCTCTCAACAATGCTCTAACATCACACGCAGACGGCAACGCAATCAGGTGAACAGTTAATGGTTAATTCAGTGACTTTATGAGAAGGATTACAATGAAATCTCGATGCAGAATGAAATTTCAAACATATTTCATGTAAACTTAATTTACAATCACTCTCTGGGACCAGAGTTGTCTATTATGTTGTCTGTTTGGAAGGGCCTGATGCTCCTGATGTTGTGCAATGCAAACCTGCATGATCGAGCTGTCTTTTCAATATGGTCCTTGAAGGTCAGCTGGTCATCAAAGAATAATTTTTGATGAACCTAGCAGGATGATGAAATCAGCAAAGCAGTCTCAGCTGAATGGCCGCTGCTCAAACCTGATTGGTTAAAGTTCAGTTGGTCATTCTGTGAAAGAAATAATGTAACTGTGTCTATAAAGGTATGAACCAAATGTTCCATTCCATTAGAATAACAAAGGAACAGCATTCCTCAGTAACGTCTTGTAGATTGCAGGATCTCCAGTGGGAAGGTCCTAACAGTATTGTTTCTAGCCCTTCTGTCTTCAGATATAAAATTATATCCCACAGACAGAACTTTGGGAGAAGCTAGGATTCATACAAGGGTAAAATTGTTTGAAGGAAGACATGCTAACATCGCTATTGAAGAACTGCTACACTACCATCTTCAATAAATTCTTTTGGTCAAGCCTACTTAATTTTTTGTTTTTGAGAAATCTAGTACATTGGTGAGCCAACCAAAAGACTGCTCAGCAAAAATACAGTAAAGATGATGATACATGGGGCAACTTTTTAGGTTAGAAGGGGTAGTATGCACTGGCCTGTCTAGACAGATATTGTCTTGACAAGAAGTTAAAGTGGATCATAAAGTGTCAGTTGCTGTTTTTACATCCAGAGATGAGAAATGGGTGGGTGAGGGAAGAGAGGAAGATACTGCAGAGGAATGATGGAAGGGTGAAAGGGAGCGTAGGTTTTGCTTAAAAGTAACTGGTAGAGGAATTGGTGGCACACAGGTAGTACTATGTAGGTTAAATGTAATAAAGAAATGAGCAGAGATGTCTAGATGTTTTACCAAATGTTGTCTGTGATACAATTGCATGCGTAAATTAAGTCAAGGTGGTTGCCTGATTTATTAGTGCTTGTAGTGGTAAGCCATTTGAGATCGAATGAAGCTAGGAGTGGAAGTGGAAGTCTGCAATGAAAGGCTTCTCCAGATGGATTTCGAAGGAAGGGTGAAAGGGAGCATAGGTTTTGCCTAAAAGTAACTGGTAGAGGAATTGGTGGCACACAGGTAGTAATATGTAGGTTAAATGTAATAAAGAAATGAGCAGAGATGTCTAGTGATTTTACCAAATGTTGTCTGTGATACAATTGCATGCGTAAATTAAGTCAAGGTGGTTGCCTGATTTATTAGTGCTTGTAGTGGTAAGCCATTTGAGATCGAATGAAGCTAGGAGTGGAAGTGGAAGTCTGCAGAGTAAGGCTTCTCCAGATGGATTTCGAAGTCACCAAAGACTAAAAGTGGACTGCCATCCACAGAGAATGAGGAATAGCTCCTCTATAAAGGTGTCCAGTTGACCAGGAAAGCGATAAATCATTTCAATATGGAGTTTAACAGGAACTGTTACCATAATAGCATGAAACTCAAAAGAATTTTTTATTGCATAGGGAAGAGTGGGTTGAGTATTTCCAAATATTAGAAATGAGAAGACCAGTACCCTTCCAAACTGATGGGGGGTGTGAGAGAAAGGGAAGTTGTTAGAGAGAATAGCAGGGGTTGCGGAGTCTTCTGGACGAATCCAGGTCTCAGTCAAGCCCAAGATAAGAGTACACTGAGAAGCAATGGCCAGAATGATGTTTGTTGACAGCTGACTGACAATTCCAGAGACCCACAGAAAATGACAGAGGTGCAGCAGAAGAGGTGCAGATAGGACGCGGGCTTAGCAAGATTGCGTTGCCGTCTGCGTGTGATGTTAGAGCATTGTTGAGAGAGAGCAAGAATGTATTGGAACCATACTACCGCCTACCTGACTACCTGAGAGGTAAGGAAAAATACACTTACTTGAGATAATATTTTTTTATATCTCTGAAATAAATGATTGTATTATTGAAAACAATCTTTTATTGTACTATTGAATGAAATATTAGTTAAGCTGGTGTGTGGTGGGCATTCTGGCGCAATATGGCTGTCGTCCCATCATCTAGGTGGATGCTGCACATTGGTGGTGGTTGAGGAGATTCATGAAAAGCGCTTTGAGTACCCAGAAAAGCACTATATAAATGTAACAAATTAATAATTAAAGAATTAAAGCAATCTTTTATTGTACTTTTGAATAAAATATTAGTTAATTATCAAAGAAAGAAAAAAATTAATAGCCATAATATGAACTTTTGTAAATGCTGTGATACTGTGATGTTCAGATACTGTTATTTCCTTCTCACATTGCTCATTTCACCATTAACTCTTCACCTGAACAGTTTATGTTTTTGTATATGGTATCATTGTGATCCTTGACCATCAAAACATAGGGGTAGACATCACCTTTTCTGTGTTATCATGTTTGGTTCAGGAGATTTGACACAAAATACATAATTTGGTTATGGAGGAAAGTAAAATGGTCGCCATAGTAACCACAAGGTGTTTTTGTGATGGCTCCATTTCTGTAAATGTTCAGGGCCCTAACCTGTACAATTGTACCAAGTTTCATGCTTTTATGAAAAAGTGAACATATCACCTCATATTTTGCACATATCACCTGGACTACTAAAGCTCCTTTTTCAGTGCACGTGATCGCCTGTGAGTCGGAGTTTCCATCGGGCGTTGTTAAGTGATACTTTTCTCAGTGCAGATCATTACGGACCAATCCCAGTGCTTAGGCTCAAAGTATAAGAGTGCTGTGGTAGATTTAAATTTGAATGGGAGAAAACCATACAGTCTATGGAGAAAACCAATCCTTGCACCTAAGCCGCCAAGCGCCCCTGCAGGACAAAAGCGCATCGGTCATGCCACGCGTTTTAGTTCTTTGGTCCAATCACAGCTCTTCTCTCAGGCTTTTCCACGTTGCAATATATTCAAGGTGGGAGCCTGGCAAAATCGAACATCAATATTCTAGAATTACAAATTGCACTTAAAGGTGCTGTATGTAAGTTTTTGACTCTACTAAAGCATAAAAATACCATAATATGTTTGCAGGTATTTAAGAAATATGCTAAGTTAACATACTTGTTTATCTGAAAAACAATGCTACAGTCAGTTATTCTCCTTTGAAAATGTGCGTTCCGGGCCGGACTGGCAACCTGCGTGGGTGTCAAGTCTGAGGAGGAGGGGCCGGGTGAAAAAAACCCTCTCCAATATTTTGAATTTGGACTGCAATACCTAGTTCAACCACTCAGTGTCAATCCTACATACAGCACCTTTAAGAGTGGCAACATTTTAGTCTACAAGTCTACAAAAAAGGCTTTTGTGAATTACGTAATTTGTCAAAACTGTCACTGCAATGTCCTCGAGCCATTCCTCTACGCAAGTTCCTAAATGGGAATATCGCGTCCGCTGTGTTTTCTGGGTTTAGTTCTGTCGGTTTACGCGCTACATGTTGAACTGTCCCGGGAGATCGATCCCGAATATCGCGTGATGTGCGACCTGGGCCATTCCGTCAGCTGCTCTAAAGTCTTAACATCCAGGTAAATGCGTTCATTTCAGTTCTGGCAGTTTTCATGCATTTTGATATCACCTAGACAATATCATAGATATCACTTAGATATCACCTTACTTCCCCAGATGATTGATTGCAAAATGAATTGCAAGTATTTTTTGCATAAGTTTTCGGAATTGTTTAAATATGCAAATTATGCATTACCTTATTAAATATGCACTAATTTGCATGCATTTCTAGAACAGAATTCTGAACACTGCATAAATCCAGGTTCAGAATTTTTGATTCATTTTCTTTTTGTTTTATCATGCCATAAATCAGAAAACACATTAAAACTAAAATAAAAATCACTTTTTTAAAAAGTATTAAATTGTAGTATAAATAGGAATAAAAATGTTATGACAAGTTAACAGGCCTAAATCTCAAAATTGACTAGTGAATGAAAAAAACAATGCTTTTGCCTGTAGTATCTTACCTAATTCTTTGCCAATAAGTTTTGTTTTATGCAACCTGCAAATAATATTTGCATGCAAAAAATATTCATTATTGTCACGTGTATGTTCCTAGTTGTCCTTATTTGGTTTGATTCCTGTTGTATTAAGTTCCATTTGTGTCAGCTGTGTTCTATTAATTATCCTGGATTACTCCTCACCTGTTTCTGTTCTCCCTGATTGCGTTTCATGTGTTTAAGCCCTGTGTTTTCCTCAGTCCCCTTGTCTTGTGTTGATGTTGTTTAGTGGTTCTCCTTGCTCCTGGTATTTGTCCTGATTTGAAGTCTGATTAAAGACTGTTATTTTCCCATTTACCTCCATCGTTGTGTGCGTCACTACAACCACAGACCGTGACAGAACGCAAGACCCGAAACAAGCAAGATGACTGCAGCTGAGGACAGACTGGGTGCGCTGCGGCAGAGTGGTCGGGCGTTGGAGAGATATGAAGTGACGTGAAATGTGGCCAAGTATGGTGACCCATACTCGGAATTAGTGCTCTGCATTTAACCCATCCAAAGTGCACACACACACCGTGAACACACACACACCGTGAACACACACCCAGAGCAGTGGGCAGCCATTTTTGCTGCGGCGCCCGGGGAGCAGTTAGGGGTTCGGTGCCTTGCTCAAGGGCACCTCAGTCGTGGTACTGAAGGTGGAAGAGAGCGCTGTACATTCACTCCCCCCACCTACAATCCCTGCCGGTACGAGACTCGAACCCGCAACCTTTGGGTTACGAGTCCGACTCTCTAGCCATTAGGCCACGACTTCCCCCTATGTGGAGGAATTCCTCGTGCTTTCCAACGGGGTGAGCTGGCACGACTTTGCTCTAGGTGCGTGCTTTCTGTTGGGGCTGGATGATGAGACAATCCGCTGCGATCTCCCCGTGTGTGATTTTTTATTTTTTTTCCCTGATCAAGCTGATTAATCTTGTTCTTTATTTAAATGGTTCAAACTTCGAAGTGGAAGTAATGAAGGAGAAACTCCAGTCTCCTCATCCAGCCCCCTCAGGAGCTCTCCGTGTTTCCAAAGCTCACCCCATGCCGGGAACCCCCACATACCTCACCAAGGGCTCCGACCACTTGCCAAAACCCAGGTCTCCCCAAACTCTCCGAAGCTCCACTGTAGTCCTCAGCCCAGGAGCGCCGGCCGCTCTGAAGTCTCGCTCGCCGGCCACTCGGAAGTCAAGACGGCCGGCCAATCATTAGTCAGGCGCTTGGTGCTTCTGGACATGGCGCTGCCTCCGGAGTTCTCGGCTCCTGTCCTCGCCCCGGAATCATCCCCG
>NW_015647124.1:1887748-1898210 GCF_001515625.1 Sinocyclocheilus rhinocerous
ATCTGCCATGGGTCCCAGTGGAATTGTTGCGGGGCGGGATGCGCCTTCCGGGAGGGGGGAGTAATGTCACGTGTATGTTCCTAGTTGTCCTTATTTGGTTTGATTCCTGTTGTATTAAGTTCCATTTGTGTCAGCTGTGTTCTATTAATTATCCTGGATTACTCCTCACCTGTTTCTGTTCTCCCTGATTGCGTTTCATGTGTTTATAAGCCCTGTGTTTTCCTCCGTTCCCTTGTCTTGCGTTGATGTTGTTTAGTGGTTCTCCTTGCTCCTGGTATTTGTCCTGATTTGAAGTCTGATTAAAGACTGTTATTTTCCATTTACCTCTATTGTTGTGTGCGTCACTACAACCACAGACCGTGACAATTATCAACTGATGGATTGGTGGAACTTTCTCAGATGGGGACGTGGATTTGGGCTTGTCCAGATCTTTACTTCCAAAGACAGTGTGTTGGGAATCATTTTCTATACATTGCAGCTGGGTTTGGGAAGTGCTTTTAGGCTCCTACTGGGACCCCAAAAGCTATTTCATCAATATCAAAATATCAAATCAAGAGTCATATGCAAATAGATTTTTCACCTTTCTTTTATTTTTGCAATGACCAACTAGTTTTACCCATAAATTCTGCAGCTTATCTCATATGTTGTACAGGCATCTTATTGGGACTTACTGAAATTTTGTCTGATGTGATGCTGGTTTTCTTGTTCTAACAGGTCAGCTGGTGTCCAGCAGAGCAGTGTTCTTTCTTGGCATGTCATCTTGGGTGTCAGTGGCCGGATCTGTGTATCTTGCTGCTATTCTTACATTTGTTTTGGGTGATTTTTTTTTGTTTTTTTTGTGTGGTTCGTTTCAACCTACATCAAACTTTGCACTTCTCTACACAAATTTACAGAGAAGGACGGGATTGGAGGGACGTCTGAAGAGAGGGAAAAGCGAATGAAATCCGCAATTGTTTTTTAATTTGAAAGACATCAGGGAATAAGCTGCCTCTAACTTCTGGGGAAAAACAGAGGAACATGCATAAAACAAAACATTTACATATTATTATAGGAAATCCTGGCAATTTGCAGGCTATTAATAAAACAAAACAAACAAAATAATAATAATTTGGACTTCACCTGTTCATGCACACAAATAGGGGAGGAAGCTTCAGTTTTATTATTTATAATCTGCAATTTCTGAATGATGAAAAAACATGTTCATGGAAGTGATGAAACGGTTACCAGAAAGTGAATGATACCGATGATCATGTGTTTTGTATCCAGGTCAGATTGTTGCATGTATAAGAAGCCTAATGTGAAACTGATTTCTGATCAAATTTTAATTAAAGCTCTATATGATGAATACAGTCAGATTTTCCATTAAATGCTGTTTGATTGTGTGCTCATGTCAAGTGTATTAACATTTAAGTATATTATTTTGCCCTAATGCTGCTGCTATATAGAGATCTGGTCAACGTTGTGACCAAAAAAATAAAAAAATAAATAACAATAATTAAGAAAGGCTCACATTTGTGATGTCATCATACAAAGACCCAACAACATTATATGCAGTATCCAACCTTGATCAGAAGGGGGCACATAACTGCAACTTTTTAATAGACTAAACGCAGTGTGTTTGTATAGAACAGTACCTAATCTATATAATAATAATATTTTATTATAATGTTATTAAATTATAATATAATAATAAAAATATAAATAAATTGTTCCCTTTTTGTTTTGTAGTACATAATTCAAGATGTACGCATGTGAATTTGTGTATAATCTCTCTCTCTCCCTCTCTATAGATTATACACAAATTCACATGCATATGTATATATATATATATAGTGTGTGTGTGCTAATGTGTTTTGTATTTAGTGTTGCTTGACAGCAAAAGTCAGGCAAAAGTTAAACAATGCAGCCAAGAACAAAAAAAAATAAAAAGACTTCTTAAGATGTTGTTTGGTGTTGTTAATTTTAAGGAATTTGTATATTAGTATATGTTTTGCCCTGACCTGCTAGTGATGGGAAGTTTGGATCATTTTACTGACTCGTTCAGCAAAATGAACGAATCCTTTTTCAAGTCATTTCGTTAATTTCAGCAGAATATAATTAAAATGTTATGTGTTAATATCCAAATTCCCCAACACATCTATTTACTCAAACATTGATCAAATTATATAAACTATAATGCAACCAAGACCAGATGACAAGAAATAGAAATGATTAATTCATTGCTTAGCTGGCTGTGCAGTCTGTTAGTCCACCTCACCTTCCGAGTCTTCGGGTCGTTCATTCTTTTGTCACATCACATCCCCATAAGGTAAAGCTATGCAGTCTTTACAGGAAAGAGAAATGATTAGCACATGATTCAGGTTCGAGTCCGTTCATTCATCACGTGGCAGCCCCATAGACTACAGAGGCTATGCAGTCTGTACCGGAAACAGAAATGATTAGGTCACCTCTCGAGTCCTCGGGTTTGAGTTGTTCGTTCATCACGTGACAGCCCCATAGGCTAGAGGCTATGCAGTCTGTACCAGAAAGAGAATTGATTAGTTCATCTCCCGAGTCTTCGGGTACGAGTCGTTCATTCTTTTGTTACATGACGTGAGAGCAGCAATGGATAGAGAGATTAGTTAATAATTCCCATTCTTTCATTCTAATAATTCCCATCATTCATTCTTTTGTCACGTGACCGCTTCCCAGATCAGTATCTTGTAATGTTGTATTATATTTAGGAATTATCAAAGTGATTTTCTCCATCATACGTACAAAGTTTAAAGCATTAACCAACTCTTTATTACCACATTCATTATGGAAAAGAACCATCATAGAAATTCACAAATTTATAAATTGTAAGAAATAAAAACTATAAAGGTCAAATAAAATTTGAGACCAGAAAAATTACGTAACTGTAAGAGTAAAGAAACAAACTATGCGCTCGTTTGTAAGGAAGGTTGGGAATTATTAACTAATCTCTCTATCCATTGCTGCTCTCACGTCATGTAACAAAAGAATGAACGACTCGTACCCGAAAACTCGGGAGATGAACTAATCATTTCTCTTTCCGGTACAGACTGCATAGCCTCTAGCCTATGGGGCTGTCACGTGATGAACGAACGACTCGAATCTGAGGACTCGAGAGGTGATCTAATAATTTCTGTTTCCTGTACAGAACCTATTGGATGTTGCGCATGCGTGGTCAACACGAAATGAACGAATCCCTAGCTGAGACAACTAGTCGTTCCCGAGTCATATTAAAGGTTCGTTCAAAATGAACGAATCGTTCAAGAACGACCCATCACTATGACCTGCGCTGTTATGACTGTCATGTTGTAGTATCCTATACTGGAGTGTCAGGCCATCTTTTCCAGCTTTTGCAGTTTTTTTATCAATTTGAAATGATTAAGTTTCCTTGGTTACAAACAGCTATAAATAAACTGAAGCCCACATGATCTGTCATAGACATTGTTCGCCCGTGGCTTCTTAAAGAAACTTTTGATGTGGTTGGGCCTGGTGTACATTCGGCCTAATATACAGATTAGAAATAAAAGTTTAGACAATGCACCTTTCCTGGCATCCAGGGGTAGGCCCTGAAGTGGTTTAAATCTTATCTGTCTGATAGAAGTATGGTAGTGAACACTGGTTCCTCTAGATCAACTAGTCTTACTTGCGACGTGCCTCAAGGCTCTATCCTTGGCTCTACTTTGTTTTCATTTTATATACTCCCACTGGGCTCTATTTTTAAGGAGTACAACATTGTGTTTCACAGTTATACACCCTAGGATGCACTGGGACACATCTTCAGTGATTTTCCTGAGGTCATCATGTGTTTTGGGTTTTCAATATAATACATCAGATCCTGGTTTGTGTCCCAGCAGCACTGGCCCACGGATCACTCCTCTTGAGCCACAGCCATCTGGATGCCATTTCTGCAGCCTCTGTGGCACACTTGCTGGCTTTTCTCTTCCCGGCCCCAGTAATGACTTCTTGACTATGGTGAGCCAATATTCCAGCTCCCTGATGGTGAACTGAAAGGCCATTGCATCTCTGAGACTGCAGTCAAAGACCTTGCCTCTCCCTTTTCAGCACCATGGATCTGGATTTGGCAGGCTTGAAACTCATCCCTGCCCAGGATATGAGTTTTTCAAGGCCATGGAGTATCCACCTCCTTTCTGGCACTGATGGTGTGGCTGCAGTGAGGTCATCCATAAAGGCTCTGATGGGAGCTATCAGACTCCTGACTTGGACAGAGGACCACTGCACTCAAATCCTGCTGCCTTGACCACCATATTCATGGAATGGGAAAAGAGGATAATGAGATGGCTTTAAATTTCTTATACCTAAATGAAAGCAAGACAAAGATTATTTGGCCCTAGTGAAGCCTGAGGTAAATCAGATATACAGATTTTGGCCCACTTTCTATGTCCCGTACTATATCAAAACATGTAGAAAATTTGGCCATGTTTATTAACAGGTCACTTATGTTGGATAAACTTAATTGTAAAATCAAACTTTTTTCACTTGCATGATTTAGCCAAGATGAAATCGTGTTTGATGTTTATGCTTTTTCAGTTTTTCAACTTTAGTTGGTGTGTAGTGTTGCTGTTTGAGCATATAAAGATCTGCAAGGTTACAAAGCTTAAAGTCCAATCTAAAAGGTGACAGTCTCTTTAACAGAAAACACTTTTCAGAATCAGAATCAGAATCAGAATGAGCTTTATTGCCAGGTATGTTTACACATACGAGGAATTTGTTTTCGTGACAGAAGCTTCCACAGTGTAACAGAATGACAGTGACAGAACAAAAAACACAGATAATAAAAAATAAAAAACTGGAGGTGTGAATGGTTGTGTGGAGAGGTGTTCAGGGCGGGTGTGGGGTGTCTTTTCAAACCTGCAGTAGAACTCGTTCAGATCGTCTGCCAGTTGTTGATTCACCGCAGTGCTGGGGGATGGTGACTTGTAATTGGTGATTTCTTTTAGACTTTTCCACACTGATGCGGAGTCAGTGGAAGAGAATTTAATCCTTATTTTTTCTGAATAATTCCTCTTTGCCACTCTGATCTCCAGTTTTCAAGAACTACAACAAATGGCTAGTTCGGACTACCTGCTTGAGCTGCGCTATATAAGACGAAGAAGAAGAGCTGCTTTAGTAGCATGTTGTCACCATGACAAAGAGACACTGTTTCTTCCACCCCGGTTCCAAAACCCCTTTATTTGTGTTTTCAAAGGTCCTCTTGTTTGTAAACAATCTTAGGGTCTGAATCGGGCTCAAATTGGTATGGCAAAATTGATGCGATCGTTAATAATTACAGCTGAGCAGATGAAACTCACGGTTATGGTAAGGGGCATGTCACTTCCAGAACATGCTCAAAGCATTTCACCAATCACAACACACTGGGCCAGCTAACCAATCAGAGCACATTTCATGTTTCAGAAGGGATTTCATCGAAACAGGAACTAACCAAGGTGTTCGAGATAGAGTGGGAAGAGAGGTGCTGAGTAAGGAATAATGTACATCCAGTCAGTTGTTATCGCAGAATAACCCCTTACAGGGAGATCAGCACCCAGACACGAAGAGGAGGGGTCTTGTAACACACCCTGAAGGGAGTTCATCTGTGATAACAACTGGCTGGATGTACATTATCCTGCTTATTACACGGCTACTTGTAACTTAAGTAAATAATTAGACAAAATATTGATTTGAGTTGAAATATTTGAATGCAAAGCTTCCGTGAAGAAAGCAGTTGCTAGTAAGCGATACGTTCAAACTAGATGGACATTTAAGGGATACAGTACAGTCATACCACTTATTACACAGCATGTCACCACATAAATAATTATGGCGATAAAATATATTGATTTAATAAGATAAAACTGTCTTAAAATCTTACCAGTTTGTTAGTTATCTTATAATCAATTACACTGTACAAACAATTGTCGCAAAATGGTAGCAGCTGATGAAACAAGAGCGAGCGAGACTGGATACCTGTCACGGGCAGGGTGTTCAAGAGATCAGGCAGGAAGACGAAGATGACGAATAAATGGATATTTAATCAATAGACAACAGGCGATCCAGACAGGGTAACATTCACAATAACCGACAAACTAGAATACATGAGACAGGAACTAATATAGGGCAGATAACGAGGGGCAGACAGGTGAGCACAATGAGGTGATTAACTGATAATGAGAACAGGAACAACCAAATAAGGACACAGAGGGAGAAACCACAATCTACAGTCCACAGGGGTGTGACAATACCAGGATGACATAATTAAATAATTGTACACATAATATTGATTTGAGTTTTTATATTTTATTAGCTAATAAAATGCAAAGCTTCCACAAAGAAAATCTGTTCCTAGCAAGCGTATAGAGCCGACTTCAGTTACCCGAATGAGCCTGTGTTATCAGCTTTTACCGGTTGTTATCGAGAAATAACATACCTCGAAATGTCGCGACTGACCAATCAGAATCAAGGGGGGTTGCTGGAGGTGTGAATGGTTGTGTGGAGAGGTGTTCAGGGCGGGTGTGGGGTGTCTTTTCAAACCTGCAGTAGAACTCGTTCAGATCGTCTGCCAGTTGTTGATTCACCGCAGTGCTGGGGGATGGTGACTTGTAATTGGTGATTTCTTTTAGACTTTTCCACACTGATGCGGAGTCAGTGGAAGAGAATTTAATCCTTATTTTTTCTGAATAATTCCTCTTTGCCACTCTGATCTCCAGTTTTCAAGAACTACAACAAATGGCTAGTTCGGACTACCTGCTTGAGCTGCGCTATATAAGACGAAGAAGAAGAGCTGCTTTAGTAGCATGTTGTCACCATGACAAAGAGACACTGTTTCTTCCACCCCGGTTCCAAAACCCCTTTATTTGTGTTTTCAAAGGTCCTCTTGTTTGTAAACAATCTTAGGGTCTGAATCGGGCTCAAATTGGTATGGCAAAATTGATGCGATCGTTAATAATTACAGCTGAGCAGATGAAACTCACGGTTATGGTAAGGGGCATGTCACTTCCAGAACATGCTCAAAGCATTTCACCAATCACAACACACTGGGCCAGCTAACCAATCAGAGCACATTTCATGTTTCAGAAGGGATTTCATCGAAACAGGAACTAACCAAGGTGTTCGAGATAGAGTGGGAAGAGAGGTGCTGAGTAAGGAATAATGTACATCCAGTCAGTTGTTATCGCAGAATAACCCCTTACAGGGAGATCAGCACCCAGACACGAAGAGGAGGGGTCTTGTAACACACCCTGAAGGGAGTTCATCTGTGATAACAACTGGCTGGATGTACATTATCCTGCTTATTACACGGCTACTTGTAACTTAAGTAAATAATTAGACAAAATATTGATTTGAGTTGAAATATTTGAATGCAAAGCTTCCGTGAAGAAAGCAGTTGCTAGTAAGCGATACGTTCAAACTAGATGGACATTTAAGGGATACAGTACAGTCATACCACTTATTACACAGCATGTCACCACATAAATAATTATGGCGATAAAATATATTGATTTAATAAGATAAAACTGTCTTAAAATCTTACCAGTTTGTTAGTTATCTTATAATCAATTACACTGTACAAACAATTGTCGCAAAATGGTAGCAGCTGATGAAACAAGAGCGAGCGAGACTGGATACCTGTCACGGGCAGGGTGTTCAAGAGATCAGGCAGGAAGACGAAGATGACGAATAAATGGATATTTAATCAATAGACAACAGGCGATCCAGACAGGGTAACATTCACAATAACCGACAAACTAGAATACATGAGACAGGAACTAATATAGGGCAGATAACGAGGGGCAGACAGGTGAGCACAATGAGGTGATTAACTGATAATGAGAACAGGAACAACCAAATAAGGACACAGAGGGAGAAACCACAATCTACAGTCCACAGGGGTGTGACAATACCAGGATGACATAATTAAATAATTGTACACATAATATTGATTTGAGTTTTTATATTTTATTAGCTAATAAAATGCAAAGCTTCCACAAAGAAAATCTGTTCCTAGCAAGCGTATAGAGCCGACTTCAGTTACCCGAATGAGCCTGTGTTATCAGCTTTTACCGGTTGTTATCGAGAAATAACATACCTCGAAATGTCGCGACTGACCAATCAGAATCAAGTATTCCACAGAGCCGTGTAATAAAATAATTTAACGTATGTAAAAAATAATACTTCTTTGGAACAATCAAACATGAAAACCTATTCTAGTACGCCCCATGCCTGCATCCTATTTCTAAAAACAGCTGGGGAAAAACATTACAACAAAAACCACATATAAAAACAAAGTGAATACACAAAATGAAATTTGCAGTTACTATGGACAATGTATGTACATGTACTGTAAATAAAGGAATTTATTTTGAAAGGTTTCAGTCTTATTCATTTGTTCAGTTGTCATATATAGAATGACACAAAAGCCCTTTAAACTTTTAAGACTGATAAATTATATTGAGATATTCATATTAAATGAAATAATTATGTTCTTTTAAGATGACTTAAAGAAAATAATTAGCTAAATTAATAAATTTAAAAGATTACATTTATTATTCATAATTAACAAACTTCCACATTTATTCCTCCAAAACATAATGACACTAAAACATTTTTTAAACATCATCTGATACAAGTTGTGCCAGATAGAAACAATGACTGCATTATTTCTAGTATTTTATCTAGGGATGTTTTGCATAATTTTCTTTTGCTGGGGTGGAAATAAATAATGAGAGAACATCACTGGATACGGTGTAGGATATCTGATAACTCGGTAATTTACATTAACTAAAGATGTAACACGGCAGATAACTATACTAAAGAGCACAAATAAGTAAATAAACTTACATTTTATCATGAACGCACACACAGAAGGTCAACTTTGAAGGTTAAGTTGTAGGAAGACATGATGCATATTCTTCTCTTAACTCCACTTGCCGACAATGGACCTTTCCTGGCATCCAGGGGTAGGCCCTGAAGTGGTTTAAGTCTTATCTGTCTGATAGAAGTATGGTAGTGAACACTGGTTCCTCTATATCAGGGGTGTTAAACTCATTTTCACTGAGGGCCACTGCAACATTATGGCTGCCATCAAAGGGCCGGTTGTAACTGTAAGACAAATGTTACTATTCCTTAACATATTGTTAAATAACTGTCTCTTTATTTTATTATTACTTATTTAAGTTACAAATATTGCATGCATTTGCATAGATGTAAAAATATATTATTATTTTAACATAAATCCTTTTAATTGATTAAGTTCAGAAATCCAAAATACTCTATAAATCAAAGTAAATAATAAAGACAAGTATCATCAAACACAAGTCATTACATTAACTTTGTTAAAACCTTTTTTTGTTACATTTATGGCACAACAAATAATTGTGAGCTGCTAAGAACGTGTGACAGATATGGAATGAGCCCGGTCTCATGAAAATGCGTATCAATAGCACGATTTTCTGTTTCTATTTGGCATGCGATTTATACGCAGAAATTTACTTTGGTGTGCATGGCCCAAACACATTTAAAAGATTACATTTATTATTCATAATTAACAAACTTCCCAACCTGGACTCATAAAAATACGTACATCTGGGTACTTTTCTGCAACACCGTTTTTACGTACCTTACTGCACGAAACGCGAAACGCCACAGTTTCAAAGAGAAATGTCCACTGAGTGGTGCTAAAACACGGGTTCAATAAGTGAACACTGGCACATTTTTATTACGTTGATATAGGTACGTATTGCTGTGTTTTTATTACGTTGCTTCAGGTACGTATTGCGGCAGTTCAGGATTCAACTATCCAGGGATTTTTACTAAAAGTTAATGCTCTATCGCAGTGGTTCTCAAACCTGTCCTGGAGTACCCCCTGTCCTGCACATTTTGTATGTCTCCCTCATCTATCACACCTGATTCAACTCATCAGCTCATTAGTGGAGACTGCAAGACATGAAGTGGGTGTGTCAGATATAGGGAGACATACAAAATGTGCAGTGCTGGGGGTACTTCATGGAGAGGTTTGAGAACCACTGCTCTACCGTGTTGGAAATATGCCCTTCACCAAACCCAACCCTAAACTTACCCGATAGTGTTAACAAATGCAAAACTGATATCAAATGCATTTGTTGATGCAACCGTGTCATTTGAACTTCGTTATATGCAGATTTGAACTGTTTTGTCAAAGCGTAGTTACACGGGATTTGAAGCGGAGCTCCTCACCTCTCAAGTACGTCTCCGTACTCCCTGAGCTACCGAACAAACCTACTGGGCCTCATTTACGAAACGAACGTACGACAGAAAATTGGGCGTTGTTGTTGTTTTGTACAGGGCTTTAGATTTATATGCGCGAATAGCAGCATAAACAAGACCATGAGGATTCAATCGTCGCATCATGCACCTGCAGCGCTTCCGTGAAAGGAGAAAAACAGAAATTAAGTCTATAAAAGGAATAAAATAAATA
>NW_015647124.1:1899544-1912134 GCF_001515625.1 Sinocyclocheilus rhinocerous
TTGTTGTTGTTTTGTACAGGGCTTTAGATTTATATGCGCGAATAGCAGCATAAACAAGACCATGAGGATTCAATCGTCGCATCATGCACCTGCAGCGCTTCCGTGAAAGGAGAAAAACAGAAATTAAGTCTATAAAAGGAATAAAATAAATAGGATCACACAAAATATATAATAGGCTATAATATAATTAACAGATTAACAAAAGGGGAAAAAAACACTGTGGGAAAACCAAACATAAAAGTTACACTGTTCATTTTAGGTCCTTTAGGTAATTTTTGCGCATGTGAAGGATTTTACATGGATATTAGAACATGACTAATGAGACCAGGTAGAAACTTCCACATTTATTCCTCCTAAATATGACAACACTAAAACATTTTTTAAACATCATCTGATACATGTTGTGCCAGATGGAAACAATGACTGCATTATTTCTAGTATTTTATCTGGGGATGTTTTGCATAATTTTCTTTTCCTGGGGTGGAAATAAATAATGAGAGAACATCACTGGATACTATGTAGGATATCTGATAACTCTGTAATTTACATTAACTAAAGATGTAACACGGCAGATAACTATACTAAAGAGCACAAATAAGTAAATAAACTTACATTTTATCATGAACACACACACAGAAGGTAAACTTTGAAGGTTAAGTTTGCAGGAAGCCATGATGCATGTTCTTCTCTTAACTCCGCTTGACGACAATGGACCTTTCCTGCCATCCAGGGGTAGGCCCTGAAGTGGTTTAAGTCTTATCTGTCTGATAGAAGTATGGTAGTGAACACTGGTTCCTCTATATCAATAACTCTTACTTGCGATGTGCCGCAAGGCTCTATCCTTGGCCCTACTTTGTTTTCATTTTATATACTCCCACTCGGCTTTATTTTTAAGGAATACAACATTATGTTTCACAGTTATACATCCTAGGATGCACTGGGACACATTTTCAGTGTTGTTCCTGAGGTCATCAAGTGTTTTGGGTCTTTCAACATCATACATCGGATCCTGGCTTGTGTCCCAGCAGCACTGGCCCACGGATAAGCCACAGCCATCTGGATGCCATTTCTGCAGCCTCTGTGGCACACTTGATGGCTTTCCTCTCCTTGCCCCAGTAATGCCAAGCAGCATGTAGACCTTGCACAGTGACCGGCCAGCAAAGCCTCTACACCCCACTTAGATGGGTTTACAGCGTGCCTTCCAGCCTGCCCTCCTGCACTCCTCCACCAACTCCTAATCCTTCGACCTCTTCCGTTCATTTGCCTCTTCGATATGGTCCTCCCAGGGAACTGTAAGCATCAGCTTTGAAGCGGGTGATGTTAGCACCACGTCCGGTCTCAACACAGTTGCCACGATGTGGACTGGGAACTTGAGCTGCCTTCCCAGAACTACTTGAAGCTCCCAGTCTGAAGTAGAGGTGAACAGCCTGGCTGCTGGCCTAGGCTGTGGATGCTGCTGCATGCCCACCATCCTGCAGGTCCTTTTCTCTCCAGCACCAGCCCACACCTCCTCCAGGACTAGCTGGCAGCAGTCCCTACCAAGGGCTTTGTCTACCGTGCCTAACAAAGGCCTGTGTTTCAGCTGGAACTCAGCAATTTCTAGGCCTTCCTGTGCTCTCCACTTCCCGTCTGTCCATACCCTGATAGCTGCCGATGCCACACGAGATACCAGGATGACATAATTAAATAATTGTACACATAATATTGATTTGAGTTTTCATATTTTATTAGCTAATCAAACTCAAAACTTCCACGAAGAAAAATTGTTCCTAGCAAGCGTATAGTGCCGACTTCAGTTACCCGAATGAGCCTGTGTTATCAGCTTTTACCGGTTGTTATCGAGAAATAACATACCCTGGAATGTCGCTACTGACCAATCAGAATCAAGTATTCCACAGAGCCATGTAATAAAATAATTTAACATATGTAAAACATAATATTTCTTTGGAACAATCAAACATGAAAACCTAGTCTAGTACACCCCATGCCTGCATCCTATTTCTAAAAACAGCTGGGGAAAAACATTACAAAGTAAATAAACTTACATTTTATCATGAACACACACACAGAAGGTAAACTTTGAAGGTTAAGTTTGCAGGAAGCCATGATGCATGTTCTTCTCTTAACTCCGCTTGACGACAATGGACCTTTCCTGCCATCCAGGGGTAGGCCCTGAAGTGGTTTAAGTCTTATCTGTCTGATAGAAGTATGGTAGTGAACACTGGATCCTCTATATCAATAACTCTTACTTGCGATGTGCCGCAAGGCTCTATCCTTGGCCCTACTTTGTTTTCATTTTATATACTCCCACTCGGCTTTATTTTTAAGGAATACAACATTATGTTTCACAGTTATACATCCTAGGATGCACTGGGACACATTTTCAGTGTTGTTCCTGAGGTCATCAAGTGTTTTGGGTCTTTCAACATCATACATCAGATCCTGGCTTGTGTCCCAGCAGCACTGGCCCACGGATAAGCCACAGCCATCTGGATGCCATTTCTGCAGCCTCTGTGGCACACTTGATGGCTTTCCTCTCCTTGCCCCAGTAATGCCAAGCAGCATGTAGACCTTGCACAGTGACCGGCCAGCAAAGCCTCTTAGAAGTATGGTAGTGAACACTGGTTCCTCTATATCAATAACTCTTACTTGCGATGTGCCGCAAGGCTCTATCCTTGGCCCTACTTTGTTTTCATTTTATATACTCCCACTCGGCTTTATTTTTAAGGAATACAACATTATGTTTCACAGTTATACATCCTAGGATGCACTGGGACACATTTTCAGTGTTGTTCCTGAGGTCATCAAGTGTTTTGGGTCTTTCAACATCATACATCAGATCCTGGCTTGTGTCCCAGCAGCACTGGCCCACGGATAAGCCACAGCCATCTGGATGCCATTTCTGCAGCCTCTGTGGCACACTTGATGGCTTTCCTCTCCTTGCCCCAGTAATGCCAAGCAGCATGTAGACCTTGCACAGTGACCGGCCAGCAAAGCCTCTACACCCCACTTAGATGGGTTTACAGCGTGCCTTCCAGCCTGCCCTCCTGCACTCCTCCACCAACTCCTAATCCTTCGACCTCTTCCGTTCATTTGCCTCTTCGATATGGTCCTCCCAGGGAACTGTAAGCATCAGCTTTGAAGCGGGTGATGTTAGCACCACGTCCGGTCTCAACACAGTTGCCACGATGTGGACTGGGAACTTGAGCTGCCTTCCCAGAACTACTTGAAGCTCCCAGTCTGAAGTAGAGGTGAACAGCCTGGCTGCCGGCCTAGGCTGTGGATGCTGCTGCATGCCCACCATCCTGCAGGTCCTTTTCTCTCCAGCACCAGCCCACACCTCCTCCAGGACTAGCTGGCAGCAGTCCCTACCAAGGGCTTTGTCTACCGTGCCTAACAAAGGCCTGTGTTTCAGCTGGAACTCAGCAATTTCTAGGCCTTCCTGTGCTCTCCACTTCCCGTCTGTCCATACCCTGATAGCTGCCGATGCCACACGAGATACCAGGATGACATAATTAAATAATTGTACACATAATATTGATTTGAGTTTTCATATTTTATTAGCTAATCAAACTCAAAACTTCCACGAAGAAAAATTGTTCCTAGCAAGCGTATAGTGCCGACTTCAGTTACCCGAATGAGCCTGTGTTATCAGCTTTTACCGGTTGTTATCGAGAAATAACATACCCTGGAATGTCGCTACTGACCAATCAGAATCAAGTATTCCACAGAGCCATGTAATAAAATAATTTAACATATGTAAAACATAATATTTCTTTGGAACAATCAAACATGAAAACCTAGTCTAGTACACCCCATGCCTGCATCCAAAGTGAATACACAAAATGAAATTTGCAATTACTATGGACAATGTATGTTCATGTATTGTAAATAAAGGAATTTATTTTTAAAGTTTTCAGTCTTATTCATTTGTTCAGTTGTCATATATAGAATGACACAAAAGCCCTTTAAACTTTTAAGACTGATAAATTATATTGAGATATTCATATTAAATGAAATAATTATGTTCTTTTAAGATACCTTAGAGAAAATAATTTGCTAAATTAATACATTTAAAAGATTACATTTATTATTCATAATTAACAAACTTTCACATTTATTCCTCTAAAACATAACGACACTAAAACATTTTTTAAACATCATCTGATACACGTTGTGCCAGATGGAAACCATGACTGCATTATTTCTAGTGTTTTATTTAGGGATGTTTTGCATAATTTTCTTTTGCTGGGGTGGAAGTAAATAATGAGAGAACATCACTGGAAACGAAGTAGGATATCTGATATTACATTATTAGTAGTTTTAATATTAAACACATCTCTATTAATCATTAGGTGTGCTTCTTCTGTCAGTACAAACGGTAGTAAATTTACATGATATGAAAGTACAAAATTACATAATACAAAATTTTTAAAAAATTGCGTGTTCAGAAATTCATTCTTCACAGCAAAAAAAAAAGTATTGTTTTCTTAAATAAAAATAATAATCACAAATTAAGTGACTTTATGCTTAAAACAAGAAAAAATATCAGCCAATGAAGTAAGAAAAATAAAACTTGTTCTTGCTTTGATTTTTTTGTTCTTACCCCATTGGCAGAATTTTTTCCTTGTTTTTCTCAATAAATTTTGATCATTTTTTCAGAAAACAGTAAAAATAAAAAAGTAATTTTGCTTTTAAAGTAAATGTATCTTGAATTAAGAATGTTTTATACTTTAAAATCAGACAAAAATACTGAGCAGGAAAAACTTTTTTTTTTTTTTGCAGTGTAGAGTTTCTGTACAACTTTTTATGGAGGCTGTTATCTGAATGAACTGCCTCGTTGTATGCTGTTCTGTTTTACAGCTTCAGTTTCAAATTTACCTGTATATTTTGTAATGTCACCAGGCCTTATGTTTACTGTTAAACTGTGACTGGACCACAGAGAGTTATGCCTGTCCATTTCGTGACTCACTGTATACTTCCCAGACCTTTTTTGCCTTTCAAATTGTGCTTATGCACACTGCTGATATTGTGGTTTTATAATTTAAATCCGCTTCTCATGAAAACTTCTATTCCACCAGTTCTTAGCCCTTAATCAAGTGCAACCCCTTTCATGAACAACAACGTTTTGCTGAGGAAAAGATGTGTTCACCCTAAATATGGGAGCCGGTAACACCACAACTTCAACAATTATTTCCTTTAAAGAGCACCTTGATGTCATTTTTCAAAACTCAAGACACAAAACTCAAAAGAATCATTATTTGTAACACAGGCTGTCCAGTGTTCAAAACTTTGCATGTTGCATTCATATCTTTGAAGAAGCCTTGCATTTGCAGCGTCATTGGTTCAAATAGCTAATTTATCATGAAATATAGGAACATTACTTTAGATCACCCACACACGAGATACACATAGTTTCAATGTGTAGTTGTTAGTTCAATCATTAAATATAGTTGTAAAAAAACGCGTGATGAAGGTTTCATTATGATTTTACACGTTCATACATCACTGTAATAGACTAGAGAGAATACAGACACAGTGGAATCATTGAACAAAATCTGAAATGTATTGGTGAAATAATCAAATCACAACATATGTTTTTCAAAGGAAAAATTTAGATAATAAAAAAGAAACAACTACAGTACTGTAAAATATCAAAATATCAAATATCACATTTATGTTTTCATCAACCCTGTCTTGTGGATTTGACCACAGGTTCTCATTCACATCACATTTGATGTTTTCATTAGCTAAACATCTTGGAAAGAACCTTCTGGCATGGCGAATCCAGTCCGGACATTGGTATGCTGTGATGTCATTTCACACATTATCCATGGCATGGAGAAGAGTGATTTGTTTGTGAGGGTGCCTATCATATACCTTCCACCTTCAGTCGGTTTAACGAAAGGGGAGTATGGGGGTAAATACATGGTGATAAAGTGGATGGGCCTGAAACCATGCTTGCATTATTTGAGCATGGTGAAACTGCATATTATCCCAGACTAGATAGGTCACACCATCAGCTCTATAGACCCGATTCAGCTCTTCAAGGAAGGGTACAAGGAGAGCTGCATTATATGACCCAACACAAAGTCTGCGTCCTACATCACACCATCTTCAGATATAGCTGCACACATTGTGATATTGACTCCATGTTGTCCAGGTACTTGGACGGTTGCCTGCTGGCCAATTAAATTCCAACCTCTCCTCTAGGTTAAAGCCTGCCTCATCCAAAAATATGAATTTGCATTGGTTTTCATCAGCATCCAGCTCCATCACCCTCTAAAATGACATTACTGTTGATGTGTAAAACAATTACTGATGACAATGATATAGAATTCTTTTTTTTCTCTCTCCCAACAACAGGCATCTTGAAATTGATCATACCTGAACATACCCTTAGTTGCTCCACTTTCATGATCTAGATGTGGCATATTATTCATCAATTTCCATAAAAAACTATGCATCAAGAGTAATGCAACAGTTACTTATCATTTTGAGCAGCTGTATCAAATGATAGTTAGATAATTTTAATGAAATGAAAAGACACTCATCTCAGATGTAATGAATGAGTTGCATTTTGAAATTGTAATACTTTGATGTTAAGTCGTGTCAATTTGAATCTGTGATTTTAGTTCAATGAATAAATGATATTAAGTTTATGTGTATTGTATTCAAGCATTTGGAAAAAGAGTTTTGAAAAATGTGCATTGTGATCATTGGTTGTGAATTATGTGTCTAGAGTTTTGAAAAATTACATGAAGTTTCTGATATTAGTGCAAAAATGATTGTAAAAAAACTAATTCAATGTGTTACTTGTAATTATTTGTGAAATGTATACTAGCAATTTCTGAGTGAAATTTGTTTTAAAGGCAATTTTTTCAGGGTAAAATTTTAACTTTTTTTTTAATCTTTAGCCTGTCTTGTACATCAGTCATAGCACTACAGTTTTCTTGTTCTGCATAAACTCACATTTCCCACCAGAAACTCTAATTTGCATATACGTGTTGTAATATTTTCTTAGTATTCAGACGAGAGGTACAAAGGGACTTTTTATAGCAAAAATGTTTGCATGCTAATATGCATATTTATTCAGTACTATGGCAACATTTGGAGTGCATATTAAAGTTCTTGAATGTCATGTATGTGATGTCATTCTACATAAAAGATAGATGACATTAGTGGAGAGAAGACAGTGGTGTTTGTACTACACACAAAAACAACTGTGAACATACTGCAGGTATGCAAGAATTTTTCAAATATAATTTGACTTCTTTTGGTACATATGACATTTTATAGGAGTTTTATATATATGTCTTGCTATTCTATATATAATAATACATGGTTGTATATTTCTAGATTGATTTTCTCCAGATGCAAAGTCTACATTTTAAGAGAGCCTACTGAAACTGCGTTTACAATGGAATTTCTGAAGTATCTGGTGCTGATATTCATCATCAGTGAGTTTCTCAGTTTTTATTACTTTTTATTAATCACTTTCACAGACTTTTAAATTAAATGTTCCCTCCTGGTGGAATGAGCTGCCCAACTCAATCCGAGTCCTTAGCCATCTTCAAAAATCGGCTAAAAACACATCTCTACCATCTTTATTTGACCCTCTAACTCTAGCACTCTCTATTCCAATTCTATTCTTTAAAAATAAAAAACTTGCACTCTATTTACTAACTGCTTATTTTCTTTAAAAAAAAACAACAACAAAAAACACTAACTTCTCTAATCTATCTATATGTTTTCTTTTTTATTTATTATACAATTAACAAAAGCAAAAAAAGGCCTCTAACACTAGCTTGCTCTATTCTTTTTCTATTCTATCTGTTTTCTTTTTATTTATTATATAGTTTATTTTTTTTAAAAACTTGCTACGTGAACTGCATTAAGCTAACTGAGATTTGTTATAGCACTTGCATATCATTGCTCTCTTGTTGATTCTGATTGCTTCCATTGTCCTCATTTGTAAGTCACTTTGGATAAAAGCATCTGCTAAATGACTAAATGTAAATGTATTCATATTTAAAACTAGATTATTTTAAATAGTAAAATATTTATTTGCTTATTTATAAATACATTTTCACATGAGCATAAACAATTATTTTCACATGAGCATACCGCACCCCTTGAAGCTGAAAATAACAGGACCAGTATTAAGTGTAAGAATGCATTTCAAGTTATTATATTTGTTGAAATGCATTAATATGAATGTTGAAATATTATTGCTGTCATTCTTAACTGTGAGGAAAAGATGTTAACAATTCCGACTGATTTAAACAATTTATTTTGTTAGCGGTGTGAATCTTTGGAGCAAAATACTGGGGATGGCCGATCAGGAATTTTACAGTGAAAAACAATAACAGTATCAATATCATTTTAAGCTTTTATACTTATCTCTTTCATAACCAGTAATATGCTTTCTGCTTACATTCACTGTTAACTGATTGTATATAATGGCTGAAGTACACTAGGTTGGTTAACTGATATTACATTTTGTTCATACAAATTTATTTTATTATAATACGTAAAAAAAATTAAATACAAGTATAAAATGCAATACACAAGTATACAAATATAAATATTTTTAAATACATTCCCTGCCTTTACATTTAGTTACATGCTACTAGTTCATCTATATTTGTTCCTCCGTACTGTTCGCATGTTGCATAAAAACTGGGGCCACTTATTTGATCAGAGCAGGTGTGCTGTTTGTAGTAATATCTGGCAGTACTGCATAGCCTACCTGTCTGCCGAAGTGAAATTTTATTCTTACATGGCTTTCTTGATACTGTTTGGTCAGTCGCAACCATAGGTCACAATATTCTAAGGTCAGTTCTTCTTCACACCCTGGCGTGGACATGTTCTTTCTTGTTTCATTTAACACAGCTACGCCATTTTGCATCTCAGTTATTGAGAGTATTTAAAAATGAAATCGGATGACTTTTGCCTACGGTAATATTGTTGAAATATTTGCCTTTTTGCCAGAATGACTGTTTTGTAATGGATTATAAGATAATAAACAGGTAAGATTTTAAAACGGTTTCCTCTCAAATCAGTATTTCAATCCCTGTCATTTATGATGTGGTGCAAAGCTCTAATGAGTGGTACAATTGTGCATTATCCCTTAAACAAGTAAGTTAAAGTCTTGTTTGAACTTGTTCATTAGTCTAGGTTTAAAGCTGCTTGTTAAGAACTGTTTTTCTTCATAAAAAGCTATGCGTTTAAAGAGCTAATAAAATATTACAACTCAAATCCATATTTTGTGTCTAATTATTTACTTATGCTGCAAGTTGCTGTGTAATAAGCATAATGGTTGTTGTCTGTGTGGGAGGTGTAACACTGTTTGTTACCAGCACTCAGCGCTCATCTTGACAGTCCCCTGCAGAGGCAGTAGTGCTAAACTAGATCATTGTTGTGCGATTGATGGCAGTGAAGCTACCCGCCCTCCCCCTCAGAACACAGTAAACAGCCACTGCAGTGGCTATTTACTAGGGGTGTAACGGTATGCGTATTTGTACTGAACATTTTTGGTACAGGTCTTTCGGTTTCGTATCCATGTTTACCGAACAAATACAGCATTTTTTTTTAAACCACTGCACTTGCAGAACATAATAAAAAAAAATCTCCTAGTTCATTTTACCGAATCTACAGCGATTTTTAAATCCCAGGATCGATCTTTTAGTCTATGGCTGCTGTTTCAGTTCATGTATGAATAAAACACTAGACATTATATAGTTGAATAATCACAATAAGCTTTTCTGTCAATTTTTCAGGAAATTCAAACAATAAATGCCATTTTGGCACTTTTTGATGTGCAGAGACAGATCACTGTATAAGCATCTCTATTCAAACTGCAGTTCGAGCGCGAGTGAACCAATCATCCTTTCCTCTTTATTACTAGTTATAACAAGAAATAAACATTAATGAGTATATTGTCTCATGTAATCGCTCAATCAGTGTTTTAACCAAGGAAGATACAAATACAAGTACATACAAGTACAAATACTTTATTACTATACTTAAGTAGATTTTTCTGGTATCAGTCCTTTACTTCACTATTTATTTTTCGGACAACTTTTTTACTTTCACTCCTTACGTTTTTACACAAATATCTGTACTTCCTACTTTTTACATTTTCAAACCAGGCTCATTATTTTAGTTTTAATCTGTATTTGGTGGCATGATCAATATTATTTCTTGTCATTGCATGCCTTTTCAACATAATGTTATACAGAAAACTCATCTGTGAATCATTTCCTGGCTATCACGCATAACCGACGTAGGCTATTCTACGAAGCTACCATGGAGCAAGGCAGAAGGCAGCAAGAAAAATGGCTAACGTTATGGATGAGAGACAGAGGGAGTTAGCGATATTAACATGACTGAGAGTAGAGACATCCTCAGGGCTGTACAGTGTGACGTATATGTGGAAAAAAATCACTGTGCGATTAATACATTTACCACAGTAGCATGCGTGCAATACAGTTCTGCAATGTGTGTGAGCCTGTTTACAAACCTGTCAAACAAAGAGAATATTTAATGACATGCTTTTAGTCCAAAGCGCTAAGCACCCTCAAACGAAATCAATAGCACCCTCAGTTAATGCTGTAAAAATGGGATTTCATTGCAGATTTGGTAAACTATCCAGTGCTTTATGGTTTGCGCTCTGGAGATCGGTTTCTATTTCAACATCTTTTGCAGCGTTGAGCAATGTAGCCAATCACAGACATCTTTGTTGATTTCTTGAACCCAACAGCCAATCAGAGGCGTTTAAGTTAGAATCCACTCACTGCTCAAATCGCCGCAGTTTTTGTTCAGGTGTTGTGTTCAGCACGAATCATCTCATTATAACAAAGTGTAGACGCAATGTAAATAAGAGATTCATTGTGCAGCGTAGAAAACTTCATTGATTATAACGTAACTTTGTGAGATTGCAATGAACTAAGATGAGTGACAGCTTTTTGTGATTATAAAGGGAACGCTCTTGCTCCATAGCAATGGATGGCACAAATATATATATACTGTATATATATATGTATATATATATGTGTGTGTGTGTGTGTGTGTGTGTGTGTGTGTGTGTGTAACGAGAGAGAGAGAGCACCCTCACTAATTTAAGAAGCACCCTCAGTGATTTGATTCTGGAGCCGGGCCTGCGTTCACACTTGTAGTTCAGTTCTCTTGGTTTGTTTGGTCCGGACCAAAAAAAGTAAACAATAGGGGTTATGCGCAACAGACTTCTGTATTCTGTTAACCGGGTCTCGTCGCTTCTGGTTCAAGCATTTCGCATATGCTTCGTTAAATATGAAGTAGTTTTACTCAAGATGCCTTCAAAGTAGATACCAATGATGATCATAACCAATGTCCATCACATATGCGGACTGATATCTAAAAGTTTTTTTTTTTAAATTCTTTTCACTAACATTTAGATATAAAAATGGAATAAAACGTCAACAATAAAAATAGCTAGCTATTATAGCTTATTTAATACAGCTGTTAACACGTTCTCCGACAAGCGAAAGCAATGAGACTTGTTTTCCGGGTTTGGTCAGGTGACATTCGACATATACCCTATACATTTAGTCCTGGTCCGCTTAGCGTTCACACTGGCATTTTTGACAGCAAACCTAAAGATACAGAACCTAAAGGCATAGAGATACGTTCACAACCTGATTGATTGGGTTGAATGACGTATATTTCATGACGGAACTCTCAGAAAACCCCAAACAAAACGATGTGTTCGACTTAAAGCGGCGCTGTGCAGAACGATCAGTGTATGACATCAAAATATCCATTCACCAATCGGTCTGCTTTAAGTAGAATACACCTAATGCTGTCTGCTGGACTAAGCGCGCTAATTGTTGCGTGTACTTATTATTTTATTTTCACCACTTGCAAACTCACGAAGAGCTCATAAAAGGCACTTAACCTCATTGTTGCTCCACGTTTGCCCTCTGCTCATTTTGTTTTGGATACACCGCTTGTTCCGCGTCATCAAATCATGTCACATAGCGTCGCATCTTGTCATTACTTCCTGTTTTTGGTTCTTGTTTGGTGTGTACCACGGTTCGTATGGCAGCGTTCACACTTACTCAAATGAAGAACACAAGTGTGAACACACCCTGACATGGTTTCATATCAAAGAATGAGGCAGAAATCGTACTATTTTATAGTATTCTATACAGTGATAGAAGGCTAAGTCGATTATTGCATTATAAATATACTTTATTCTTATACCCGAGATGGCTTGAAAACACAGATAAACCATATATTGTCACAATCGTATGTTTATTATGGTCCTATTATGGTAATATTAGGTCCTATTATGCTCTTGATTTTGTTTTGGGGGTGTACTAGAACATGCTCTCATGCATGGTGGTTCGAAAAACGCATTATTTTTCACATAATTTACATTATTAAAATACCTTTCTCCCCAGCCTGGCACAAACGGCTCGATTAGTTCCGGCTTTGGTGAAGGTCCGCCTTCCGAAAAAATGTGTTGTGATTGGTTAGCTGTCCCAGTGAGTTGTGATTGGCGAACAGCTTAGACGGTGTTTCAGTACTGCAACGCCTCTTGCTCC
>NW_015647124.1:1913104-1918630 GCF_001515625.1 Sinocyclocheilus rhinocerous
CTGCTGTTCCATTTGCAGAATTACCGGACTTGCGTCCTCCCGTCCTCGGGAGTTTGCACTTCCGAGTCGAACTTGCGAAGTCCGAAGTACTGAGAACGCAAGTCCGAACTTTGCGTACTTGTGCTGCGTCTCAATGTGCCTACTTATACTACGCCCTTAAAGTATGTACTCTTTTGGTCCTGTCAACTGTAAACTGGCCTGTCAATCATCTTGTCACAGTTAACATCCTCCACATTACATTTCATTTAACTTCCTACCGTATTGGAGAGAAAAGAAGTACCTCGTTGATCTCCCAGTCGTGGGTCTTTCATGCCGAGAACTCTGCTCATATTTTATGCATAATGATGCATTTAAAAGTTAACGACCAAATGGATGTTTATAAAAGTTTACATTGCTGTTGCAGATTAAATATAACATAGATAACATTAAATAAATATTTTTTACCAGGTTAAATGTTGAATATTAGTAACTCAAACCCCTTTTTCTAAGCCTCTCTACCATAACCGCCGGTCGCGCACATCTGCCATGTTTGTAGTTTTTAACACATTTTATTCATGTTTGTAGTTCTGGACAGAATCCTTCACCAAAGCACAATGGATTGTGGGCAATATTAGCCGTTAGAGTGTGCACGGATCCACACTTCAAAAATCGACCTGAAATAGACCATCCGGGGACTTTTGGCATACTCTTTTCAACATACTATGCTTTGGGACACACTTATTCTAATCTCACATACTATTTAGAACGGATAGTATGAACATTGAGACGCAGGGAGCGTCCTGGGAAAATGGCAGGTATGGTCACCCTAGTTTATAGTGTACCAGAAGTTTCTCCCATAATTCACGCAAACGGCATGTAGGTGTGGAAAAAAGGTGGATACACCAATATTTAAAATATTGGAATGAGCAGAGATTCTACAACATCCAGATACAAAGTCTTGTGATTAAACACACTCCGACATGTTTGTTTGTTTGTTTGTTTTTTAAATATCTTTCTCTCTCTCTTTTTACTTTTTAGGTGACATGAGAAAAGCTATGTGCAATGGACAAGCTACAGGTACAATAGTGTACCAGAAGTTTCTCCCATAGTTGACGCAAAGCGACATGGGGGTGTGGAAAAAAGGTGGATACACCAATATTTAAAATATTGGAATGAGCAGAGATTCTACAACATCCAGATACAAAGTCTTGTGATTAAACACACTCCGACATGTTTGTTTGTTTGTTTGTTTTTTAAATATCTTTCTCTCTCTCTTTTTACTTTTTAGGTGACATGAGAAAAGCTATGTGCAATGGACAAGCTACAGGTACAAAAAAAAAACATAGTAACCTGGTTCTATACAATTCTGTAAGTGAATGTAATAGCTAAGCTTACATTAAAAGTTGTATAAATGAAAGTAGTAGTTCAACTAAAAAATATATAAAAATTGTCACCACTTACCCTCACGTCGTTCCAAACCTGTATGACTTTCTTTCTTATGTGGAACAAAATATAATATATTTCGAATGTATTGTCCGATCCAGTGTTGTCAAATACAATATTGTTTTGAACCCCATTGACTTAACCTACCTTGACATTTAACCTAACAAGCATTTGTTCCTTCTCCCCCACTTCCTTCCCTTCACTCAGTTCACTCAGAATGATTATATGCAACATATAATGTTCCACGTCAATGCAAGTGAATTAACAGTCATGTCTGATATAATTTAAAGCGTCTCAGTGCGACTGGTACAATAGCCTCATGTCCAGAGAAATAGACTGAAAGTAAATACGAGAGAGTTTGCAGAGGGTTTGCTCCTTCACAGGGCCTTTCATCCAAATGACCTCCCGTTCCTCCTCAACAGGGTGCGAACTCCCCAGGTCTAAGATCCCATTTAATGCAAATTCCAGTTTTAAATCTAGTTTCCCCTACCCTCACGTAGACTTTTGACTATAAGATAACATACACATCGTTAACACAGTGTAAAAAAAAAAAAAATTCATTATGCAGTGTAGACAGCTTAATTTTCTGTAACTTTGTGAGATCTTAATGAACAAAGATGAGAGAAAGCTTTTTAGGGATTATAAAGGGAGCGCTCTTTGCAGGCTTTCTGTGCTATAAATAGAGTTTGTAGAAAACTGGTTTTTCATGCTGCTAAAAGGACATATAAGGAAAGGGCATATAAATGTGGTATTCACTCTCGAAATCGCATTGATTTATAGCAATGGACGGGACAAAATTGATGTCAGAATAAATGTGCATTAAGTCTATGCACCCTCACTAATTTCAGACTCAACAGGGTGCGAACTCCCCAGGTCTAAGATCCCATTTAATGCAAATTCCAGTTTTAAATCTAGTTTCCCCTACCCTCACGTAGACTTTTGACTATAAGATAACATACACATCGTTAACACAATGTAAAAAAAAAAAATTTCATTATGCAGTGTAGACAGCTTAATTTTCTGTAACTTTGTGAGATCTTAATGAACAAAGATGAGTGACAGCTTTTTAGGGATTATAAAGGGAGCGCTCTTTGCAGGCTTTCTGTGCTATAAATAGAGTTTGTAGAAAACTGGTTTTTCATGCTGCTAAAAGGACATATAAGGAAAGGGCATATAAATGTGGTATTCACTCTCGAAATCGCATTGATTTATAGCAATGGACGGGACAAAATTGATGTCAGAATAAATGTGCATTAAGTCTATGCACCCTCACTAATTTCAGAAGCACCCTTGACTGACTCTGGAACTGGGCCGGTGTTGACAGGGTGTTAGTTATACTGAAGCATTAAAAATAATAACAGCTTACTGAATTCAGTGTGAAAGCTGAGCCTGTTTTTCAGTCGGTTTAACCATTTTACCATCTTGATTTTCAGAAGCCATCCGTCCATTATGTTTTTAGTTGTTTTTGCTCGCACTCAATTACGCCATCTGCCATAACTGTAACCAAAGAAGATATGTAACAGCCGCTTGATTAGCTGGGAGACTTCCAGCTAAATTGCCCCCTCTTGTGGATGACTCAAGATTTGCTAGCAAAATCTGACATTCACAAGCCGTTTCACTCCAGTGTATTCATCTTAATTAACAGGTGCTCGCACCCCCAGGGTGAAAACCAGTAGTGTGAACTTGTTCACTGTTGTAGATCACTGTAGTTGTGTTCTCTCTCTTTCTCCCTCTCTCTATATTTTATATTTTCAGGCCTTTTCTACCCATTTGGAAATGGAGACATAATGAGTCCCTCTACAGATGATGGAAGCTCTCCAGTAATATTATTGGAAAAGCCCTTTGTATATTTTGGACATGTTTATCAAAAGACTTATGTAAGAGCATTGTCTTCATAAATTCTGTGTATGTGTGTGCCCTGGTATTCCCTACATTATGGGAACCAAATGTCCCCACAAGGATAGTAATGGGGAAAATTTTTTTTTGTGGTCTCCATGAGACTTTTTGAAAAACAAAAACAGCAGGAAGTTATGTGTGAGGGGTAGGTTTAGGGGTAGGGTTAAGGGGATATAAAAAACAGCATAAAAAAACATTACGTCCAAGGAATATCGCCATAAAACTTGGAAACCAGTGTGTGTGTGTGTGTGTGTGTGTGTGTTTATGTACAGTGCACTTAGAAAGTATTTAGGATTCACTCCATACACCATAATGAAAAAGCAAAAACCTAATTTGTGAAAACTTTACAAATTTATTCAAAAGAACAAACTGAAATATCACACTGGCATAAGTATTCAAACCACTAACTCAGTATTTAGTTGAAACACCTTTATCAGCGGTTAGAGCCTCAAGTATTTTTAGGTGTGATGCAACAAGTTTACACACCTGAAATTTGGGATTTTCTGCAGATTCATATGGAAAAAAAATTTGCACAAATTACATGCTGACTATATTTCTCAAACTCAACCATTAAATCTTTTCCATTCTTACTTTTTATTTTTTTTGATGATGATGATGATGTATATATTTTTGTATTTTAAAGGGGTCATATAATGCTACATGCACTTTTACAAGCTGTTTGAACTGAAATACCATTGTTTCGACACCGAAGCAGATGTAGACAAGAATGGCTCCTAAGCGATTGAGGTGTTCTGTTGTTGGATATAATAATGAACATAGCAGTTGTCATTTACTCCCGACATCTGAGCCGCTGAAGACACAGTGGATTACATTTGTTTCTGAAGGGAATGCGCCCCCGATCTACCTAAATGCGTCTATTTTCACGCGAATCATTCGTGATCCAGCATCACCTCCAGAAGAAGTGAGTGTAAGGTTTTTTAATGAATCTTTGCAAATCGCCTTTCCTAATAATGTGCTAATTAGCAAGTTTCAGAACTTGTGGAAAATTGGCATCCGTTGACCCCTTCAAATTATTACTAATTCATCAATGCACTCACTGCACTCTTCCAACTAATTAGAGGCTTAACTCAATAAATATTTTTTACAGTGTGGATATTTTTTTGTACTTATTAATTATTATTATTATTATTATAAAACAAAAGTTTTAAACAGGTCACAGAGTTGCAAAATAGCAAACCTTGTATGACATGAATGAAGTAAAAGAAAACAAACTTGGATTTTTAAGAGTTTTAGGCCCTATTTTGTACTACTAAAGCTCTTTCATAATATTGTTTTACCTCTGTTTCAGGTTAATAACAATGGGCATTTGACATTTGATGGGACTCTTTCACAGCCGATACCCGGTTATTTACAGACGCAAATCAACAGAGAAATTATTGCTCCACTTTGGACAGACATGGACAACACTGTCGGTGGAACAATCTCCTATCGTCAGGTCACCAGTGGTGGACTCTTACTAGCAGCCTCAAACAACATAAACCAGTATTTTCCTAATCTGAACTTCACTGCATCATGGCTGTTCATTGCCACTTGGGATAAAGTACCATACTTTGCCAGCTCACAATCGGTAAGCTATCTGTCACTCACATCAGGTAGTTTCTTAAAGACTTTTGGAATTTTTGTCTTCCAAGTATTATTAAAGTAATTTGATGTGGTATCTTAACATGCTTAATTTTAACATCTTTTGGTGCTATAAACAAGACGTTGGTCTTTAGTGCTGGGGAAAGTGACTTTTAAACGTAATGTATTACAATATTGATTACTTGAGTCTGTACAGTAGAGGGCGCAGCTCAAACAAACTTTCCAGCTGTGCTGCCATTCTGGATTTCAAGAAGAATAGGATGTAGGAGAAAAAAATGCAACACTCTTCAGCAATAAAAAAAAAGAAAAGATTGTTATGTTTATCTGAAGCAGGGGTGTCCATTCCTGCTCCTGGAGGGCCGGTGTCCTGCAGAGTTTAGCTCCAGCCCTAATTAAACACCTGAACCAGCTAATCAAGGTCTTACTAGGCCAGGGCTGCCCAAACTCGGTCCTGGAGGGCCGGTGTCCTGCAGAGTTTAGCTTCAACTTGCCTCAACACCAGGGCTGGATTGGTAATCGGGCACACCGGGCGTTTTCCCGGTGGGCCGACGCACTTAAGGGGCCGACAGAAGTTTTTTTTTTTTTTTTCGGAGGAACATCAAGCAA
>NW_015647124.1:1918930-1919119 GCF_001515625.1 Sinocyclocheilus rhinocerous
AGACAAAAAATAGCCGAATAATATTTTTTATATTTGATACAATCACACCGGTGTGATTAGATCATTTAGTGCAGCACAGCATCAGCTGCTATTCAAATCTGCGTTCGCCTTTGGCTGGCACTGAGCCAGAGACAGACGCGTTTGTACAGCGCTGCATTATAACCAATCACACACGATTCTGTTGAGCTT